>NC_142536.1:2845000-3164687 GCF_056151865.1 Erythranthe guttata
TCCTCCTCCTCCTCCTCCTCCTCCTCCCCCTCCTCCTCCTCCTCCTCCTCCTCATCCTTTTCCTTCTCCTTCTTCTTCTTCTTCTTCTTCTTCCTCTTCTTCCTTCTTCTTCTCCTCCTCCTTCTACTCCTTCTTCTCCTTCTTCTCCTCCTCCTTTTGTGCAATTATGCGTTGAGATACATTAAACAAAGGAGCTTCTATAATAACATGCAAAGTGGAGAACAAAAAAACAACACGATGTTGTGTATGTTCCAAAACAAACCTGTATTATTTTTAAAAATGTAAAAAGAGAGAACCTACACAGAAGTCCATTTTTTCAAAAAAAAAATATACCCGTGTTTGGAGGAAGAAGAAGCAACAAATTTCGGTGCTTCAAAAAACGTACACGAAAGCAAAATACGTTTGACAAACATGAAACCACTATAACAAAAAATTGCATATTAGAAAAAGGACAGCTATGAAAAATGTATCAATTATATGTCTCATGTTAGTGTTCCATTTGAGTTAGGCATATCATAAGTTATTGGGGCAATTACTTCAAAGTTTAATATATACTATGACATTATTATTTCTCGCATAGATGGTCGATCACAACCAACATGCACCTTTTTTTCCTCCTACTTCTCGATCTCTATGTTTGGGCTGAACATAATTCTATAAAATCGAGATCAAGAATAAATAATTTGAAGGACAGTAGAACAATTTATGGCTACTGAGTGAATTCAGGCATGATGATCTTGGATTTTGCTTCGTGTTTTATGTGAAATTTATTAACCTAAAAAAAGTCTCTTTGATGCATGAAAATATCACCAAAATTATTCTTTTTGTGGAAAGTCATATTAAAAATAACAAACACAATTGTCAACTCGTGAAAACATAAACCTCCTTCACCTCAAAAGATAATTAGTAAAAGATACATAAGCATAGTCCCAAAGTATTGTGACACTACGCTGGACTCTGAACCTCATAGATCATAATAGATCAGAAATAAAAATAATTTTCAGATAAACATAATGAGATACCTTGATCAGTTCGAACTTTGTTTACCGACTCTGCTCTTAGAGTTTGTAATGAACTTGAGACCGGAGGCTATAGAACTTCAGGCATATACTAACCCTTTTCCAAATCACGAATGCAAGTAATAACATGTTTCTCGAGGAATGACTATTCAATTGATCAATATTACATCTGAAACTCATATCTGCAACACCAACATATTACTTTGAGTATGCCCATGAAGATTTACTAACAAAAAAAATAATAGACAATCAAATTGAAAGCCAATTATTATAACAGCAATAGCAGTTCTGCATATCTCTGATTGTTTGTTGCTATTCATCCGAATTTATGAAGAAAGTTAATATGGGGAAAAAGAAAAAACGTCTGTCTACAAACGTGGGAAGAAAGAACATGGAGAAAGGAAATAAAAAACGTGGGAAGTGGAGATCGTTTTCTCCAGGTTTTGGTATATTGTGGCATGTGCGGTTTGAAAAAGATATGGAAAAAAGAAAAACTGTCGAGAAAATCTGAAAGAAGGAAGAGATGCAGAATTAAATTAAAACCAAAAAATCGGCAACAAATAACGTAGGATGTGGAAATGGATTTACGTAACAAGAGGAATTATAATTGCAAAAAATAGAAAGAAAAAACTGCCAAATAGAAAATGACTAAAACGCCCCTAGGTTTATATCTAGGGTTATAAGTCAAAATATCTTCCTTTTATATATAAGATTAACTACTTGTATCACTTTCACCAATGATTGTATCTCATCACTCATTTATATGAAGCCTACTTAATCTTCTTAAAAAAGCAACAAAAACCAAACATCAGTTAATTATCTTCTAATTAGCTATTTATCCATAGAAGAAAAGGTCATGGGAACACTGGTAAGGATGCGTGAGTGGCGCAACCTTGCCTATGCGGCAACGTTTTTCTTGATAGCCGCTAGCGTGGTGGCTGATAAACCTACAGTGAAACCAAAGAATTGGAAGCACAAGTCTACACCACCACCATCACCTCCTTCACCCCCTTCACCGTCACCACGACGTCACTGTGTTTACCGATCTCCTCCTCCACCATCACCGCCACATCCACCTCCATATGTTCATAACTCTCCACCTCCGCCATCCCCGTCACCACCACCTCCATATGTTTACAGTTCTCCACCTCCACCATCTACATCACCACCACCACCTATATACATTTATGATTCTCCACCTCCGCCATCTCCGTCACCGCCACCTTCATATCTTTATGATTCTCCACCTCCACTATCTCTTTCACCGCCACCTCCATATATTCACAATTCTCCCCATGCACCATCTCCGTCATCGCTACCACCATATGTTAATAATTCTCCACCTGTACCATCACCATCATCGCCACCACCATATGTTTACAATTCTCCACATGCACCATCTCCGTCATCGCCACCACCATATGTTAACAATTCTTCACCTGCACCATCACCGTCACCACCACCTCCATATGTTCACAATTCACCACTTGCACCATCTCTGTCATCGCCACCACCATATGTTCACTATTCTCCACATCCACCATCTCCATCACCGCCACCTCCATATGTTCACAATTATCCACCTGCACCATCTCCATCATCGCCACCATCATATATATACAATTCTCCACCTCCATCGTCTCCACCACTCCCAACTTCATATGTTCACAATTCTCCACTTGCACCATCTCCGTCATCGCCACCACCATATGTTCACTATTCTCCACCTCCACCATCTCCATAACCACCACCTCCATATGTTCACAATTCTCCACTTGCACCATCTCCGTCATCGCCACCACCATATGTTCACTATTCTCCATCTCCACCATCTCCATCACCGCCACCTCCATATGTTCACAATTATCCACCTGCACCATCTCCGTCATCGCCACCATCATATATATACAATTCTCCACCTCCACCGTCTCCATCACCCCCACCTCCATATGTTCACAATTCACCACCTACACCATCTCCGTCATCGCCACCACCATATGTTCACTATTCTCCACCTCCACTATCTCCATCACCCCCACCTCCATATGTTCACAATTATCCACTTGCACCATCTCCATCATCGCCACCTCCATATGTTCACTATTCTCCACCTCCACCATCTCCATCACCGCCACCTCCATATGTTCACAATTCTCCACATGCATCATCTCCGTCATCGCCACCACCATATGTTAACAATTCTTAACCTGCGCCATCACCGTCATCGCCACCACCATATGTTTACAATTCTCCACCTCCACCATCTTCATCATCGCCACCTCCATATTTTTACAATTCTCCACCTCCACCATCTCAATCACCGCCACCTCCATATGTTTACGAATCTCCACCTCCACCATCTCCTTTACTGCCACCTCCATATGTTTATAATTCACCATCTCCATCACCGCCACCACCATATATGTACAATTCTCCACCTCCACCATCTCCGTCACCGCCACCACCATCACCACTATATGTCTACAATTCTCCACCTCCACCATTTCCGTCACCACGACCTCCACCATATATCTATAATTCTCCACCTCCACCATATCCATCATCTCCACCTCTATATGTTTACGATTCTCCACCTCCACCATCTCCATCACCGCCCCCTCCGTATGTTTACAAATCTCTTCCACCCCCCTCGCCGTCACCACCACCTCCATATGTCTAGGAATCTCCTCCTCCGCCATCACTATCTCCACCACCCCCATATGTCTACAAGTCCCCCCCTCCTCCGTCTCCATCACCACCACCTTCATACGTGTACAAGTCTCCACCTCCACCATCACCATCACCGCCACCTCTATATATCTACAAGTCCTCTCATCCCCCATCCCCATCACCGCCACATCCATATATCTACAAGTCCCCCCCTCCACCATCTACATCACCACCCCATCCATATGTTTATAAATCTCCTCCACCTCCCTCACCATCGCCACCACCTCCATATATATATAAATCGCCTCCTCCACCGTCGTCATCACCACCTCCATCATCTCCGTCACGGCCACCTCCCCCGTCTCCATCACCGCCACCGCCACTGCCGCCTCAACCGTCATCTCTACCTCCACCATCCGAGTCACCGCTACCTCCACCTCCACCTCCACCATCTGAGTCACCGCCACCTCCACCTCCACCATTAGAGTCACCACCACCTCCACCATCTGAGTCACCGTCACGGCCACCTCCACCTCCACCATTTGAGTCACCTCCACCTCCGCCATCAGAGTCAACCCCACCTCCACCACCACCATCTGAGTCACCACCACCTCCACCTCCACCATCTGAGTCACCGCCACCACCATCTGAATCACCACCACCTCCACCATATGAGTCACCGCCACCTCCACCTCCACCATCTGAGTCATCTCCACCTCCACCATCAGAGTCACCGCCACCTCCACCAACAGAGTCACCTCCACCTCCACCATCTGAGTCACCTCCACCTCCGCCATCAGAGTCACCTCCACCACCACCATCTGAGTCACCACCACCTCCACCTCCACCATCTGAGTCACCGCCACCACCATCTGAATCACCACCACCTCCACCATCTGAGTCACCGCCACCTCCACCTCCACCATCTGAGTCATCTCCACCTCCACCATCAGAGTCACCGCCACCTCCACCATCACAGTCACCTCCACCTCCACCATCAGAGTCACCTCCACCTCCACCATCTGAGTCAGCACCGCCACCACCTCCACCATTAGAGTCATCTCCACCTCCACCATCTGAGTCACTTCCACCTCCAACTGCACCATCTGAGTCACATTCACCTCCACCATCACCGCCAGCGCCACATCCATCATCTCCATCACGGCCACCTCCTTCATCTCCGTCACCACCAGCGCCACATCCATCATCTCCGTCACGGCCACCTCCGCCGACTCCGACACCACCAGCGCCACATCCATCATCTCCGTCACGGCCACCTCCGCCGTCCCCGTCACCGCCAGCGCCGCATCCATCATCTCCGTCACAGCAACCTCCGCCGTCTCCGTCACCGCTAGCGCCGCATCCATCATCTCCGTCGCGGCCACCTCCGCCGTCTCCGTCACCGCCAGCGCCGCATCCATCATCTCCGTCACGGCCACCTCCGCCATCTCCGTCACCGACAGCGCCACATCCATCATCTCCGTCACGGCCACCTCCGCCATCTCCGTCACCACCTGCGCCACATCCATCATCTCCGTCGCGGCCACCTCCGCCGTCTCCATCACCGCCACTGCCACCGCCGCCTCAACCGTCATCTCCACCTCCACCATCCGGGTCACCGCCACCTCCACCTCCACCTCCACCTCCACCTTCTGAGTCACCGCCACCTCCACCTCCTCCATTTGAGTCACCACCACCTCCACCATCTGAGTCACTGTCACCGCCACCTCCACATCCACCATCTGAGTCACCTCCACCTCCGCCATCAGAGTCACCCCCACCTCCACCACCACCATCTGAGTCACCACCACCTCCACCTCTACCATCAGAGTCACCGCCACCACCACCTCCACCATTTGATTCACCGCCACCTCCATCTCCACCATCTGAGTCATCTCCACCTCCGCCATCAGAGTCACCGCCACCTCCACCATCAGAGTCACCTCCACCTCCACCATTTGAGTCAGCACCGCCACCACCTCCACCATCAGAGTCATCTCCACCTCCACCATCTGAGTCACCGCCACCTCCAACTGCACCATCTGAGTCACCATCACCTCCACCATCTCCATCACTACCACCTCCACCTCCACCAAATGAAGTCACCTCCACCTCCACCATTAGAGTCACCGCCACCTCCACCTCCACCACCACATCCACCATCTGAGTCTCCTCTACCTCCACCATCTGAGTCACCGCCACCTCCACCTCCACCATCACCGCCACCTCCACATCCACCTTCTGAGTCACCTGTACCTCCACCAACTGAATCACCGCCACCTCCACCTCCACCATCTGAGTCACCGACGCCTCCACCATCTCCGTCACCTCCACCTCCACCGTTTCAGTCACCTCTATCTCCATCTCCACCATCCGAGTCACCGCCACCTCCACCTCCATCGTCTTCGTCACCACCACCTCCATCTGCTCCATCACCGCCACCTCTTCCTCCACCATTTGAGTCACCTCTACATCCACCATCTGAGTCACCGCCATCTTCACCTCCACCACCACTATCTTTGTCACCTCCACCTCCAACTGTTTACAATTCTCCACCTCCACCATCTCCATTACCGCCACCTCCAACTGTTTACAATTCTCCACCTCCACCGTCTTTATCACCGCCACCTCCATTTGTTTATAATTCTCCACCTCCACCATCTCCGTCATTGCCACCTCCACATGTCTACAAATATCCTCCTCCACCATCGCCATCTCCACCACCTCCATACGTCTACAACTCCCCTCTTCATCCGTCTTCATCACCACCACCTCTATACGTCTACAAGTCTCCTCCACCACCATCACCGTCGCCACCACCTCCATATGTCTACGAATCTCCTCCACCACAATCACGTTCACCACCACCCCTTTATTTATACAAGTCTCCACCGCCACCATATCGATCACCATCTCCACCATACATTTACAAGTCTCCACCTCCACCATCACCCTCACCACCACCCCCATACATCTACAAGTCTCCTCCACCACCATCTCCATCACCACCACCTCCATATATCTACAAGCCTCCTCCTCCACTATCCCCATCACCGCTACCTCCATATGTATACAAATCTCCTCCTCCACCATCTCCATCACCACCCTCTCCATATGTTTATAAATCTCATCCACCTCCTTCACCATCTCCACCACCTCCGTATGTATACAAATCTCCTCATCCACCATCGCCATCACGTTCGCCACCACGATCACGTTCGCCACCACCCCCTTATGTTTACAAGTCTCCACCACCACCATCTCGATCACCACCTCCTGCATATATTTACAAGTCTCCACCACCACCATCACCCTCCCCACCACCCCCATACGTCTACAAGTCTCCTCCACCACCATTACCGTCACGACCACCTTCATATGTCTACAAGTCTCCTCCACCACCATCATCGTCACCACCACCTCCATATATCTTCAAATCTCCTCCACCACGACCACGTTCACCACCACCTCATTACGTTTACAAGTCTCCGCCACCACCATCTCGATCACCACCTCCTCCATATGTTTATAAATCTCCTCCCCCTCCTTCACCAACACCGCCTCCTCTATAAATCTACAAGTCACCACCATCACCATCACCATCACCACCACCACCACCTCGGTATGTTTACAAATCTCCTCATTTGCTACCATTGTCACAACCACCTCCATACATTTACAAATCGCGACCTCCACCATCTTCATCACCACCACCACCTTATATTTACAAGTCTCCAACCCCTCCATCCCACCATTAATAAAGCCATATTCCCATCCTCTAAACTTGCTACGGACGGAATTTAAGCTTTCAAGAGTTTATATGATTGTCCCGTTTAGTTGTTTGTCGCGTGTTGTATTACTTTAATAGGGTCTCAAATTAATTAGAAGACACACATATATATATATATATATATATATATATATATATATATATATATATATATATATATATATATATATATTCGAAGGCACGATCTTGTTGTGATAATTGTTCCAAGCTCAATATTGTTTGTTATTCAAAATGTGTACAATTTTACTTTATCATTTATTTAAACACCCCATAGAGTTGACTATTTAATTATTAACAGAAAAAAGGCTACAAAAAGAAAAATAAAAGTGGAGAAATATTTTACCTAATCAATTAATTTTAATGGGCATTTGATATTTATTATCCTTCATATATCATATATATTGATTATTAACTAATATGAACTAGTTAATTATTAACAATTAAGTTGAACATATATATTGATTTCCTAGTGTAGAAAGTAAAATAATAAAATGAAATGAGCATCATAATATGTTTTTGCTCAATTGTCGACTGGGAAGCTCGAAAGTCTTTGGATTCTGATAAAACTCGAAAACCTAGTTAAACCGAGTAAGAATGAAAATTTACAACAAAAAAAAAAAGGTGAGTCAAACCCTAATTCTAGTAGACCTCGCAATTTGGGGTCGTTTATTAAAATTATCCTTAAATGACAAAAATAAACTTTTAAGGGTCTAAAAGACGTTGAATCACCAAATCAACTATATATGCTCAAGAGTTTTGTTTTATGGGCCGTTTTGGAGATAGCGTTTTTCGTTACAAACTCAAATAAAATTGGTGTGTGAAAGAATTATTAATTACGTTAAATTAATCATGTGGAACAAATAAATATATAATCAAAATTCACCGAACAAGTAAATATCATTAGTAGGAAGATGTCATCTTCTAAAGAATATACAAATTAACAAACTGGATATATATATATATATATATATATATATATATATATATATATATATATATATATATATATATATATATATATATATATATATATATATATATATATATATATATATATATATATATATATATATATATATTCTTCCTCCCACTTATATAATCATGCAAACATACATGAATTGAAGAAGCTTCAAGACTATCAATATGTTATATTTTTAGTGGGAAAAAAGAAAAAAAAATTCAAGTAATATGACTTTATTCATTGTTGGCAGGTTATGCACATCAACAATTGGGTCAAGTAAATTTTTAATTCGTGATGGCATGATTAATAATTACAGAGAGTTGTTTGGGGTATAATATTTTTATGTTACAGCAGTTGTTGGTGACAGTATCCATGCACGACTAAAAGAAATATTGAAATTTTTTTGGAAAGAAGAACATAGTGAGAATATTATTTAAAATGTAAATGTAAGTAGGCAATATAAAAATGGAGATGCGGGGTATCGATCCCAGTACCTCTCGCATGCTAAGCGAGCGCTCTACCATCTGAGCTACATCCCCTTTTGATGAAGATTTGTAAAATTATATATTTGATAAAATAAGAAAAATAGAAGTTTTCGGAGAGCTAAATTAAATATTTGCACTGACTGACCGACCCAACCTGGTAATGTACTCAAAATCAGGCCCATTAAGATCGAACACGCAAGGCCCGGTCAACTTACTTTTTGGGTTCCTAAAATTGCTATTACTCATACTTATTTTTGTTTCTCTCTTTAGAAAAAATCACTCTCGTCACTAATTTGGTAAAATCATCTTTCTTGAAGTGATATACGAACATAAATGAGCTCATCGGATGAAAATCGTGATACACATCACAATGAGGTAAAAAATTCGCCATTTCGTTAAAGAAAGGGCGAAAGCCGAACCCGGGCGCCCGGAGCTATTTTACACGCCCAAGTTCGGCTTTAAATAAGTAAAGTTGAAATTATAAAAAAAAAATTGAAATAAGTAAAATTATAAATTATAAAAAAAAAAAGATATTGAAATAAGTAAAATTAAAATTATAAAAAAAAAAGATATTGAAATAAGTAAAATTGAAATTAAAAAAAATATTAAAATAAGTAAAATTAAAATTATAAAAAAAATATTGAAATAAGTAAAATTGAAATTATTAAAAAAAATATTAAATAAGTAAAATTGAAATTATAAAAAAACTATTGAAATAAGTAAAATTGAAATTATTAAAAAAAAAAAAAATACTGTTGAACGCCCAGATCGGGCGCCCAAACCGGACCCGGATGCCCAAAGCGGGTTGTCACGGCCCGCTAGTTTTGACCTAACCCCTTGCCGATTTCCCTAGGGTTGGGGAGGTTAAAGAGTCCAAGAATTAGCCCAAGTAGGGTTAGGCCCAAGTTGGCCCAATTGTATAGTGGTAGGTAGAGCCATTTTTGGTAGGTAGAGGTAGGTGGTGGTAGGTAGAGACAATCAAGGGATTGTTCCACTCCCATCCGTTAGATCATATCGATCTCCACCGTCCATTGAGGAGGTGGTCTTGTATAAATAGAGGTAGGGTCCTCATTTGTATTCATCCAACACATATTCAAGATATCCAACAATAAAGTACTCTTCTACCAACTCTCTTGTCTTCTTACTTTCTTTCTTCGTTTTCCATCACTTAAGTATTCGCAACACAATTCGGGAGAGGCTGACTTAGCTATCGCGAGGGGCGAGAAGGAGCTAAGGCCGCACGGTTCTTTGTTGAGGGAACAAGTCCGTGACAAGTGGTATCAGAGCCCGGCTAAGGGCTTTGTGTTGATCGAATTCTCAACGATGGCGAACGTTGAAGATATCTCGTACGTGACCGAGGGACGTGGCAGGGAGGCCCACGTAAACAACAAGAAGAAGAGGGACCACAACAAGGCTCGTGGGGAGAGTACCTCTAATGAGGCCGTGCTGACGGATCATGGCGAAAGACTCGAGAGGCTCGAGAATAACGTCGCCATAGCGGAGCTTAGCGAACGATTCGAGAAGCTCGAGCACGATGCGGAGGTGTTGGAGAATCACGTCGCCGAGCAACTCGACTTGTTTAGGGACAATGAGACGTTGCGGGAGGAACGGTTGGATCGATTTGAGGCCATCATCCAATCCCTCCAAGAGAGCATCGAGGGGATGCGCGACGACTTGGCCTTGTGCAAAAAGGCCGCCGCTAACGGTAGCGTTGGTGCTACTTCGAGTCCAAGGGTGGACTGCCCGAAGCCAACGGGATTCAACGGCGTAAGGGACGCCAAGGAAGTCGAAAACTTCCTATGGAGGATGGAGCAATATTTCGAGGGTATCGGTCTAGTCGACGAGACGACTAAGGTAAGAACTTCTTCCCTTTACCTTTCCGATACGGCAATGTTATGGTGGCGTAGAAAGCACGCCGATATCGAGAAAGGCATTTGCCGAATAGATACTTGGGAAGAGTTCAAGAGGGAACTCAAGCGACACTTCTACCCGGAGAACGTCGTCTATGAGGCTCGAAGGAAATTGAGGGAACTCAAGCAACGAAGTTCAATCCGCGAGTACGTGACGGAGTTCACCACCCTCACCCTTCAAATTCCCAACCTTTCCGAGGAGGACCTCCTTTTCCACTTCACCGATGGGTTACAAGGCTGGGCCAAGCAAGAACTCCACCGACGAGACATCAAGTCCGTCGATGAAGCTATTGCCGCCGCCGAGTCTTTAACCGAGTATCAACCGAGAGAGCCGTTGCGAAAAGAGAAGTGGAGCCCGACTAAAGGCGGAGGAGAGAGACGGGACAATCATGGACGGGACCATCGAGATAACCGAGACCCACGGCGAGCGTCAACCTCGAGGGGAGGAGACAAGCCATCCTCACGACAACAACTTGAAGAGAAGAAGAAGTCGTTTGTGCCTAAGGGAGGGTGCTTCGTGTGCAAGGGGCCGCACGCGATGAGTCAATGTCCCAAGATGGGGTCATTGTCGGCAATCTTACAACAAGAGGCCAAGCAAGACACAAACGAGGAGCTAGGCAACATGGGATCGCTCCAACTTCTGAACGCCTTAAAGGCTAATCCGATGCCGGCAACATCAAGCAAGGGGCTGATGTACGTGGAGGCCCGCATCAACGGTACCCCAGCAAAGGTGATGGTGGACACGGGAGCGACCCACAACTTTATCACCGAGGACGAGGCCAAGAGGGTTGGCCTACGGTGGAGCAGACGAGACGGTTGGCTCAAGGCTGTTAACGCTAAGGCACAACCGCTCAACGGTGTAGCACGAGACGCAGAGCTACACTTAGGCACTTGGAAGGGCCAAGTGGATTTTTCGGTAGCACCGATGGATGATTTCAAGGTGGTGCTAGGCATGGACTTCTTCCGCAAGGTAATGGCTATCCCGATGCCTTGTTTCAATTCGGTTTGCATCTTAGAGAAGGGGACACCTTGCATGGTACCGGCCATCAACGGCACCACAAAGGAAGAAAGGACGCAACCGAGGCAACTGTCGGCCATGCAAGTTGCCAAGGGGGTTCGACGGGGCGAGCCAACATTTTTAGCCACTTTAAAGGAGGACAACCCACCCGTCGACAAAGAGGAGGACGTGCCACCGATCATCCAAACCGTCTTTGAGGCCAACCAAGACGTGATGCCACCGAATTTGCCCAACAAGCTTCCACCTAGGAGGGAGGTGGATCATGCCATCGAGTTGGAGCCGGGAGCCAAGCCACCCGCCATGGCTCCCTATCGCATGTCACCGCCGGAGCTTGAGGAGCTCTGAAAGCAACTTAACGATTTGGTCGAGACGGGGAAGATCCGACCATCGAAGGCACCTTACAGCGCACCGGTCTTATTCCAAAAGAAGCACGATGGTTCTTTGAGGATGTGTGTGGACTACCGGGCGCTAAACAAGGTAACCATTAAAAATAAGTACCATATTCCCTTGATAGCCGATTTGTTCGATAGGCTTGGTAGAGCCAAGATATACACGAAGATGGATTTGCAAAAGGGCTATTACCAAGTTCGCATTGCCGAAGGGGACGAGCCAAAGACAACGTGCATCACTCGATACGGTTCTTACGAGTGGCTTGTCATGCCGTTCGGGTTAACCAATGCCCCGGCAACATTTTGCACCCTCATGAACAAGATTTTCCATCCATACTTAGATCGGTTCGTGGTGGTCTACTTGGACGACATCGTCGTTTATAGCGATACCATGGAGGAGCATGTCAACCACCTTCGCACCGTCTTCCAAGTACTTCGGGAAAACGAGTTGTTCGTGAAGAAGGAGAAGTGCGAGTTTGCCAAGGAGGAGGTCCAATTCTTGGGGCATATTATCGGACACGGGCGACTCCAAATGGATGGAGCGAAGATCAAGGCTATCACCGAGTGGGAACCGCCGACTAAGGTAACCGAGTTACGATCTTTTCTTGGTCTAATCAATTATTACCGGCGGTTCATAAAAGGGTACTCGGCACGAGCGGCGCCACTAACCGACTTACTCAAGAATAACAAGACGTGGGAGTGGCCCGACTCATGCCAACGGGCGTTCGAGGACTTAAAGGCAGCGGTGAGCCAAGAGCCGGTCCTCGCCTTACCGGACTTTGGGAAGTCGTTCGAGTTGCACACGGACGCTTCCGACTTTGCAATTGGAGGGGTCTTGATGCAAGAGGGGCATCCGATCGCCTTCGAGAGCCGAAAGCTCAACGAGACGGAACGGCGCTACACGGTCCAAGAGAAGGAGATGACCGCCATCATCCGTTGCCTTCGAGTATGGCGGCATTATCTATTAGGCGCACCGTTCGTGGTCAAGACCGACAACATTGCCACGAGTTACTTCCAATCGCAAAAGAAGCTCTCGCCAAAGCAAGCACGGTGGCAACACTTTCTAGCGGAGTTCGACTACGTTTTGGAGTACAAACCGGGGAAGGCAAACGTTGTGGCCGATGCTTTGAGTAGAAAACCCGAACTCGCAGCGATTAGCTCGACAAGGGGGAACTTGGACGACATGATCCGAGAAGGGCTCGAACATGATCCAATGGCCAAGGAGCTAATTCGACTCGTCAAGGAGGGCAATTTCAAGATCGTCCGCACTTGTTCGAGGCAACGAGGACGTCGCCGGATTAGGCGGGGGAGGATGTCACGGCCCGCTAGTTTTGACCCAACCCCTTGCCGATTTCCCTAGGGTTGGGGAGGTTAAAGAGTCCAAGAATTAGCCCAAGTAGGGTTAGGCCCAAGTTGGCCCAATTGTATAGTGGTAGGTAGAGCCATTTTTGGTAGGTAGAGGTAGGTGGTGGTAGGTAGAGACAATCAAGGGATTGTTCCACTCCCATCCGTTAGATCATATCGATCTCCACCGTCCATTGGGGAGGTGGTCTTGTATAAATAGAGGTAGGGTCCTCATTTGTATTCATCCAACACATATTCAAGAAATCCAACAATAAAGTACTCTTCTACCAACTCTCTTGTCTTCTTACTTTCTTTCTTCGTTTTCCATCACTTAAGTGAGTTAATTGCATAGACCCCCCCTGTGTTATTTCTCGGAAGCAGAAAACCCCCCCGGAAAAAAAAATTAGCATATAACCCCCTCTGTTGTGTTTTAGTCAGCCCACCGCCCCTTTGTGTGCACTGGCTCGTTGACTTACGTGAAATGACAGAATTGCCCTTATTAAAAAATCAAGCAAAAAATACCCCAATACCCAAAATACGTATCCTAACATTTTCCCCCAAATCGTATCTCAGATTTTGCTTATCCAAATTATAGCCAGCCACACAATCTCTCACACCACTATCTCACATCTGAAATTCGAAGCCCTAAAAAGAAATCGAAGCCCTAATTTTGAAATTGCATCTCTGAATCCCGAAGCCCGCAGAACCAGAAGAAAGGAATGTAAGCGCTAGAAGAATTCTCGCCCATATATTAAAGAGGTTGGATTTTGATTTCCGAGTTTTTGCTCTTTTTAAGGCATGTTGAATCTGTGTTCATATGTTTGAAGATTCGTGGTAGTGGTCCATACATTGTCTGCTTTTTTTGGGATGTGTGGGATGTGGTCCAATTTTTATTTATTTATTGATTTTTTTTGTGTAAAACATGTGCTTGTCTGGAACTTGAGGGAACATGTGGGGCTTCTACACCATTTCTTTAATTAAGTTGATTCATTGTAGATTTATGTTTTTTAGTGTTTGTATTAAACTTTTTAAAGCAGTGAACATGTGGTTAATTTTTTTTTTGTCTTTAACTGTGAACTCAGTAATGTATTTAAGTCTTATATAGTAATGTATTTAACATGTGGTTCAATTTTAACTGTTCAATTTTTTTTGTCTTTAATTTAATAATGGAGATGAACATGTGGCCCAATTTAATAATTGAGTTTGTCTTTAAGTCACTAAACACTTCTTTGTATGCAGATGGAGAACCTTGTGACAGTGTCTCTTTGGCTAGATGGCACTTTTACACATAGCCCCAACTTGTCTTATGTTGGAGGAAGAAAGCAAGTGACCACAAGGATTAGCTTAGACTACATGAATATGGATTCACTATATATGCTATATAGGTTCTGTGGAGGTAAAAAGTTGAATGTCACTTTCTATTTTGTGTACCCTGGTCAGTCACTTGAACATGGCTTAAGGTAGATTTTAGATGATGTTTCCATAGCATGGTTAGTGAGTGTGCATGAAGGCCTAGATCATTTGACATTGTACACTGAAGATACTGGTATAGAGCCACTACTTGCAGTTGATAGGGATGGGAATGTATTAAAGGAAGAAGTGGAAATATTGTATTTGCAGCAAGGGGATGAAGAAGTACACTCTTCTGAAGCACCATTTGAAGAACCAAATGTTGAAGATCAAGAAGCTGAAGAACCAAGTGTTGGAAATCAAGCAGCTGCAGAACCAACTGTTGAAGATCAAGAAGCTGAAGAACCAAGTGCTGGAAATCAAGCAGCTGCAGAACCAACTGTTGAACATCAAGAAGCTGCAGAACCAACTGTTGAAAATCAAGCAGATGAAGAAGCAAATGTTGATTCTGAGGATGATGATTCTGCAGATGATGACTACCTGCAGCCTGAAGATGCTACTTCAGATGAAAATGATGTACATTCAGATGTTCCAAGTGAGGAGTTAGATGATATTGAGGGCTCCTCTGATGATGATATCTTTGTGGATAGACAGTTCACTAAGCAAGACCTATTGAGGAAGTTAAGAAGAATGGGGAAGAATGCTAGGAGACCAAGTAAAAGACTGCATAAATGTCCAATTGACCAATCTGAATCCCAGTGGTACAGTGAAGCTGAAGATGATGATGCTGTTGATAACTTGGATGGTTGCAACAAATCTAAATGTCCAACATTCACTGAAGGGCAAAATATGAAGAACAGAGAGTTGGAAGTTTTGATGAAGTTTGGAAATATTGGTCTTTTCAGACAAGCCCTAACAGATTGGTTAGTCAGAAATGGTTATGAATTAGAATATGTGAAAAATGAAAGGAAAAGGGTGACAGCAGAATGCAAAACTGAAGGCTGTAATTGGAGGATCCATGCCTCTGTTGTGCAGGGTGGTCCAACATTTCAGGTACTACTGTGTTTCAAACTTATAATAAGTATTTTCTTATTGCTTTTACTTTTGGCATTATGGTGTTAATGTTTCTTTCATTGCAGATCAAGAGCATAACTGGAGAGCACACATGTTCAAAAAAGAGAGTTAACAAGCATGCATCTTCAAGATACATTGGACAGAGAATGGAACAAGCCATTAAAGACAATCCAGATGTCACTATTACCAATCTTGGAAATTCTGTGATGAGGAAGGTGGGTATAGAAGCTGGCTATTGGAAAACTTTGAGGGCAAAAAATGCTGCAGTCAATAAAATTAGAGGGCTGGATGCTGAAGAATACACTCAACTCTGGGATTACTGTGAGACTGTAAGAAGCAAGAATCCAGGAGCTAAGTTACTGCTCAGAAAGGTGTTATATTCAGACCCCCCTGTGTTTGAGAGGATGTACTTCAGCCTTCCTGCAATGAGAATGGGATTTCTATCAGGGTGTAGGCCATTAATTGGGCTTGATGGATGTTTTCTTAAAACAGTTCATGGTGGGCAGCTGTTGTGTGCTGTTGGGAGAAATGGGAATGACAACTTGTTTCCAATTGCCTTGGCTGTGGTTCCAGTGGAGAACAGAGAAGCTTGGACCTGGTTCTTGGGAGAGCTGCTTGATGAAATTGGAGGTGTTCAAGAAAGGAAGTGGACATTCATTTCTGATAGGCAAAAAGGTCTTCTTGAAGCAATAAAGGACCTTGCCCCTGGATGTGCTCACAGATTTTGTGTGAGACACATTTATCAGAATTTCAAGCAAAAGTGGCCATCCTTGGAATTAAAAACAATGTTGTGGAGAGCTGCTTCAACAGGGAACAAGAATGAGTTTGAATCAAGGATGGTTGATCTAAGGAGATTGGACAAAGATGTTAGAGTAGGTGACCAACAAGCCAACACGTGGCTGTGGTCTTTCGTATTTATTATTGTAATAAACGAACCTTTATTCGTATTAATGATAAAACACCTTGGCATTCTATATCTTTGTCCCTTTGTCACAAGCATAGATATAGTCCTTACAGTTATTACAAGTACTAGTAATTGATCGTTAGGATCGTGAGATATTTACTTATGTATTATAACTGTTAAACGTGTTCCTAGTCGAAGGGTTACGCCACTAATGAGGATATCGGCCTTTCCCATTAAGACTAGCACTTAGTGTATGTGTACTGCATCTCATCAGTAAACGGTATTGTGATATCGGCATGCATAAGTGGGTGCTCGTAAGTTGACGAGTTCACTGAACTCCCTCACCCTAGAAATCTCTAAGTGGTTCCCAATAATCGAGTAGAGATATCTATGGTATAGTTGTACACCATTAGTCCTTATGACCTAGACATCACCGTGACTTCACTAGAGGACCAGCTGTATCGTGACCTGTCCCTGAGTTCCACCGAGGACCATCCCAAGGGCCAGTGTTCGTGCAGTCCGAAATCTAGTGGGAGGTCTGTGCATTGTAGTCGGGGATTCGATCGCTAGAATAGTCTTGGATGTCCTGTGTGTTCTGAAAGTTTGTAATCATTCTAAGTCTCTGGCCAGAGCTGACTAAGTGATGATTAGGGAATCCGATTCTCTAAGTCATGCACGTAAGGATTACAACACTTAGAACGATCGCACTGTCATCGAACATATAAAGAGGTCTCGATGAACCAATGCCTCTAGTTCGATCGGGACATATGAATCGAAGGGACCGTACTGTACGTTAACTATATCTGAAGGTTCTTGCAGGCACTTCATTTGTATCTAGGGAATCATGACGCGTAGTTGCTAGACGCCAATCTTGATTCGTTGGGTGATTAAGGTGAAACGAGCTTCATCTTAATCGTAACTCGAAGGGGACGAGTTTTGACCACAAAGGGTTGTGGGCCCACGGCTAGCTTACACCTGAACCATCGAGGGTCACACTGCTCGTGCACATGAGATCTTTGAATAAACGGTCAGAGATAAAATAGTTTATCTTTGCATAATTGGAAGTCAATACGATTGAGTCCAACATTCGTAATTTGGAATTATGAATGAGAATAAGAAAAGGAAAAGAATAGGCGAACGTGTTAGTGAACTTTCTAAATCGGGAAATTTCCAAATTTAGAAAGTCCACTGAACTAGGGTTTCCACTTTTGGAAAGTTGGAAAATAAGAGATGGCACTCGTAATGACGAGGAAGTTATAATGATTCCGAAAATGCAATCGTTGAAATTTTTCGGTCATTGAATTGAGAGAGACGAGCAAGTAAAGGAACTAACGAGCTTAAGCTGTTGGGCCCAGTCCAACTTAAGCCCGCTAGGGTTTTATGCAAGGGACTATAAATACATGATTTATAGACCTTGCACACACACATCAAACCCTAACCCTAAACGGCCGACCCCTCTCTCTCTCGCCCTCTCTCCCGCGCGGCCACCTCCGCCGTTGGCGCCGCCCCGTCGCCGGAATCGGCCATCCCTTGGCCGATCCATTTCGGTATTCTTTTCTCCTTTCTTTTTCTTCCGTTAATTCTAACTACTTCGTGTCTAGTGCCACGTTTTAGTAGATCGAAGTATACGAGGTGAAATCCGAGAGGAGGAAGACCGTAGATCGAAGAATCGAGGAGCAACGCACGAGCCGAAGCCGCACGCTGCCCCACGCGCCGCCCCAAAGCCGCGCGTATATCACACGCGCCGCCGTGATCTCACGCGCCGCTGCTGCCGTTGCACCGCTGCTGCCCCGATTCCACGGATTGGTTTCCGTGGTAATCACGACGTATTAATCGCCCCTACCTCACGCTTCAAGAGGTAAACACACGAAACCCTAGTTTCGTTTTGAGTTTCGTTTAAATGTATGATTTCATGTTTTGCTTTGTATGATTTTATGTGATTATGTGTAATCGATTAAATCATTGCAAGCATGTTATTTGGTTTAAACGCGAGCATGTTAATTGTTTTTAATTCGGCTGAAATTATTAGCATGTGAATTGTTTTTAATTTCGCTGGAAGCGCAAAGGTACGCAATTAATTGAATTTAATTTATCGGGCATGTTCTTATGTGCTTTAAAGTCGTTTAAATCGCACAAAATTTTTGTTTTCCGCTGCGTACACGTGCCCGAAACCCAACAGTGGTATCAGAGCTCGTTGCGCAATTAATTGCGTTCGTTTTAATATGCATGTTCGATTTATTAAAGTAGCGATTGTCGTATTATGTAATTGGGAGTTTTCGTAAGTTTAAAATATTTTTGAAATATTGTTTAGAGTTTTTCCAGCTTTAAAATTGTTTAAAATTGGAAAATCGGATCTGAAATTATTTTTAAAACATCGGTTTTTAATTGTTCGGATCGAACCGGTCGAACCGGCCGGTTCGATGGTTGTGCACGATTTAGTTGACCGAATCCACGTGGATTCGGGTCGGTCAGACCGGTTCCCGGTCCGACTGACCCGGCCCACTGATTTGGGTCAGCTGGACCGGGCAGAACCGGACCGCTTCGGTCCGAACCGGTCAGACCGGTTGGGCCGAACCGGTTCACTGAAAAATAAAAAAAAAAAAAAAAAAAAAAAAAAAAAAAAAAAAAATTATTTCAGATTTCTAAAATTAAACTTAAAACAAATTGATTTTAATTTTTGGAAAATTATTTTCAATTAATCCCAATTAGATAATTGGATCGACAATCATCTATTTTAGTAAATAGGTGTTAGATTAATTAATTAATTTAAATTGTTAAATTGATTTCAATTAATAGAACACATATATAATATTGATTATTGTTCAACTTAATTACTAGTACCTCAACATTATTTGAATGATTTATGCTAGTTGAGGTTCTATAATTATTTTGAAAACCCGATAATTAATTATGTAATTAGGTCGTATGTTCCTCTTAGGACAATATGCGCTTCCATATACCTTTAGAGAACATAGATGTAGGAATCACATAGACCAATCCAAAACCTTCTGATGAGATAAAACTTTTAAATAAAATCCCTCATTCTTAATTCAATTAAGAATCATTTCAAGCTATAAAGAAATACCCAATCTGTTGAGTTATTTCTTTCCTTCTGCCAACGGTTGGATTATGTGTAGCCCTTTACTATAGTGCAGTAAGCCGTGTTAGCGGGGAGTGCTATGGTAGAGTAAGCTGTAATTCAATTGACATAATGATGAAGGTAGCCGTAGAAAAGGGTTATGTTGAATTAACGTGGTCGGCTAGATTAACTAGGGACTGCATTAGTTTGGCATAATCAAGTTCTATGAGCATCTTTGATTGGTAGGTTAGACTTGACACACGACGATTTTGATATTCGCGAGATTAACTTAGGTCATTATCAAGTGTGAGGAAAATTTAATTTAGGGTCATATTGTGGATATGATTGATTGTGATCTACCTTTGGGCAAATATAATCGGGCTAGATTAACTACGGGTTATATTTGTCTATTGGACCTAAAGCCCATTAAGAAAAATCAGTTTTCTCGTTTGTCTACTAGAGGGAAGTGGAACTCGATAAAATTAGTGGGAGAACAATTAAATAACACAAGTCCAAACATTTAATTGTAACAATCATTTAACGCGAATCTCTAATAATCCTCTTCTCTATATGTCTCAGATAATTATGTCTAAGAATCCCATAATGTCAATCCTCGACAATAAACTCAATGGCCCTAATTACCTAGATTGGTTGCGTAGTCTTAAGCTTGTGCTAACTGTTGAGGGGCGTCTCTATGTTTTGAACGAGAGGCTTCCCGCCACTATACCTGCCACAGCGACTGATGCTGAAAAGGAAACTTATGAAGTTTGGAAGAAAGATGACACCCATGCTAGGTGCTATATGATAGCCGCCATGGAGCCCGCGCTTGCGAGGAAATATGAGTCTCACTTGCATGCTTTCGATATAAAGGCTCATCTCGATAGCATGTATAGTGAGAATATTAGGGCATCAAGGTACGCTGCTACAAAGGAGTTGATCACAGCGAGACTGCGCGAAGGGACTTCGGTCCACGAGCACTGTCTCAAAATGATCACTCTCCTTGAAAAGCTAGTGAATCTTGATGTCACCCTCCCGGCCGAGCTCTCGTTGGATTTGATCCTGTTGTCTCTTCCTAGTTCCTATGAATCGTTCATAGTGAACTTCAACATGAACAAACTAGATCCTCCCTTGGATGAGTTAATGAACATGTTGGTCAGCTTCGAGTCCACCATTAAGAAAGAGAAGTCTGTTCTCGTTGCTGCTACTTCAGGAAAGAAGAGTTCTTTCCAAAAGAAGAGAAAGGAAAGAGTTCTTTTCCCTAACAGCAAGTTCGAAGTGGGGGCCCCAAAGCAAAGGTTAGCAAACAAGTTGATGATGCTTGCCATCACTGTGGAAAGAAAGGACATTGGCGCCGCAACTGCAAGGCTTACCTAAAGCAGAAAGGTTCTGAAAAGGGTACGTATTTCATTGACGTAAATTTGTCTGTCAACTCTTCTTCTTGGGTATTGGATACGGGCTGTGGCTCACATTTGTGCAATGATTTGCACCTAATGACAAGAAGTCGAAGACTTAGAGCGGGTGAGACCTACCTAAGGATGGGGAATGGAGCAAGAGTTGCTGCTGAAGCCATTGGCACAATTTACTTAAATGTTTTGGATTCTAGTTTTCCTATTGTTTTGAACGATTGTTTATTTGTTCCGTCGCTCATTAGAAACCTTATTTCTATTCATGTACTAGATATTGAAGGTTTTACTTTTGTTTTTGGAAATTCGATTTGCATTATACAAAAGAATGAGAATTTAATTTGCAAAGGACGACTATTAAACAACTTGTATGAACTAAATCCAAGTGAAATACCTATTGATGTTATATCAGCAAAACGTAAGGAGATAGATCAAAACCCCGCACAACTTTGGCACGCTAGATTAGGTCATGTCTCTTTAAGAAGGATGAACGATTTTGTTAGTGAAGGATTGTTCTCTTTGGAGGACGTGAAATCACTACAAACTTGTGAATCTTGCCTTAAAGGGAAAATGACCAAGTCACCCTACAAAGGGAAAATGGAACGAGCCGAGGGTCTTTTGGATTTGATCCATACAGACGTATGTGGTCCACTAAGTGTTAGTGCGAAGGGTGGATATAACTACTTCGCCACCTTTACCGACGATTATTCTAGGTATGGGTATGTGTACTTGATGAAGTACAAGTCTGAAACATTTGAAAAGTTCAAAGATTTTAGACATGAAGTAGAAAAGCAACTCGGACGAAGTATTAAGAAGCTGCGATCCGATCGTGGTGGAGAATACTTGAGCATCGAGTTCATTGACTATCTAAAAGAAAATGGGATACAGTCCCAATGGACTCCACCGGGAACTCCTCAACTTAATGGAGTATCCGAACGTCGGAATCGAACTTTATTAGATATGGTTCGATCAATGATGGGGTTCACAAACTTACCGGCATACTTGTGGGGTCATGCACTCCGTACTGCCGCGTATTTGCTGAATAGAGTTAACACCAAAGCAGTTAAATCCACACCTTATGAACTTTGGCATTCCCGGAAACCCAATTACAAACATATTAGGATATGGGGTTGTCCCGCTTATGTGAAGCGATTAGTGGGAGATAAGTTGGATAGTAAATCCGACTTGTGCTATTTTGTGGGGTATCCCGAAGACTCAATAGGATACGAGTTTTATTATGTCAAAGAAGCAAAGACGTTTGTTTCGAGAAATGCCACCTTTTTGGAAAGGGAATTTCTATCCGATAGAAAGGGCAGCATGATAGAACTTGAAGTAGTTCAAGAACCACAAAGTGAAGTTCAAACGCAAGAACAAGTAATCGAACCAATACAACAAACCACTAATATACCTCCTGAACCTACGGTACGTAGATCCGAAAGAGTTCGGAAAATGCCGGATAGGTTATTCCTCCTCGAAAATGATGAAGATCATGTTGATCTTGGACGAGATCCAAGAACATACAATGAGGTCGTATCGGATGCGGACATGGGACATTGGCTAACTGCCATGAAATCCGAAATGGACTCCATGTACTCCAACAAGGTATGGACCTTGGTAGATCCACCCAAAGGAATTGTTCCTATAGGCTGCAAGTGGATCTATAAGAAGAAAATTGGAGTGGATGGAAAGGTATCGACCTATAAGGCTAGATTGGTAGCGAAAGGATACACTCAAAGGCAAGGCGTTGACTATGAGGAAACCTTTTCGCCAGTCGCGATGCTGAAGTCCATTAGGATTTTGCTAGCCATAGCTGCGTGGTACGACTACGAGATATGGCAAATGGATGTGAAGACCGCCTTCCTTAATGGAGACATTGAGGAAGAAATTTACATGGCGCAGCCGGAAGGCTTCATATCTTCTGGAAGTGAGCAAAAGGTTTGCAAGCTCCAGCGATCCATTTATGGATTGAAGCAAGCATCCCGTAGTTTGAACATTAGATTCGACTCAACTATCAAAGAGTTTGATTTTGAGAAGAATCCGGAGGAACCTTGTGTATACAAGAAGGTTAGTGGGAGGGCAGTGATATTTTTAGTGCTTTACATTGATGACATTCTGCTCATTGGGAATGATGTAGGAATGTTGCAGCAAACGAAAGCATGGTTGTCCACACGTTTCTCAATGAAGGATTTGGGAGAAGCATCTTATGTATTAGGAATACGCATCTATAGAGATAGAACAAGAAAGATGCTTGGCTTATCCCAAAGCCTGTACATAGACACCGTTATGAAACGGTTTAGCATGGAAGAATCCAAGAAGGGATTCTTGCCAATGTCCCATGGGGTTCGTCTCTCGAAATCTATGTGTCCGCAAACACCTAGTGAAATCGAGGAGATGAAAAGGACACCCTATGCTTCTGCCATAGGAAGCATAATGTATGGCATGCTATGTACGAGACCCGATATTGCGTATGCTGTGAGTGTCACAAGCAGATATCAGTCTAACCCCGGCCCGGCTCACTGGAAAGCCGTGAAAGATATCCTCAAGTACTTGCGAAGGACTAAGGATATATTTTTGGTCTATGGGGGTGCCGAGTTGAAATTGGAGGGTTTCACTGACTCTAGTTTTCAATCGGACGTGGACGACTCAAAGTCGAATTCTGGATTTATATTCACGCTGAATGGTGGTGCCATGTGTTGGAAGAGTTCCAAGCAAAGCACGACGGCCGATTCCACTACCGAAGCGGAATACATTGCAGCATCCGAAGCTGCAAAAGAAGGGACTTGGATAAGGAAGTTCATCCAAGAGTTGGGTGTCATTCCTGATGCTAGTGATCCAGTACCGTTGTACTGTGATAACACCGGAGCCGTGGCGCAAGCTAAGGAGCCACGATCTCATCAGAAGTCGAAGCATATTCTGAGGAAGTATCATGTGATCCGAGAGATCATTGATAGAGGTGAAGTTAAGGTTGAACGAGTCACCTCGGAAGAGAACGTTGCAGACCCCTTCACGAAGCCTTTACCGAGATCGGTCCATGAGAAACATCGAGAGTCGATGGGATTGCGATTTATGGGTAGTTGGCTTTAGGTCAAGTGGGAGATTGTTAGAGTAGGTGACCAACAAGCCAACATGTGGCTGTGGTCTTTCGTATTTATTATTGTAATAAACGAACCTTTATTCGTATTAATGATAAAACACCTTCGCATTCTATATATTTGTCCCTTTGTCACAAGCATAGATATAGTCCTTACAGTTATTACAAGTACTAGTAATTGATCGTTAGGATCGTGAGATATTTACTTATGTATTATAACTGTTAAACGTGTTCCTAGTCGAAGGGTTACGCCACTAATGAGGATATCGGCCTTTCCCATTAAGACTAGCACTTAGTGTATGTGTACTGCATCTCATCAGTAAACGGTATTGTGATATCGGCATGCATAAGTGGGTGCTCGTAAGTTGACGAGTTCACTGAACTCCCTCACCCTAGAAATCTCTAAGTGGTTCCCAATAATCGAGTAGAGATATCTATGGTATAGTTGTACACCATTAGTCCTTATGACCTAGACATCACCGTGACTTCACTAGAGGACCAGCTGTATCGTGACCTGTCCCTGAGTTCCACCGAGGACCATCCCAAGGGCCAGTGTTCGGGCAGTCCGAAATCTAGTGGGAGGTCTGTGCATTGTAGTCGGGGATTCGATCGCTAGAATAGTCTTGGATGTCCTGTGTGTTCTGAAAGTTTGTAATCATTCTAAGTCTCTGGCCAGAGCTGACTAAGTGATGATTAGGGAATCCGATTCTCTAAGTCATGCACGTAAGGATTACAACACTTAGAACGATCGCACTGTCATCGAACATATAAAGAGGTCTCGATGAACCAATGCCTCTAGTTCGATCGGGACATATGAATCGAAGGGACCGTACTGTACGTTAACTATATCTGAAGGTTCTTGCAGGCACTTCATTTGTATCTAGGGAATCATGACGCGTAGTTGCTAGACGCCAATCTTGATTCGTTGGGTGATTAAGGTGAAACGAGCTTCATCTTAATCGTAACTCGAAGGGGACGAGTTTTGACCACAAAGGGTTGTGGGCCCACGGCTAGCTTACACCTGAACCATCGAGGGTCACACTGCTCGTGCACATGAGATCTTTGAATAAACGGTCAGAGATAAAATAGTTTATCTTTGCATAATTGGAAGTCAATACGATTGAGTCCAACATTCGTAATTTGGAATTATGAATGAGAATAAGAAAAGGAAAAGAATAGGCGAACGTGTTAGTGAACTTTCTAAATCGGGAAATTTCCAAATTTAGAAAGTCCACTGAACTAGGGTTTCCACTTTTGGAAAGTTGGAAAATAAGAGATGGCACTCGTAATGACGAGGAAGTTATAATGATTCCGAAAATGCAATCGTTGAAATTTTTCGGTCATTGAATTGAGAGAGACGAGCAAGTAAAGGAACTAACGAGCTTAAGCTGTTGGGCCCAGTCCAACTTAAGCCCGCTAGGGTTTTATGCAAGGGACTATAAATACATGATTTATAGACCTTGCACACACACATCAAACCCTAACCCTAAACGGCCGACCCCTCTCTCTCTCGCCCTCTCTCCCGCGCGGCCACCTCCGCCGTTGGCGCCGCCCCGTCGCCGGAATCGGCCATCCCTTGGCCGATCCATTTCGGTATTCTTTTCTCCTTTCTTTTTCTTCCGTTAATTCTAACTACTTCGTGTCTAGTGCCACGTTTTAGTAGATCGAAGTATACGAGGTGAAATCCGAGAGGAGGAAGACCGTAGATCGAAGAATCGAGGAGCAACGCACGAGCCGAAGCCGCACGCTGCCCCACGCGCCGCCCCAAAGCCGCGCGTATATCACACGCGCCGCCGTGATCTCACGCGCCGCTGCTGCCGTTGCACCGCTGCTGCCCCGATTCCACGGATTGGTTTCCGTGGTAATCACGACGTATTAATCGCCCCTACCTCACGCTTCAAGAGGTAAACACACGAAACCCTAGTTTCGTTTTGAGTTTCGTTTAAATGTATGATTTCATGTTTTGCTTTGTATGATTTTATGTGATTATGTGTAATCGATTAAATCATTGCAAGCATGTTATTTGGTTTAAACGCGAGCATGTTAATTGTTTTTAATTCGGCTGAAATTATTAGCATGTGAATTGTTTTTAATTTCGCTGGAAGCGCAAAGGTACGCAATTAATTGAATTTAATTTATCGGGCATGTTCTTATGTGCTTTAAAGTCGTTTAAATCGCACAAAATTTTTGTTTTCCGCTGCGTACACGTGCCCGAAACCCAACAGTGGTATCAGAGCTCGTTGCGCAATTAATTGCGTTCGTTTTAATATGCATGTTCGATTTATTAAAGTAGCGATTGTCGTATTATGTAATTGGGAGTTTTCGTAAGTTTAAAATATTTTTGAAATATTGTTTAGAGTTTTTCCAGCTTTAAAATTGTTTAAAATTGGAAAATCGGATCTGAAATTATTTTTAAAACATCGGTTTTTAATTGTTCGGATCGAACCGGTCGAACCGACCGGTTCGATGGTTGTGCACGATTTAGTTGACCGAATCCACGTGGATTCGGGTCGGTCAGACCGGTTCCCGGTCCGACTGACCCGGCCCACTGATTTGGGTCAGCTGGACCGGGCAGAACCGGACCGCTTCGGTCCGAACCGGTCAGACCGGTTGGGCCGAACCGGTTCACTGAAAAATAAAAAAAAAAAAAATAAAAAAAAAAAAAAAAAAATTATTTCAGATTTCTAAAATTAAACTTAAAACAAATTGATTTTAATTTTTGGAAAATTATTTTCAATTAATCCCAATTAGATAATTGGATCGACAATCATCTATTTTAGTAAATAGGTGTTAGATTAATTAATTAATTTAAATTGTTAAATTGATTTCAATTAATAGAACACATATATAATATTGATTATTGTTCAACTTAATTACTAGTACCTCAACATTATTTGAATGATTTATGCTAGTTGAGGTTCTATAATTATTTTGAAAACCCGATAATTAATTATGTAATTAGGTCGTATGTTCCTCTTAGGACAATATGCGCTTCCATATACCTTTAGAGAACATAGATGTAGGAATCACATAGACCAATCCAAAACCTTCTGATGAGATAAAACTTTTAAATAAAATCCCTCATTCTTAATTCAATTAAGAATCATTTCAAGCTATAAAGAAATACCCAATCTGTTGAGTTATTTCTTTCCTTCTGCCAACGGTTGGATTATGTGTAGCCCTTTACTATAGTGCAGTAAGCCGTGTTAGCGGGGAGTGCTATGGTAGAGTAAGCTGTAATTCAATTGACATAATGATGAAGGTAGCCGTAGAAAAGGGTTATGTTGAATTAACGTGGTCGGCTAGATTAACTAGGGACTGCATTAGTTTGGCATAATCAAGTTCTATGAGCATCTTTGATTGGTAGGTTAGACTTGACACACGACGATTTTGATATTCGCGAGATTAACTTAGGTCATTATCAAGTGTGAGGAAAATTTAATTTAGGGTCATATTGTGGATATGATTGATTGTGATCTACCTTTGGGCAAATATAATCGGGCTAGATTAACTACGGGTTATATTTGTCTATTGGACCTAAAGCCCATTAAGAAAAATCAGTTTTCTCGTTTGTCTACTAGAGGGAAGTGGAACTCGATAAAATTAGTGGGAGAACAATTAAATAACACAAGTCCAAACATTTAATTGTAACAATCATTTAACGCGAATCTCTAATAATCCTCTTCTCTATATGTCTCAGATAATTATGTCTAAGAATCCCATAATGTCAATCCTCGACAATAAACTCAATGGCCCTAATTACCTAGATTGGTTGCGTAGTCTTAAGCTTGTGCTAACTGTTGAGGGGCGTCTCTATGTTTTGAACGAGAGGCTTCCCGCCACTATACCTGCCACAGCGACTGATGCTGAAAAGGAAACTTATGAAGTTTGGAAGAAAGATGACACCCATGCTAGGTGCTATATGATAGCCGCCATGGAGCCCGCGCTTGCGAGGAAATATGAGTCTCACTTGCATGCTTTCGATATAAAGGCTCATCTCGATAGCATGTATAGTGAGAATATTAGGGCATCAAGGTACGCTGCTACAAAGGAGTTGATCACAGCGAGACTGCGCGAAGGGACTTCGGTCCACGAGCACTGTCTCAAAATGATCACTCTCCTTGAAAAGCTAGTGAATCTTGATGTCACCCTCCCGGCCGAGCTCTCGTTGGATTTGATCCTGTTGTCTCTTCCTAGTTCCTATGAATCGTTCATAGTGAACTTCAACATGAACAAACTAGATCCTCCCTTGGATGAGTTAATGAACATGTTGGTCAGCTTCGAGTCCACCATTAAGAAAGAGAAGTCTGTTCTCGTTGCTGCTACTTCTGGAAAGAAGAGTTCTTTCCAAAAGAAGAGAAAGGAAAGAGTTCTTTTCCCTAACAGCAAGTTCGAAGTGGGGGCCCCAAAGCAAAGGTTAGCAAACAAGTTGATGATGCTTGCCATCACTGTGGAAAGAAAGGACATTGGCGCCGCAACTGCAAGGCTTACCTAAAGCAGAAAGGTTCTGAAAAGGGTACGTATTTCATTGACGTAAATTTGTCTGTCAACTCTTCTTCTTGGGTATTGGATACGGGCTGTGGCTCACATTTGTGCAATGATTTGCACCTAATGACAAGAAGTCGAAGACTTAGAGCGGGTGAGACCTACCTAAGGATGGGGAATGGAGCAAGAGTTGCTGCTGAAGCCATTGGCACAATTTACTTAAATGTTTTGGATTCTAGTTTTCCTATTGTTTTGAACGATTGTTTATTTGTTCCGTCGCTCATTAGAAACCTTATTTCTATTCATGTATTAGATATTGAAGGTTTTACTTTTGTTTTTGGAAATTCGATTTGCATTATACAAAAGAATGAGAATTTAATTTGCAAAGGACGACTATTAAACAACTTGTATGAACTAAATCCAAGTGAAATACCTATTGATGTTATATCAGCAAAACGTAAGGAGATAGATCAAAACCCCGCACAACTTTGGCACGCTAGATTAGGTCATGTCTCTTTAAGAAGGATGAACGATTTTGTTAGTGAAGGATTGTTCTCTTTGGAGGACGTGAAATCACTACAAACTTGTGAATCTTGCCTTAAAGGGAAAATGACCAAGTCACCCTACAAAGGGAAAATGGAACGAGCCGAGGGTCTTTTGGATTTGATCCATACAGACGTATGTGGTCCACTAAGTGTTAGTGCGAAGGGTGGATATAACTACTTCGCCACCTTTACCGACGATTATTCTAGGTATGGGTATGTGTACTTGATGAAGTACAAGTCTGAAACATTTGAAAAGTTCAAAGATTTTAGACATGAAGTAGAAAAGCAACTCGGACGAAGTATTAAGAAGCTGCGATCCGATCGTGGTGGAGAATACTTGAGCATCGAGTTCATTGACTATCTAAAAGAAAATGGGATACAGTCCCAATGGACTCCACCGGGAACTCCTCAACTTAATGGAGTATCCGAACGTCGGAATCGAACTTTATTAGATATGGTTTGATCAATGATGGGGTTCACAAACTTACCGGCATACTTGTGGGGTCATGCACTCCGTACTGCCGCGTATTTGCTGAATAGAGTTAACACCAAAGCAGTTAAATCCACACCTTATGAACTTTGGCATTCCCGGAAACCCAATTACAAACATATTAGGATATGGGGTTGTCCCGCTTATGTGAAGCGATTAGTGGGAGATAAGTTGGATAGTAAATCCGACTTGTGCTATTTTGTGGGGTATCCCGAAGACTCAATAGGATACGAGTTTTATTATGTCAAAGAAGCAAAGACGTTTGTTCCGAGAAATGCCACCTTTTTGGAAAGGGAATTTCTATCCGATAGAAAGGGCAGCATGATAGAACTTGAAGTAGTTCAAGAACCACAAAGTGAAGTTCAAACGCAAGAACAAGTAATCGAACCAATACAACAAACCACTAATATACCTCCTGAACCTACGGTACGTAGATCCGAAAGAGTTCGGAAAATGCCGGATAGGTTATTCCTCCTCGAAAATGATGAAGATCATGTTGATCTTGGACGAGATCCAAGAACATACAATGAGGCCGTATCGGATGCGGACATGGGACATTGGCTAACTGCCATGAAATCCGAAATGGACTCCATGTACTCCAACAAGGTATGGACCTTGGTAGATCCACCCAAAGGAATTGTTCCTATAGGCTGCAAGTGGATCTATAAGAAGAAAATTGGAGTGGATGGAAAGGTATCGACCTATAAGGCTAGATTGGTAGCGAAAGGATACACTCAAAGGCAAGGCGTTGACTATGAGGAAACCTTTTCGCCAGTCGCGATGCTGAAGTCCATTAGGATTTTGCTAGCCATAGCTGCGTGGTACGACTACGAGATATGGCAAATGGATGTGAAGACCGCCTTCCTTAATGGAGACATTGAGGAAGAAATTTACATGGCGCAGCCGGAAGGCTTCATATCTTCTGGAAGTGAGCAAAAGGTTTGCAAGCTCCAGCGATCCATTTATGGATTGAAGCAAGCATCCCGTAGTTTGAACATTAGATTCGACTCAACTATCAAAGAGTTTGATTTTGAGAAGAATCCGGAGGAACCTTGTGTATACAAGAAGGTTAGTGGGAGGGCAGTGATATTTTTAGTGCTTTACATTGATGACATTCTGCTCATTGGGAATGATGTAGGAATGTTGCAGCAAACGAAAGCATGGTTGTCCACACGTTTCTCAATGAAGGATTTGGGAGAAGCATCTTATGTATTAGGAATACGCATCTATAGAGATAGAACAAGAAAGATGCTTGGCTTATCCCAAAGCCTGTACATAGACACCGTTATGAAACGGTTTAGCATGGAAGAATCCAAGAAGGGATTCTTGCCAATGTCCCATGGGGTTCGTCTCTCGAAATCTATGTGTCCGCAAACACCTAGTGAAATCGAGGAGATGAAAAGGACACCCTATGCTTCTGCCATAGGAAGCATAATGTATGGCATGCTATGTACGAGACCCGATATTGCGTATGCTGTGAGTGTCACAAGCAGATATCAGTCTAACCCCGGCCCGGCTCACTGGAAAGCCGTGAAAGATATCCTCAAGTACTTGCGAAGGACTAAGGATATATTTTTGGTCTATGGGGGTGCCGAGTTGAAATTGGAGGGTTTCACTGACTCTAGTTTTCAATCGGACGTGGACGACTCAAAGTCGAATTCTGGATTTATATTCACGCTGAATGGTGGTGCCATGTGTTGGAAGAGTTCCAAGCAAAGCACGACGGCCGATTCCACTACCGAAGCGGAATACATTGCAGCATCCGAAGCTGCAAAAGAAGGGACTTGGATAAGGAAGTTCATCCAAGAGTTGGGTGTCATTCCTGATGCTAGTGATCCAGTACCGTTGTACTGTGATAACACCGGAGCCGTGGCGCAAGCTAAGGAGCCACGATCTCATCAGAAGTCGAAGCATATTCTGAGGAAGTATCATGTGATCCGAGAGATCATTGATAGAGGTGAAGTTAAGGTTGAACGAGTCACCTCGGAAGAGAACGTTGCAGACCCCTTCACGAAGCCTTTACCGAGATCGGTCCATGAGAAACATCGAGAGTCGATGGGATTGCGATTTATGGGTAGTTGGCTTTAGGTCAAGTGGGAGATTGTTAGAGTAGGTGACCAACAAGCCAACATGTGGCTGTGGTCTTTCGTATTTATTATTGTAATAAACGAACCTTTATTCGTATTAATGATAAAACACCTTCGCATTCTATATATTTGTCCCTTTGTCACAAGCATAGATATAGTCCTTACAGTTATTACAAGTACTAGTAATTGATCGTTAGGATCGTGAGATATTTACTTATGTATTATAACTGTTAAACGTGTTCCTAGTCGAAGGGTTACGCCACTAATGAGGATATCGGCCTTTCCCATTAAGACTAGCACTTAGTGTATGTGTACTGCATCTCATCAGTAAACGGTATTGTGATATCGGCATGCATAAGTGGGTGCTCGTAAGTTGACGAGTTCACTGAACTCCCTCACCCTAGAAATCTCTAAGTGGTTCCCAATAATCGAGTAGAGATATCTATGGTATAGTTGTACACCATTAGTCCTTATGACCTAGACATCACCGTGACTTCACTAGAGGACCAGCTGTATCGTGACCTGTCCCTGAGTTCCACCGAGGACCATCCCAAGGGCCAGTGTTCGGGCAGTCCGAAATCTAGTGGGAGGTCTGTGCATTGTAGTCGGGGATTCGATCGCTAGAATAGTCTTGGATGTCCTGTGTGTTCTGAAAGTTTGTAATCATTCTAAGTCTCTGGCCAGAGCTGACTAAGTGATGATTAGGGAATCCGATTCTCTAAGTCATGCACGTAAGGATTACAACACTTAGAACGATCGCACTGTCATCGAACATATAAAGAGGTCTCGATGAACCAATGCCTCTAGTTCGATCGGGACATATGAATCGAAGGGACCGTACTGTACGTTAACTATATCTGAAGGTTCTTGCAGGCACTTCATTTGTATCTAGGGAATCATGACGCGTAGTTGCTAGACGCCAATCTTGATTCGTTGGGTGATTAAGGTGAAACGAGCTTCATCTTAATCGTAACTCGAAGGGGACGAGTTTTGACCACAAAGGGTTGTGGGCCCACGGCTAGCTTACACCTGAACCATCGAGGGTCACACTGCTCGTGCACATGAGATCTTTGAATAAACGGTCAGAGATAAAATAGTTTATCTTTGCATAATTGGAAGTCAATACGATTGAGTCCAACATTCGTAATTTGGAATTATGAATGAGAATAAGAAAAGGAAAAGAATAGGCGAACGTGTTAGTGAACTTTCTAAATCGGGAAATTTCCAAATTTAGAAAGTCCACTGAACTAGGGTTTCCACTTTTGGAAAGTTGGAAAATAAGAGATGGCACTCGTAATGACGAGGAAGTTATAATGATTCCGAAAATGCAATCGTTGAAATTTTTCGGTCATTGAATTGAGAGAGACGAGCAAGTAAAGGAACTAACGAGCTTAAGCTGTTGGGCCCAGTCCAACTTAAGCCCGCTAGGGTTTTATGCAAGGGACTATAAATACATGATTTATAGACCTTGCACACACACATCAAACCCTAACCCTAAACGGCCGACCCCTCTCTCTCTCGCCCTCTCTCCCGCGCGGCCACCTCCGCCGTTGGCGCCGCCCCGTCGCCGGAATCGGCCATCCCTTGGCCGATCCATTTCGGTATTCTTTTCTCCTTTCTTTTTCTTCCGTTAATTCTAACTACTTCGTGTCTAGTGCCACGTTTTAGTAGATCGAAGTATACGAGGTGAAATCCGAGAGGAGGAAGACCGTAGATCGAAGAATCGAGGAGCAACGCACGAGCCGAAGTCGCACGCTGCCCCACGCGCCGCCCCAAAGCCGCGCGTATATCACACGCGCCGCCGTGATCTCACGCGCCGCTGCTGCCGTTGCACCGCTGCTGGCCCGATTCCACGGATTGGTTTCCGTGGTAATCACGACGTATTAATCGCCCCTACCTCACGCTTCAAGAGGTAAACACACGAAACCCTAGTTTCGTTTTGAGTTTCGTTTAAATGTATGATTTCATGTTTTGCTTTTTATGATTTTATGTGATTATGTGTAATCGATTAAATCATTGCAAGCATGTTATTTGGTTTAAACGCGAGCATGTTAATTGTTTTTAATTCGGCTGAAATTATTAGCATGTGAATTGTTTTTAATTTCGCTGGAAGCGCAAAGGTACGCAATTAATTGAATTTAATTTATCGGGCATGTTCTTATGTGCTTTAAAGTCGTTTAAATCGCACAAAATTTTTGTTTTCCGCTGCGTACACGTGCCCGAAACCCAACAAAAGATGCAGCAGAGTACTTGAGAAAGATACCAGCTGAACATTGGGCCAGATCTTATTTTTCTACAAAATGCAGGTCTGATGTACTGGTCAACAATCTGTGTGAGTCCTTCAACAACTACATACTTGAAGCTAGGGAGAAGCCCATCATTAGTATGTTTGAATGGATAAGAACCAGATTGACAACTAGAATTCAGACAAAAAAGGCTGGTATGGACAAGTATGCAGGAACTATCTGCCCTAATATCTTGAGGAAGATCAATAAGTCCCAGCAACTTGCAAGAAACTGTTATCCAAGGTGGTGTGGAAATGAGGAGTTTGAGGTGGATGCAAATGGTGTGAGATATGTGGTGGACTTAGCTAAAAGAGAGTGTACATGTGGCATATTTCAATTAAATGGATATCCATGTCCTCATGCCTGGTCTTGCATTGCAGAAAGAAGATACAAAGTTGAGGATTTTGTGGACACATGTTATATGAAGGAAAATTACTTGAAAGTGTATGCCTATATGATACATGCAGTCCCTGGACCCAGAGATTACTTGAAGACCACTTATGAGCCACTTCAGGCTCCAAAATACAAGAAAAAAAAGGGGAGACCAACCAGATTAAGAAGGAAGGCTCCAGATGAGATTCATAGGACCTCATACAGGAAGGGTTTGACACACACCTGTCAAAATTGCTTACAAAGAGGTCATAATAAGGGAACCTGCAAAAATCCTACAAATCCAAGGTCCAAACTTTATAAGGTAAATGTACATATCATTGATTTCCTTATTCAGTTCATTGATTTCCTTATTCAGAATAATACAAGTGCCAATATGGTTGTTTTATTGTGCTAGGGAAACTCACCAAGTGAAGAAGTGCAAACCTCTCAAAGTGCCCCTCCAAGTTCTAGTCAAGAACCAGTTACTCCACATCCAACTGGACCTTCATCTGCTGCAAATGCTCCTCCAGGATCCCTTCCACCCCATCCAAGTGGTCCTCCTTCTGGTCCTTTAGGATCTGTTCCAGTACCTGACAGTGGTCCTCATTCTGTACCTCCAAGACATGATCCAGCACATGCTTCTGCCCCTCCAGGAAGGGTTAGTCTTTCTTTTATTCTTTCCATTGTTTGAACTGGTCATATTGCCTAGTATTTGTAACTGTTTAATTGCAATTGTAGATATACCAAGGAAGAAGAAATGATTCTTTACTAGGAAGAACCAAAAAATTCAAGAAACCAAGGCCAACAAATCAAGCACAAGCAACTATTCCACCCCTAAGTCAAGCACAAGCAACTGTTCCACCTCCTACTGCAAAAACTGTTCCACCATCTACTTCAAATGCAACTTTTCAAGCTGGAAATTCAAGTCAAATTCATGTGCGCAAAAGAAAGCCTCAAATAGCAGAAGTCCTTCAGAATATTAGGAATGCTTCTAAGAAGAAGAGGCATTGGAAGCCTTGATCTATTGTAAAATTCTTTTGGATGTCTTTTGAAAGTTGAATGTTTTTTGAATCTGTAAAAGTCCTTTTGAATTGGTGATCTTTTGATAAACTTGTGATATAACTCTAGATGGTCTTTTGATGAACTTGTAACACCCTTTAGCTGGTCTTTGTATGACCTTTTGACTTTTTTCTGTTCATGAATTTGTCAGTAGATGAATTTGGATATATTTTGATGAAATTGTATGTTGGTTTGTTATTGTTGATTTCATTGGATTGTTGTTAATTAATTGTTACAGGGGGGAGAAACATGTAAACAGGGAGGAATTTACTACATACTTATAAAAATAGGGGGGTTTATGCTAATTGTTTACAACACAGGGTTTCTTTTGCTTATTTATAATTATACAGGGGGTCCATGCTAATTAGTAAGTACAAATTCTGGGAATACAACAACCAAAACCAAAAGAACTGCAACATCACAAATTCGTAATAATACTTGAATACTTGAATAGATAACATCAAATTGTCATTACAACATCTCAAACTCCTAATAATACTTGAATAAGTAACATCAAATTGTCATTACAACATCTCAAATTACTTGAATAAGTAACATCAAATTGTCATTACAACATCTCAAATTCCTAATGATACTAGAGTAAATAACATCAAATTGTCAATATTACACTGATAGCAACAACTTGAACAACTAATACTACATTACAACTTATCAAAACAGGGTCATTCATAACAGCTTCAAATCTTCAGTAGCAGCACCAAAACAATTACAAACAATGCTACGCATACAGCCCATGAAATTTGCAGCATAAATCGATCATTTTTTTCAGTAGAAGCTTGTGGAATAATTTCGTCGGCTTCATCAAATTCATTGGGCAACGGTTGTTCCCAACTAGGATTTTCCCAGCTTGGATATTGTACGGCTCGAATTGGCTCACACCATTGAAAAAACGTGCAACGACGAAAAACACAAGAATAATACAACCTTCCCCTTGATGGCTTCATTACAGCTTCAACCACCCTTATACATGATTTCATTTGGCATCTACAAAATGGATTACACGGATACCTCAGATCTAAGTGTGGCTGCCTATTCTGTGGCTCGCTTCTCCTCCTTATCCCGCTGCTTGATGTTTGAGATGACATTTTGTAGAAGAACTTTCTGGGAATTGGGGGATTTCGAACCCAATTGAAGAGAAGAAGAAATTTTGAGAAAAAAAAACCCTAGAACTCAATGAATCGAGGCTGATATTTGGGAGAGAATATAAGCGGCGGCGTTTTGTCATTCAAGGAGACTGAAGGGTTTTTATGTCTTTTCCTGTCCTAAAATGTCCTAAAACGCACGCCCAGCTGCATGAACCGCGAGTGTATCCCACGATTCGCTCGTAGGGTCCTTATTGTCATTGACTTCCTTTCATAGGGGGGTATTTGCTAATTTATTTATCCGATGGGTTTTTTTGCCAATTAGAGATTTCACAGGGGAGCCGAGTGCAAATACCCCTCACTTAAGTATTCGCAACACAATTCGGGAGAGGCTGACTTAGCTATCGCGAGGGGCGAGAAGGAGCTAAGGCCGCACGGTTCTTTGTTGAGGGAACAAGTCCATGACAGGGTGCCCATACTGTAACCGAACGCCCAAACCGGGTGTTCACCAGTATTTTGCACGCCCAAACCGGGCGTGAAAAATGCTGGTGAACGCCCGGTTTGGGCGTTCAATATGCGCAATTTTCCCCAAAAAAACATCCATAAAATTCGATTTTTATGGTTGTTTAACATGCAATTACAATCAAAATTTTCTACCCAATGCAATTAAAACGTTTAAGAGTTAAAATTTCTCAAAATTTTGATTAATTTGGCTTGATTTAGCTTCATTCGAATTTTTTGATTTTTTTTTTGTTTTGAATTTTTTATTTATTTTTTAGAGAGAGTTTTTTTTAGGATGAGTTACAGATAGCAATTTTAAGAACCAAAAAGCATTTCACTACAATAATCAGCCGTTTTATTTTAATTTACAGTGAAGACAAAGTTGTGCCAATTTTCCTCCAACTGGCCATATGCTAAGAATCACTCATTGAATTAAGGGGATTTTTTTTTTTTCAATTTCTTTATTCAGTGCCGCAATTTCTAGGGAAAGCGAGTGGTAGAAAAATATGATTTTTGTAGCCTTTCAAAATTTTGGTGTTATATATGTATTTAGAAGTTTGGATTTTTATTTTTTTTATGTGAACTGAGAAAGGCTAACTTTTGTGTAATGATGTAATTAATGGCGTGAGTGTGTGTGGTCACGTTTTGGTATATATAATAGCCGCAAATACAGTATATATATATACATATATTCAATCGAAATTCACCGAACAAATAAAAATTGGGTATAAGTATAGTAGGAAGACTTTATCTTCTAAAGAATTCAGCTACATGAATCTATACCGACGTCGTTTGAAAAGAAAAAAAGAAGATTAAATTTGTTATGTTCCAGCAGCAACAACACCAAAGAAACGGCCTTCTCAGTACTTACACACACACACACACACATATATATATATATATATATATATATATATATATATATATATATATATATATATATATATATATATATATATATATATATATATATATATATATATATATATATAGATACATAGAGGATTGAAGAAGCTTCATGATTATCAATATGTTATACTTGTAGTGGGGTGAAAGAAAAAGGTTTACGGTGACAAGGTAGTCATTTATTCATTTTGAATAACGAATGGTGGGGGTGGAGAGGAAATTAATGGTGATGGAGGTGGCGGCGGAGATGATAATTGAAATGGAGGTGGTAATGTAGAATTTGAAGGTGGTGGTGGTGGTGGTGGTGGTGGCTAAGGTTCAGGTGAGGGGGGTGGTGCAGACTGCTGTGGTGGTGGAGATGGTAATGTAGAATTTGAAGGTGGTGGTGGTGGCGAAAGTTCAGGTGAGGGGGGTGGTGGAGACGGCTGTGGTGGTGGTTGAGTTGGCGGAGGTGGTAATGTAGAATTTGAAGGTGGTGGTGGAGGCGAAGGTTCAGGTGAGGGGGTTGGTGGTGGAGGTGGTGGAGGTGGTGAAGGTGGCGGAGATGGTGGAGGTGGAAATGAAGAATTTGAAGGTGGTGGTGGGGACAGGGGTTCAGGTGAGGGGGGTGGTGGAGATGGCTGTGGTGGGGGAGACTGATTTACATTATAAGGAGGGGGTGGAGATGCAGGCGGTGGAGGTGGCGGATATGGTGGTGGGGATGGTGAATGTGGTGGAGGAGACTTGTATACATAAGGCGGGGGATGTGATGGAGATGGTGGTGGAGGAGACTTGTATACATAGCGAGGTGGTAGTGGTGGAGGAGACTTGTATACATAGCGAGGTGGTGGTGGTGGAGGAGACTTGTACGCATAGCGAGGTGGTGGTGGTGGTGGAGACTTGTATGCATAACGAGGTGATGGTGGTGGAGGAGACTTATATACATAGCGAGGTGGTGGTGGTGGAGGAGACTTGTATAAATAACGGGGTGGTGGTGGTGGAGGAGACTTATATGCATAGCGAGGCGGTGGTGGTGGTGATGGAGATTTGTATGCATAATCTTCCTTCTTCTTAGCTGCTACAATATTTGTAGCTAATACACAAGCTATAATTAGGGCAAAGACTAATCGAATATGCCACAAAGTTGCCATTTTTGGCTCAACTCCGATCCTCTGCTATAAGCTTTTCTGTTTTGTGATTATTCATATAAGTAAAACTCTTTCTATATATACATATTCTTACTGATTTATAACTGGTGATTAGGTAATGGGATTCCACTAATTAACAATTTCAAATAAACTAATTAATAAACAATGAAAAGTCAATCAATGTTAACAGTTGTTCGATTCATTGTAATTTGAGAGATGGGAAATATAATTCTCCCTTAATTTACTTTGCTTAAATAATGCAACCACACATACAAGTTTATATATATATATATATATATATATATATATATATATATATATATATATATATATATATATATATATATATATATATATATATATATATAAACTTTGTATAAATATAACATAACACGTAATATATATGTTAAGGGCTTGATGTCCAATTTGAAGTACACTTACCAGTGTGTGTGTATATATATATATAAATATGTGGAATCCATACAATATTGTGTTGTGAATATTGATTTATACTTTAATATGCTCGTAAATGAGGGCCATGAAACTAATTAAACATAAGCTAGCAGCATAAAAGAAGAAATGGTTACATATATAAAGGAGCAAAATATGCATAATATTATACAAATACAATAACTTTAAAAAAAAAATGCAAAGCTTGAACACAACTTTTTCTTCATGACTGACCAATAATACACTGGAAACAAACAACATGAATGAGGATTAAAGGAAGCACAACTGCATCAGATAAAAGGGAAATATGATTGCTGGTGTAATAGTAGAATAAGGTAATGAATTGAACTGAGAATATGGCTAGTTCTTGTAAGGGACTCGTAATTGTTCTATGTCGGAAAAGATGAAGGAGACAATGGAGCATGGCGGAGATGTAAATCAGTGAAGCGATTGTTATACGTAAAGAGGTGGTTGAGACGGTGAAGGTGGTGGAGGTGATTTGTTAACATTCATAAGGAGGTGGTGGAGATGGAGATGGCGGTAGAGGTGATTCATGTAAGAGACCCTTTTTATAGGATGATGGTTTTTACTCACATAATTAGTAACTTAAAACAAACAATGAATGAATTGCTGAGATGATGGTGTTCCACTAAGCTTTTGGCATGAACCATGGAAGCTAGGATAAGAGTAGGTAAAATGTATCTTGAAATTATCCATATTTTTCTAAATTAATTATACATTTTATATAAATATATTATCTTGTAAACATAACACATAAGTTCAAGTTCCTAGCTACCCCCAGAACTTTCATTTATTATCTTAATAAGTACGGGTATAAATTAATCGACTCAAATCAAACCCATGATTCTTCAAGCCTGTTCGTATATACTTCGCTAGGATTTAGTATTATTACATTAAAGTTAATAAGCCAGAGAGTTACACATGTATAATTACAACACGGCCAAATAACTGTCTGAATTTGCTTTGTACACAAAAGGAGATGAACGCATCAACTAGAACATTCCGTTCCGATACTAAACACTAAGCTTGGGTCGAAAATCGGAGCCGATAAAGGGTTTGGTGAATTCGTCTAAACAAGCCATGCGTATACGTTCGGGTGTAGCTGGATTATCGAGAGGGAACCAATCAGTGAGGCCCGATTCAGACCTAGCAGCTATAATGGCATCTTTTATTGCAAAGAAAACCGAAGATGCCAGAAAAAACGGAGGCTCTCCCACTGCTTTAGACGAATGGATAGCTTTATCATTCGGAGCATCCTGTAAATAAATATAAATACATACATTATATTGTTCGTAAATTAAAAAAATAATAGTAGAATTATTCGAGGGAAATCAATTAAACAAGTTTACCTTGAGGAGGGAGACACTAAATTTGAAGGGGACGTCATTGATGGAGGGAATTTTGTAAGCACCGGGCCCACAAGTATACAAACTGCCAGGTGGCACCCACTTGTGCGCAGCGTCGCCCCATTTTAGCTCTTCGAGAGCCACCCATCCGAGACCTTGTACAAATGCACCTTCAATCTGCAGTAAAGAACATCCGATAAATAACCTTAAAGCTTCCTTGCACATAAAATCAGAAATAACTCAATTTTAATATTTTACAGGAATCAGTAATATAAAAGAGAAAAACGACGAAAGATGATCAATTAATACAATCCGAATTACACATGCATATATAATATTTTTGTTTAGAAATTATTAACAAAAAAATTATCTAAGCAAACGAAATTGCATGAAGTGATTGTAGCGATTTCTACTATAATCGAGCAAAGTACAACAAGAGAAACAATTTAAACTCTCGATCAATCATAATTACGAATTCACAAATAAGGGGAGTAGGAGAAATATTATGATATTCAGGCAAACAGAATTTTTTGCAACAAACTAATCTTATCTTTGACTTGTTCGTGTGTACTAGGAGAAATATGAAATATGGGAAAGCACTAACTTTAGTTTGACTTGTACATATGTAAGAATTAGACAGACTGTTTTCTTTCCATTAAATAATTTATATCACTTTCAATAATGATTGTATCTCATCACTATATAAAGGCTGCTTCCTTCTCTTAACCATGCAACACAAACAAAAATCAGCTAATTATCATCTAATTAGCTATTTACCCCTAGAAGGAAAAAAAAGTTGGTAGCAGCCGGAAAATGGGAACTCCGGGGAGGTTGGGGCAGTGGCGCCACCTGGCTTATGCGGTGGCGTTTTACTTGTTAGCCACCACAGTGGTGGCTGATGAGTCTTACTCTCGTGACGAGAAGCCTATTGAGATACCGAATAATTTGAAGCATAAGCCATATTATTACACTTCACCTCCTCCACCACCGTCACATTCACCACCACCTCCATACGTCTATAAATCTCCTCCTCCACCATCGTCGTCACCGCCACCTCCATATGTTTATAAATCTCCTCCACCACCCTCACCATCACCGCCACCTCCATATGTATACAAATCTCCTCCACCACCGTCTCCATCACCGCCACCTCCATATGTATACAAATCTCCTCCACCACCATCTCCATCACCGCCACCTCCATACGTCTATAAATCTCCTCCACCACCGTCTCCGTCACCGCCACCACCATATGTATACAAATCTCCTCCACCTCCATCACCGTCACCACCACCGCCATATATCTACAAGTCTCCACCTCCACCGTCACCATCACCGCCACCTCCATATGTTTATAAGTCTCCTCCACCACCCTCACCATCACCGCCACCTCCATATGTATACAAATCTCCACCTCCACCATCTCCGTCACCACCACCTCCATATATCTACAAGTCTCCACCTCCCCCATCACCATCACCGCCACCTCCATATGTTTATAAATCTCCTCCACCTCCCTCACCATCACCGCCACCCCCGTATGTATACAAATCTCCTCCACCTCCATCACCATCACCACCACCACCATATATCTACAAGTCTCCACCTCCACCTCCACCATCACCATCACCGCCACCTCCATATGTTTATAAATCTCCTCCGCCTCCTTCACCATCACCGCCACCTCCGTACAAATCTCCACCTCCACCAGCTTTGTCACCACCACCTCCATATATTTATGAGTCCCCACCTCCCCCTTCACCCTCCCCACCACCTCTATATGTCTACAAGTCTCCTCCACCACCGTCTCCGTCCCCACCACCTCCATATATCTACAAGTCTCCACCTCCACCATCTCCATCACCACCACCTCCATACGTATACAAATCTCCTCCACCTCCCTCACCATCACCACCACCTCCATACGTATACAAATCTCCTCCTCCACCGTCTCCATCGCCACCGCCTCCATACGTCTACAAGTCTCCTCCACCTCCTTCACCATCACCGCCACCTCCATATGTATACAAATCTCCTCCACCTCCATCACCGTCACCACCACCTCCATACATTTACAAGTCTCCACCTCCACCATCTCCATCACCACCACCATCTTATATTTACAAGTCCCCACCACCTCCATCGCACAAGTATTAAAGTCATAGCCTCTTTCGCTAAGGTTGCTTAAGTTTCAAGAATTTATTTGATTTTCCCGTCTATTAATTTGTCGTGTGTTGTACTTTTCAATGAATAGGGTCTCAAAATAATAGGAGATCCTCGTATATGTATTTTCGAAAGCACTATTTTATAATACTGTTCAGCTTCTTTTCATGTCAACAAATTGTGTCTACGATCTTATAATGGTGGTAAATATTCGAAGTTAACCATTAACTTGACCATTCCATAATTATCAGAAAGTTTATTACTTTCCCATTCGATAATTAGCAGTTAAAATGGACTTTTGAGAACAGTTAATTTTATCAGACATGCAAGAATTTCGGTAAAAAGGAAAAAAGAAAAAAAAACGAACCTGTCCAACATCAATTGCTGGATTGAGCGAAAATCCAAGATCGAGAATAACATCGGCTTGCCTCGTGTGGAAATCTCCAGTCAATGTGTCGATTTCTACTTCAGCAAATGCAGCTCCGTAAGTGAAATACCTAAACGGATTTCCTTGACAAGTTTCCCAATCAAAGCCTATATCGGGCGTTTTATAAAATCCATGAGCCGAAAGGTCTATCCGTTCCATATAGCACGCATTTGCAAGCTGTGTTATTTGCAAGCCAAGATGAATTAAATGCTCACTAAAACTAACTATTGATAACAATAAAATAAAATTAAAAAAATTAAAAAAAATTAAAAAATCTGCCATAACATAATAAACAAAAATATCCTCAAAATAGGCTTCCTTTCGTGTAAGATTACCTCAGCAAATGAGCCAAAATTATGCTTCGATGTGATAGGCTCCATTCGTGTTTTTATTTGCTCGCATGCATCTAAAACTGCTGCACCGTATATATCAGAACTCGCGGAAGCTGCTGTGGGTGACGCATTTGGAACCTATTTACGAAAACATGCCAAGAAAATTAGCGCCCATAAATTCTTGCAACTTTAGAAAGAAATTCCTTGGGGACAAAATACGTACTACATTAGACATCTGAAATTCTAAACGCTCGATAATTAAATACTCTTCTTATTTCACTAGCCATTATCGCATTTCCGTTTCAAATTTCATCAGTAAAATAAAAAATTAAAATAAAATGAATATTCTCTCACCTTATCAGTACTCGTCTCCGATATAAAAACAGAGTTGAGCGGAATGTTGAAAACAGAAGCAGCAACTTGTGCCATTTTCGTATGCAAACCTTGCCCCATCTCAACACCACCGTGTGTCACTAATACAGTTCCATCTGTGTAGACTTGAACAAGTGCACCAGCCTATAAAAAAATAAAAATAATAGACAAAATCATTCACATTGTGAGAATTTTAAATAAAAAATCGTAACTTGGAAGTATTGTTCATTACTATGAAGATCGAGACCTACCTGATTCATAAACTTGGCAGTAAAAGAGATGCCAAATTTCGTCGGAATAATAGCGATCCCCCGTTTTTTCCATCTATTACAAAGATTAAATTGGTCGACTTCTTCACGAGCAGCAGAAAAGTCACACGATGTCTTCAGTTCATCCCAAAGTCGATTCAAAGTGACATTTTCAATTCGTTGACCATAATGCAACACCGATCCCTCTCTCTGAAAATTCATCTCCTGAAAAATGTAAAAAAATGTACAAAAACGGGATAAATATTCGCTATACATTACAAAGTAAAAATGCATAGTATAACACATACCCTGATTTCTTCTGGGCTTTTCTTAACTTCCACGGCAATTCTTTGAATCCAATTTTCAGCAATTAGCATACCCTGGGGCCCACCAAATCCTCGAAAAGCAGTGTTACTAGGAAAATTAGTGAAGCAGACCTTCCCTTTGATCCTAACATTTGGAATCTCGTATACATTGTCCGAATGGAACATGGATCGTTCGAGCACCGCAAGTGAAAGGTCGAGTGAGTTTCCAGCATTGTTGAAGATTTCAAGATCCAATGCAAGTATTTTTCCTTCGTTTGTGATACCAACCTACAAAATGCCATTACATCATCGATAATTATGTCCTCGAACATTTTTATTAAACAATCTTGGACAAGGGAGTTCACTAATTAAATTATTTCTAGGGTGAATTAAACTTAACTTCCCTGAGATTAGCTCAAATTACACCAAGACCCCTCAGGTTTGGAAAATTACGTATATCTCCCTTGAGGTTTTGTCTCACCCACAAATCCAACCAAAATGCAGCAATTGGTAGTTTTATCATCTACAGAATATTTGTTTGATTGAATCGTAATTTCTCTCCGCACAAATCTTTCGTTAGAGGTTGTGTTTTTCGAGCAAACAGTACATCAAAACCTTCATTTTTTATTTAAATAAAATCTAAAAGGGTAAGAAAAAGATGGCGATAATTTTTTTACAAATATTTGTTTAATGATAAAAAAAGGAATCACAATTAAAAAAAACGCTGACATCATCACTTTTTGGTTAGTCCATGGCCGAATGGGGTAAATTGAGTTGACCGAAAAACCAAACCTAAATGGAACATCACTTTTTAGTTAGTCAATGGCCAATTGGGGTAAATTGTTAACCGAAAAACCAAACCTCAAGGGGGGACATGTAATTTTCCAAGCCTGTGGGGGTCTAGGTGTAATTTACTCTTAATTCTATTTTATCATGTGCCACTTAACTTCACTACGACGAAACTTTAATGTTGAATTCGAGGATCAAATTTTTTTTGGGGGGCAGTAAGAAATTTCATACACAGAGAAAATAATACCTTATACTTTCCAAGAAAGCTATGACGTTGTCCAGTTACCATCATGTCAACATCTCTGTCTAGCGTAAGTTTTACAGGGCGATTCAGTAAATATGACGGAACAGCTGCCACAGCTGCAAAAAAAGCAGACCTCGTTTCTTTCCCTCCAAATCCACCGCCTATTCTTTTGGTCCTGCACACCACTTTCGACATGGGAAGACCAAGAACATGCGAAACGTATTTTTGGTGCTTTTGAGGAGCCTGCAAGAAAACTATTTTCAGCACATTTTTATTCCGAAAAATCTATTTATGCATTTCTTTTTGTAAAAAATGTAACGAGCGAAACTTACTTGAGTAGACGAGATCATATGAACTTCATTTCCACCATCAGTCGTCCAAATTAAGGTGCTGTTTGGCTCCAAATAGAAATGCTCTTGACCCCCAACATGAACCTCTCCCTCGATAATCTTATCACACTGCTTTGACAAACAGAGATCCACGTCACCTTTTCTCATATACTTTTCGGTATTGGGGTGGAAACTATTACACTCGATAGCATCTTTTATGGATAAGACAGCTGGCAGTTCTTCGTACTTAATGTTAACTTTTCGAGCACAACGCTTGGCGTTTTCGTGCGTATCTGCCACAACCACCCCAATAACCTGCAAGATAGTATTATGTTAGTGCAAAATCATTCATATTGGAGAAACTATTTTTTTATTTTGTTTTTATATTTATGATCGGAAAATTCACCTGACCAACACAAGTAACAATTTCCGAAGCAAAAAGCTCCTCATCTTTAACAATCGGCCCAATCATATTCTCCCCGGGAACATTCCTAGCAAAGAATATTCCTTCGAATCCAAGAGAATTTTTTGCTTCCGTATCGTCTATCTCAAGTATACGAGCATGAGGCTTTTTACTCAATATCAGTGCAGCATGTAATCCGTTTGGAGGCATCGCAACATCATCTGTATATTCCGCCTCACCTGTAACCTACCATTAATTAAAATTGAAAAAAATAGCAAATGTCAGAGTGAAAATCGAGACAAACATAGATTCAAGAAGCATTTTTTTTGCATTAAGAGATATACTCAAATACATACCTGAAGTCTTGCAGAAAGATGAACTTCAGGGGCTCCAACAGAACTCCCATGCTTAACAATTTCGTACTCTTGATTTCCCATAACCGAAGGATGATGAAACGGTTTTATCGCCGAAATATGAGAAATCGGCACTTTTTCGTCAAATAATTCGATTCCTTCCATTTGGTCACAAACCCACAAAAAGAATTTAAAGAAAAAACTTGATATTAACGATTTACGAAACTCCACCATTCCTCCAGGTGCATCTTCCTTCATTACAACTTCCTTCTCGAGTACTCCCAAAGCACCCTCCAACACCTCTTTGCTCCAACTTTTCCCCATCAAAAATTTCTTTGTTTCACTAACAGAAACAGAACAAGGAGCAACTCCACCATAAACAATCGAAGTATCGGAAACAACCCATTTTTTATCCCTCTCTTCGAAACAAACACGCATTCCAGCATTGACTATAGCAATATCATCGTCTCTCCTATGGGCCTGTTTAAATTCCTTCACAAACTCGTATCTTGAATTCCAAGGCAGAAAAACCGATAAAAGGATCTCATTACTTTCAAGATCTACTTTACGATACCCTAGAAAAAACTTTTCAGCTGCACATGTTCTTAAACTCCCCTTATTGTCGGATATTCGAAATATTGCTCCAGCAGCCATCAGTATTGGATTTAAATCCGATATAGGACTTGCAGTGCATATATTCCCACCTATAGACGCGATATTTCGTATCTGCGTACCGGCAAACCATTTCAACTGTTCGAGTATGGCTCTACATGACGAGGTTTGATGAGGGGCGCGATTCTCCACAGCTGTTTTAAGTACTTTAACTAGCTCCGAAAGTTTAACCGCCGCACCGATTTCCAAGCCTTCGTCTTTTACAATCAATTCATTAAGTTCTGGCACGTGAGCGACATGTATAAGAACTGGATAATTGAAATTCTTTAGCCTCGTCTCAATTCCCACCTCTGTGTTACCTACAACTAATTTAGCAGATGGATATTTGGACTTTATATCGAAAACATGCCGGAGATTTAACGGACGATGCCACTTAAGCCCGTTTGACCCGTTTAGGAACAAATTCGTTAGTTTCCTTAACAGAAGTTCCGGAGGAAAAATAAGCTCTTTCTCTGTGTATGCAGCTCCATTGATATCACTGTTTGAAATCGGCTTCAAATTTTCGCCACACGAGATTTCTTTATTTTCATTTTCGTCCTTGATATTCATCCCACAAGAACATGGCTTACCGGTTGAAGGACAAACGAATTCATTGGTCGAAAGGGCTGAAGATTCATTTTTGGTGTAAAGGGCATCGTCTGTTCTAGCAAATACACGAAATGCATCGACTATTGGTCGATAACCTGTGCATCTACATAAATTTCCAGCGAGGCTTTCTTCAATATCTTCCTTAGTGGGTGGTTTTTTACACGATCTCAGTAAGGCGTACATTGACATTATAAAACCAGGAGTGCAAAAACCGCATTGTGAGCCGTGTGATTTAGCCAATGATTCCTACAGAGTAGTATTACATGCGTATCAAAATATAGTTCCATCACTAAACCGAAGAGAAATTCTTGATAACAAATAAAAAGAATAATACCTGAATTGGATGCAAGCCATTTCTACGATTACCGACGCCCTCGACTGTAATAACGTGCATTCCTTCGACTGAATACAAAGGAGCCAAGCATGCATTGACCGCAAGATGCCTAAAGACATTCCAAGTTGTGTAAAATAAAGAGTTACTCTATTTTTTACTGTTAATTTAATGAACTATTAAGATAACCGAGAAAAACTTCATGTGTCAATTGGTATTGAACCACAATACGACATTTGATCTGAAAAGTAAACCGGGAAACAAGAAGTGGCCGACTGAATTCAATATGTCAGTTAATGGAGGACAGTTATCTTCTTTTGGTTTTCCATACAAAGTTCGCTTTATCTACCGTAACATTTATCTCCACATATTTACACACACACACACACACACACACACACACACACACACACACACACAGAGAGAGAGAGAGAGAGAGAGAGAGAGAGAGAGAGAGAGAAAGAGACTCACACACATCTCTTCGACTTTTGGTCGAAAGAAGAAATCATCACAGTGCACGCCCCACAACCTCCCTCGCCACAGCCAAGTTTTGTCCCAGTCAGCCCTATATCTGCATTAAGGATGAACAAAGAAGACGTTCAAAACAAAAATTTAATAAAAAAAAAAATTCAAGAAGACGAAGATTTTCCGGAGGGGTGAAAAACTTAAAACAAAGAAGAGCCTACATAAATGAAGGCATAAACTGCATCATGTTAGAGCATCCAAATCAACACAAGCAAATATAATGTTTGAAATTTCAGGTGTAGACTGACTACAACCACATAATCAAAGTGCAATTTCTTAGTTCTTATGATCATCAACATTGAAGAATAACAAAGATGCTTCAAAATTATTAATTCAACAAAATAAATGAAACTTAAGAAACGCAATTAAACATAAAACTGGATCACTTCAAGATACTGCTAAAAGAGAAAAAAGGCCAGCTTGCCCCCACATAATGCATAAAGGTACTGTGACCTAATTAACAGAGGGGTGAGTGAATTAGTTGCCACTAAATGGTGATTAACTCCACTGAGCTGGGTATTAATTAATGGAGTTCACTAATTAGTCAGATCAAAACATTAAAAGACAAAAAAAAAAAAAAAAAAAATCACATACCCAAAATCAAAAAAGATTTAAGAATAAAAAAAATATATGAACAGCTCAAAAACACTGTGTTTTTTTTACCTCTGAGATACTCGAGAAGAGTTAAGTGGGCCAACCCATCAGGCAAAACTCTACGGACGCCATTAACGTACAGAATCGGTTCCTTTGATTCGGATTCTTCTTCTTTCTCCATTTTGTTCTCTGTCATCAAAGAACCCATCTTTTCACTCGCGCTCTGTATCTATATGTATGTATGTGTGAGTGTAGCTCTGTGAGATAACAAGTGGGGTTTATGGTAAGACAGTGAAGCACGGAAGTAATCGGAATGATCGAGGCGGTATGGCGAGATTGCTGACGTGGGCATGCCAGTAATTCTTTTTTTTTTTTTTTTTTTGTGATCTTTTCTCCAGATTTGGTGATTTTAATATGGCGGTTTGCTTTTTTTTTTTTCATTTTTTTTCCTTCTTATCTTTCAAATTGTTTTATCATTTGCATGTGTGGAATGCGCTGGCATTTTCATGGACAAATAATAGTTTTATTATATGTTTTTTTTACCAAAAAAAAAAATATTTTATTCAAGATACGATTACTTTTTTTCTATATATAATGCAAAAGTCCAAAATAGACCTAATTAAGAAGATTCAATTCAATACTTGTAGGGTCTGTTTGGGTTTGAAAGCAATAGCCAATTCGATATTTTCCTCAGTGGGGGTAAACAGAATAAAATCCAATTGTCTGTGTGTCAATAAATATTTGCACTTAATTCTAAATTCCGGGCAAATTACGGAGGTAGAGTTAACTTACAGAAAAAAAACCTCTTTCGTTTGGATAATTGCGACCACACCACTAACTAAATATTGTCTGACACGTATATCTTTACAGTGTCAAATATATCTAGGATAAATTACAACCACCTCCATGAGGTATTAACTATTTACAAAAAAAAAAAAAAAAAAAACTGCCCTACTTTTTAGATATTACATCCAACCCCTACAATTTGTAAATTTCTTACATCCACCTCCCCTAAAAAGGGTGTTATTGTAAGAAATGTTAGTTTTCTTCACAATTAGCAACCAATTATGGTGACTTACACAACATGAAGTTATAAAACTAAGGGGAAAAAAATAAAAAAATGGTGCACAAGGCATAGTGTGCTCCCAAATCATTACATTCTGGTACAACTAATATGCTATAAATTACATTTTAGGATCCATCAAAAGAACTTTCCTTTTCTTTAAAGAATTGAATATACAAAAAAAAAAAAAAAAAAAAAATTGAAGTTGGCTCAACTTTGAAGGAGCACCTGCTTTAACTGATCCGGCTCCGATCCCTTTGGAGGGGTCGAATGTTCCGATTGAGAAAACGTGATGAGTATTTGCATAAGGATTGTGATTAGTCCCAAGAAAACAACGCAAAACACTACTTCTCCCCACGAAAACGGGAAAAGTTCGATAATTTTCACTATTGCCAGAATTATGAGAAACGACCAACAAAGCACAACCTGAAAGAGTGTAAAATGAAAAAAAAAAAAAAATAGTTTGCATGGTGAAGCAAACTTATTGAACAAGCAATATAATAAATATATGTACGTATATATATATATATATATATATATATATATATATATATATATATATATATATATATATACCAATAAAGATCGTTTTGGTCTCCCAATGTCGTGGCGTATATTATCTCCAAATGTGTTTGTAACGAGATGCCTCTCCAAGAAAGCGTCCTGGTTAACGGGACAAAATAACTATTAATATATATGATATTAAAATCACAAATTTCCTATTTGATATGTTTATTTAACCTTTGTCACGAACACGTCTTTGCACCATTGAGCAATTCCACTGCTCGTTTCTGGTAATTCTTCCATTAGAACCCGCTCGATATGCACATGTACCTACAAAACAGGAGGTTAAGCAATTTTTTAGCAAGTTTACTTGTTAGTAATAATTAGCAACTTTTTATCTTATTTTCTTTAATTAGGTGCATAGAAGTTTTCAATGCCACGAAAATCAGTGGAATTCAGAAACTTCTATATAGGAAAATAAACTTCCAGGATTCATTGTCAGACATAAATCACGTTTCCCGTATCGTAATAAACGATATTTTCACTATTGTATAAATAATTTGTTACTCAAATTTAAATTGTGTACCACAGAAGAGCGCCCCCTGATCATTCTCAACAGTGTGGGCCGAGGTTCGTTTTTCGGTATAGCGACTGTAGTATTATAAAGTACAGGCACATTTGTTCGCAAATGAGTTACTGCTGCAACAAAGCCCTGTAAATACTATTATTAATAAATATTATCTGATTATTATAGATAAAAAAAAATTATCAAGCCCCACTAGTTAATTACAGAAATAACCTTAGTACGAGGAATCAGAACGTTTCTTGGAACAGGCAAACCAGCCGAAGCAGCATATTCTTGTGCTGCTAAAAGCTTTGCCTGTGTAAAACGAGTTCCTTCGACAAAAAGAGCTAACCAAAAAGGTATTGGAAAACCATTTAATGCCTCGAATCCTGACTGCAATATATAACACATCAAGATGAAAAAAAAAAATATATGCCAAGACAATTTTTCGTGTCCAAATTGATGGGAACGATATATGGTTATAACTGCACCTTCATGGTGTTTTCATCTTTGGCCCAATTTCTCTCGAGGAATATAAAACCAGAAAACCACATTGACCAACCGATAACCTGTGTACATAATACCAATGGTCATTATTTGGATTTAACATAATGTTTATTATAATTAAAAGGACCGACTAATTAAAAAAAAAAACTCACAGGGAGGAATAATGACGATTTCTTTATCATGGCTAGTGAGCTACCGAGGCAACCTGCACGCTGCCAATAGTCATATGACCATATTCAGTGGACGTATGGAAAAAAATATGTATCCACTTACCGAGTATTCTTGATTAAATGCAAAATAAATAAATTAATGATTAAAATAAAAAATAGCATCTTCTAATCAAAATCGAATCACTCCTAAGAATCAATAGTAACCTGAGCTAAGACCCATCCGACGAGCCAGTCAATGTCACTTCTGTGGTTACAAATGAGAAGTGCAGGTTCTTTTCCTGAAATTATACCAAACATAATTTAATATAATGAACGAAATTCAGAAACATTGCACGCGTGGATGTACATCCATGCACGTGAAACGGCGACAGTTTCAAATTTCTTACCAAGCATTGCAAAAGTTTCTTCATCTGCAAATAGCTCAACCTGTCGAACAATATAATCACCCGTCACACCAAACATATTATACAATGCAATAGAATACAATATATACCAATAAAACACTACTTTCTCAAATTATTAATTTTGTTCTTCGGTGCTTGAAAATTACAGAACTTCATAAAGTTTGTGCTAATAAAACGGAGTTGCGCTCCATCGTGTAATAATTTGCATGTTTATGTCGTTATATACAAGCAACTTCAGTGTAAGAATATTATAGACGAAGAACAAATACGACAATTTCAGAACACCTTAATGTTTGCCCACCAGTCGAAAAGCCAGATAAGCTCCAACCATAGTAGCTCAATGAGTTGTTTGTTGATCCTTCTGTAAGCATTTTTCGACAGGGGGCGGACAAGGACCAATAGAATTGCCTGAAAAATTGTGCATATGTGTAAGGAATTCTGTAAATGTACCACGTTAAGCAGATTGAATGAAAAAAATGCAGTACTTTAGACATTATATATTTTCAATAATATTAACGACCAAGTAGTAGTCGACTACTCGTCATTCTTTACATATAACTTCAGACAGTAAATATTATGACTATTGCAATCTAAATGGTCGTCTTCATTCTTTACTTCAAAAATTGCACAATTTCGAACCGAGGAAAGCAGTTAGATGCATTTAATGAAGCTGATCATATTTTAAGGAAATAACTTGCAAACTAAACCTTGTGGTTGTGACGATCGTATTAATTAGTCCTCGTCGTTCTAAATAGCCTAATAAGTCTGTTAAGTGACCCCAAGTATTCCAGATAGTATCTAACAGCCCACAATTAGACACAAATTTTAATTGACATAGGTTCAGACAATTCATTTTCAAAGCAATTTTTTTTCTTCCAATTACGTGATCCTGCAATAAGCCAATCATTTCGGTTTCTCGAAAACTAAACCATTGACCTCGAACAAGCCAACGAAGCAAAAGGATAAGATATTTTTTTTTCCATGTGCCCGCATGAAAAACATACACACACAAATCCCACATTCTTGATTCAACTAACTATCATCAAAAGCTCGAAAGATCCAAAAAAAACACAACATTAAAAAAAACCAAAGAAAAACAAAAAAGCAAACAGGTGGTGGGCACGCATACCTGAAGGAGGTTGACAATGAGACCCGACAAAAGGAACATGAGACCAATAGGGAGGATCACTACAGCAGCGATCGCCATTACAAAAAAAATATATTTTTCTGGGTTTTTTGCAAAATCTTTTTTCCTTCAGATGATTAATCAATGCGTTTCATTAAATGGGCATATCTACGTTTGAGAAGAAAAAAAAATTAAAAAATCATCCGTGATTGTGAGAGAGAGAGAGAGGTAGGGGTGGGGTGGGGGTGTTTGGGAAGATGGCAGTTTGTGCGAACTCCGAATATAGAGGAACGAAAATGGAGTTGGTTACAGGGAGACCGACAGAAAGTGGTGCTAATGTGCACCGTTGGCATCTGAGGTTCATACTGATTAAGGTTTCATAGCGCACAAAAATGGAAAAAAAAAAAAGAAAAAAACAAAAAATACAATTTAAAAAAGTGGATCTACAGCATCTAGTGTGTTGATTCTTTCTGTTCTTTTTTTGAGTAGACTGCAAAAACTACCCCTGTATAATCTCGAAATAGCAAAAACCCCCCTGTGATAAATAAACTAGCAAAAATCTCCCCTGTGAAATTATTTAAATAGCAAAAACCCCCTGTGGAACTATTTGAGGGTTGACTTGATATAAAAAGACACAAATACCCCTGAAGTCTTGCAATTAATAAATTCTTATATTTTATAAATATTTTAATTATTTTATTTAAAAAATAATCAATTTAGTTGTTTACTATTTTTTTAATTTCTAAACAAATAAATTAAAAAGAATAAATATACATATAATATGTATATATATAAATACATTTTGAGGGACAATTTTGTCATTTCAAGTCTAAAAAATCAGCTAGGGGGGATTCTGCCTTTGAATAAATTTCACAGGGGGGTTTTTGCTAGTTTATTTATCACAGGGGGGTTTTTGCTATTTCGAGATAACACAGGGGTAGTATTTGCAGTTTACTCTTCTTTTTTTCACGGGACCAATTAAATAGCTGAACCTTTCAATGACAGCCAACAAATGTGTGCGTGCGTACAACTATGGATTTATTTTTATTTAGGGGAAATTGTATTTTCTCCCCTTGTACTTTGGCTCGGTATCAATTTACCCCCTTCTACTCTCCATTGCATCGATTTGCCCCCTGAATTTGAAAAATTGTCTCAATGTGGCCCTCGCTGTTAGGTGTCAGAATATTTGACCTTAATATTGTTTGTTCTAAGCTCTGAAACAACAAAAATGCCACCTCTCCCACTTCAAATAATTATTAAAAAAAAATATGACGGGGAAATGCCAAACGATAATTCTAATAGATCTTGCAATTTTAGAAGTCACACAATTGACGGAGTCCTTATCTGATGTTTCTATGAATTGATATGAATTTTCTAATAATTTCATAAAATAGTAAAATCTCATTTTTAGTAGTCGGAACGACGTCGGATACGAAAATCTGATGCGATCCATGGGTTGTGGTCCTGAGTTTTTTTTTTTGGGTTGTTTGCTTGAAATGTGGTTGTTATCATTCCATAAAAACTAGAAAAGCCTAAATAGGTCGGGAAAATAAGCCATTTTGCAAAACAATACGGAAATGAGTTAAAACATGATTGTAATATACGTTTCACAATTTTAGACACAACCCGTTTGACGGACCCTCATATGATTTTTCAAACAAAATAAAAATAAAACGAAAAATCTTGTGCATCAAAAATTATACTTAAACAATCATATATGATTAGGTACTTTAAAAAAAAGTACATTAACAAAATAAAATAAAGCATAAATTTATTTTTCTAATTAAAAGTGTAAACGTTTTTATTATAAAATAAATAATTAAATAAAGACGATTTTTTTACAGTTGTCACCTATGTTTGATCTGTCTCCAAAGTTTGACCACCTTACGATCAAAAACCTAGTTTTCAACCTTTACATTAAAATTGTAACGATGTTAGACAGTCTCCGCCTCAGAGACCGATTTTTAGAATACTATTTATTGAAACTTTTATTTTATTTTGAGTAAAAAGCAGTTTGCCTCCTAAACTAATGGTCGTTTTGCACTTTGCCCTCTAAAAAAAAAAAATTTGCATGGGTTTACCTAAACTCGTTAATTCATTGCACGGTACCCCCTAAACTCAATTTTCCGGCAATTTTGGACGGAATGTTATATCATGTGCGACGTGTGATTTTCAAGGGTAAATTTGTCCATTCACTAAAATTCTATATATTAAATATAAATTAATCACTAAAAAAATTCCACGTCATCCAATTTGATTAAACAAAATATAATTAAAAATCAGTAAATAAAGAAATAAAGAAATAATCTTACTGGGATCGGAGTTGATGAGCATGGCAGTTCCGCCGAAGCCACAAGTGCCGCCGTTGTTCTTCGTCTTCTGCCAGTAATTATTAAAAGCATAAGAGGCGTGCGCCACCACCGTGTCCGCAGGGGCGGACCCAGGGGTGTTTTCTTGGGGGGGCGGAAATATAGGGGTAAATTAAGAGAGAATTTTTTTTTTTTGTTTTTAGGGACTAAAATGTACAAAATTAAAAGTTTGGGGGGGCGAAAGTGTATAAACTAATACATAAATACCCAAAAAAAAAAAAAAAAAAAAAAAAAACAGCTTAAAAAAAAATTCTTGGGGGGGCGGGGGCCACCCCAGCCTTAGGCGTGGGTACGCCCCTGCGTGTCCGGGAAGTAGCAGCTGCCGCCGTGTACAATCGCCTCACAGTCACCACCGCCTTCTCCACATGCGTAATCCAGCGCCTCCTGCAACGTCTCCGCCGGCACTGTCGGCTTCGCCACGCACCACAGCCCCTTCTTCGCCCCACCCACCGGCGCGCCGGCGTACCCACCACCGCCACCGCCGTGAGATGGCTCGCACGGCGGCAAATAGGGACCGTATGGAAGGCTAGCCATCGGAGCCATCACTGGTAGAAAGTTTGGCGTCGGTGAAATTACTCCAACCAACGGCGGCAGAGGACTTCCGTTCGGAAAAGCTGGTTTGGAAGAAACAGGAGCTACTGTAGTTAAATCAATAACCGAGAGCTTTCTCCGACCGCCGCCGCCGCCGCCGGCGATTATACTCACAGTTCTCAGACGAGAAACTCCGAGATTCTCCATGGATTTGAGGTGGGTTCTCACCAAACCCAATGTTTCTTCCACCGACGAAGTCTGCAAACGTGCATCCACGACGTACGGCGAGCCCATTTCTTTCAAGAAAGCAAGCAAGGGTTTGATGTAAGGTTCCGCCATTGGAGCTCTGTAAAAAGCTCCACCCCTCGAGTGAACCAAACAGTTGGAAGAAAAAGAAGCAGAGACTTTAATCTCTCTCTCCGAACCCCACCTAGCGAGAGAATAGTGTATGTTCTTTACCGCCGGCAAAACCGAACCAGCCATGTACTCTTCTTCTTCATCTCTGTTGCATAAAACAGAGCGGCCGACAACGATTGAGGTAATATTAAAGATGTAAGTGAAGGGACGAATTTACCCCTCAAAATCTCACGTGCAAAGCACATGTTTTAACATTCCGGTTAAAATTACCGGAAAATTGAATTTATGGGGCACCGTGCAACGAATTAATGAGTTCAGGTAAAAACGTGCAATTTTTTTTTGTTTGGGAGGTAAAGTGCAAATCGACTATTAGTTTAGGGGGCAAAGTGCTTTTTACTCTTTTATTTTTGATAAGTATTGAATGTCTATTTGGATATAGAGTGTACTATGAGAAAATATTACATTATCAAGTCATTAATTAAATAATGATTATTGGGCTAATTTAATTGAAATTTGAGGTGCGCGCGATTCGACGGTTTCTGTCATCTGCCCTAAGAAGAAACCTGACCAGAAACCCCCAAACACCACAGTGCGCAAGAGCGAATTGGCCGCTGCTACCGGAAGAGGAATCGAAAATCGATTTGCAGAAGAAAAAAAAAATACCACAGAAAAGTAACCGTAAATGAACCCTCATACGGTGCCGTATCACCAGCCGACCACACTGGAAGAAGTCCGAACCCTCTGGATTGGGGATTTGCCTTACTGGGCTGACGAGAATTACCTCCGCGGCTGGTTCTCGCACACCGGCGAGGTACGCACGCACGCCCTATTATTCTGTTCATACAATACAATACATACATACATACAGTTGTGCCGATTTTCAATTTGTATGTTTAATTCATTGCTGGGTTCCGTATGAACTCTTTCTCTTCACTGTTACCATTTTCTGATAACACACAATGGTGGTGTCAGTGGCATTTACTACTTCAGGCTCCACCACAATTGAGCAATGCACACGTCACCTACCAATGTCTAATTCACAAAAAAAACCCTAAATTTTCCATGGTGAATTTATTGTTTCAGCTGTTTCTTAGCTCCATGTTCTCTTTGTTAGTTAATTGCCCAAAAGATTGCACAGAAAATGAAAATGAAAATGAAAATGAAAAGGTTATTCTGCAATTTTTTTCCAGGGTTATCGGACTCAAAATTCGTCGTTTATTCTCAATGCAGGTACTCTCGATTAAAGTCATTAGGAACAAACTAACGGGTCAGCCCGAGGGTTACGGATTTGTGGAATTTACTAACCATCAAGTAGCCGAAAGCGTTCTTCAGTCCTATAATGGAACACAAATTCCGGGTACTGAACTAACATTCAGGTTGAATTGGGCGTCTTCTGGAATAGGAGAAAGGCGTCCAGATGGGGGCACTGAGCACTCTATTTTTGTTGGGGATTTAGCGCCAGATGTTACGGATTATCTATTGCAGGAAACTTTTCGAACAAGCTATTCATCAGTTAGAGGGGCCAAGGTCGTCACAGATACTAATACTGGGCGTTCCAAGGGATACGGGTTTGTTAAGTTTATTGATGAGATGGAAAGGAACCGAGCAATGGTTGAGATGAATGGTGTCTATTGCTCGACCAGGCCCATGAGAATTAGTGCAGCAGCTCCTAAGAAAACATCGACTGTTGTCCAACAGTATGCAGCAACTAAAGGTCGTTTTTTATATTGATTTTGCAAGGTGTCGCTACTCGCTACGTAATTCCCTTATGTTCCATTTGGATGGAAGGATTTGGAGGAGGGATTTCAATCCATAATAACAAATTCCTTGTACTTGTTGAATTGAGGGACTTGGCGATGGATTTCAAGGCCCCAACCCTCCTTTTTAGTTATAAATTGAGCAATTGATTCATTTCAAATACGTCCTCTAAATCCATTCCCCAAATCAAATCCTTCTATCCAAATGGAGCCTTGAATTATATCAGAATGATTTCGTTCACCTTTTTTTTTTTTTTGGAATGATGCATTACAATATATATCATCTTTAAAGAAACACAGTGGACAGTTCCCTTCAAGTTTGTTGCTAAAATATGCCTTTTATAGGGCATGCTCGCACTTTCTTGAGTTTTTTTATTTTTAATTTGAATTCAAGTTGTACGAGTACTGTATGAGAGCATATCCAACGCCGATGTCTTCTATACTTTGTCTTATTAAGTACTTTGTCTTCTATACTCTTAAGAAGTATTTTTTTTCCTCTGCAGCAGTATATCCAACGCCGATGTACACCGCGCCAGTTCAGACCGTTCCAGTGGATAACGATATAAATAACACTACTGTAAGTGAAGCTCTTTCATGCTGTAGCTCCATATTTATTTCCCTGTTAATTATCTTGGGAATTGCAGGTCTTTGTGGGTAGTCTGGATCCTAATGTAACTGAAGAAGAACTGAAGCAAATATTCATGCAATTTGGGGATATTGTCTATGTCAAGATCCCAGTAGCCAAAGGCTGTGGCTTTGTGCAGTTTGCTGCAAGGTAAGTTTTGGCTTGCAGAACTCTTATCTGCTGGTAGATTTCGAGCAATAACTGAAGAGCAAACCTCTATAGAATGTCTGATTGTGTGTGTCGTTACAAACAAATCTATTATTACTTTTTTCTCTATTTTCCCTAGTCACATTAATTTAATTCAGCGACAATTTTACTGATTTCCTAATTATACATGAGTTTGACAGTGCACAACCTTGTTTCCAGTTTGGATAATGTCTTACCTTTTGAATTTTATGCATGTGTTGCCTCACATGGGAAATGATTTGGTCCCTTGCTGTTTACTTGCATAGGACATCTGCAGAAGAATCAATCCAGAGGATGCAAGGTACTGTGATTGGGCAGCAGGTTGTCCGTCTTTCTTGGGGAAGATATCCAACACCAAAACAGGTTAAGTTCCAGCTGAGACAGTCATGTTTGAGCTAACCAAATCTGTACAAATTTAGTAGAGCATACTTGACTTCATATTTTACGTTGATGTATGTACTATATAAAAAGAAGAAGCAGTAGTTGACAACTATCACTATATATATGCTGTAGGATATAAGTGGCGCCTGGGGTCAATCGGCAGATCCAAATCAATTGAGTGCTTATTATGCTTATGGACAAGGCTATGATGCCTATGCTTATGGAGCCGCTCAGGATCCTTCAGCGTATGCATATGGTGCATATGCTGGTTATGCGCAGTATCCTCATCAGGTCAGTGTAACTTTTTTTTTATCCTTTTCTTCGTTAATTAGTTTATGGTATTTCAGTCCTCCAAGTGAAATGGTGCCATATTGTATAAGCTTCAACAAATTTTGTCTAGTTTAGCCACCATCTCCATTTTCTTGTAATTATCGTAGTTATGCTGATAGTTTTTGGGGTAATGCATTGATCGAAATCCAATAGTCTAGGATGATACATGTCTATTGGGGTGACCTTCCAGATATATGTCTAGGATGGCCTGTGGCAAATAAGTTCGTGTGCGGAGTTTTTATATTCTTTGTATTAGCCTTTGGTTGTTATCCAATGTTATAAAGAGATGCATTGTTTAGTGCTACAGAAAAGTTTCTTATAAGTAACTCCAATGTATGAACTAGGGATTGAGTATTAAATCTTTTTGAGGTAACATGATTTTGTATGACCTGTCTTTCTGTTTTGTCAGCATTCTTCCAGTGAAAGCCATTTATTTATTTTCAAAATATAAATGAATCCGCTTACATAATTGTCTTTGTATTATATAGGCGGAAGGGGCTCAGGACATGGCCGCTTTATCAGGTGTTGCTCCACATACGGAACACACAGAGGAAATTTATGATCCTTTGGCTACACCGGATGTTGACAAGTAAATTTTCCCCGTATTTTCTACAATTCATATATCATTTTATCCGATTGATGACTCACTATTGAACATAATCTATGTTTATTCTTAGGTTAAATGCTGCCTACCTTGCAGTTCATGCGAATGCAATTCTGGGAAGGCCATTGTGGCAAAGCACCACTTCGCTGCCACAACAAAGTTAGACATCTTTCTTTGTTTCCGATTTTCCAGCAGAGTCTTGGTTGCAAGGAAGAAAATTATATAGTTCACTTCAGAAAATATTAGATTGTCGTACGTTCTTTACAGAGTTATAACCTTCTTGACGTTACAGATATTGTCGGTGTTAAGACATTAGTTATTGTAATGTTTAATTTTTAAGTAGCCTCTTTTTTGCTTGCATTGTAGAATTAGAACAGTGGACTATTACGATGATTTTGTGGTTGTAATAACGTATATTGTCCGAGGATTTTGGATTTAATGTGGATAGGTTTGATTTATAAATGCTCATCTGCTATAATTACTAATTGCTGGCATTTTTATATAAATGTTGCATTCTTGATAAATTGCCCTTTCCACAGAAACCTTTTTTTTTTCTTTTTGACAATAGAAGCTGCAGATGCATGATATAATAATCTAAATAAAGATACATGATGGGAACATTGTCAATAAAAAAAATTATATAAAAGTCTATATGAGTCTTAATTTGATCTGTTTAAATACTAGTTTAAATAAATGATTCCAGCACACATTTTTAAGTCTGGAATCCTTTTGAGGGAAAAAAAAAGAACCAAACAAAATTAATCTCCCAGTTAAAGAAATCAAATACAAAGTATAAATATTGTAACTCATCATGGATCATCCAAATTCGGACGTCTGAATAATGTCGAATTAGAGAAATTTGGCCAACCAAGGTAGATCGTTGCTTTCTTTCAGCGCAAAAGTAACATCATCGCTGCGAATTACACAACGAGAAAATCACCATTATAATGCTATAAATAAACAAGAACGGTGAGAGACATCTAATTTTTATTTCCTCGTTTTATATGTGAGACGTCAAAATTTTCTTTCAAGGTTCGATTTCGTGTTTGCGTAGAGACTAACCTGGGATAGTTGAGTTGCAGTTTCTGCAATTTGTGCCGTGTACCAGCCTCACACAATAATATTCTGCATTCCCCGAGCTTGCATCTGCCCATTAACACATAGATATTAATACTTGAGACAAATAATCTCATTAAGCCAAAACAATTTCATAAAGCACAACTTCAGAAAGCTGCAATGCCGATTCAAGAATTAAATTCCGTTTTTCGAATATGGTCTCTAATGAGCCTGCGGATTTTCAAGAGCTAGTCATTACGCTCATAATGTATGTTATATAGTGGCTTACCCGACTTTCAGGAGAGTGTCGTATCCAGGAAATATTTCTCCATTGCTAGAACAGAAACATGAGACCGCCATTGCCAACTGTCAAACGGAATATACTATCAGAGGTTGTAATATTGAAAGAAAGACAGACTTGGGTATGAGTGATTTGTAATGTAATACATATAACCCGAGGGCACATGTGAGAATATACCTTTTCGAAAGTCGTCTCACCCATTCCTGTTTTATAAAGTTCGTGTACCATAGCAGCCAAGAAGATTTTACTCAGCTTAGAAGAACTTCTTATCATCTGAAAATAACAAAAGAAATAAGAAAAAATTAAATATAATATGACTTCTTAAACGTAATCGAGGGAGGAAAAAAAATATATAGATGTATATTTTTCAACTCACTTGGATATGAGGAGCCTGGAACATCTCCTTTATTGCTGCTTCAACATCTGCCATGCCTACAAGAAGTTTTCCTGCAATACCAGTAAAACAAGGAAGTTGGCCAAAGTATCTTTCTGGACAAACAAACATAATTTAGTTTCAATAATGGGCACGTGATTTTGAATAATTTATGGTTAAGGTCAGATTTAACTCGGCTGTGGACCAATAATTCTTATCTCTCCTTATCTTCATTCTGATGTGAGTTTCGATCGAACACAAGAAAAAAGAGCAAAACAAGAGATGAAATGGTTATAGAAAGTCATGCCTGCAGCATCTGAGTTAGCAGAAAGTGGAGATACTTTAGCACGATAGTCTGCAAGTTCTGCAGCTCGCCTACAGATCTCCAATGCACGACGAGCATCTCCAGATACAGCTGCCACCTGAAGTCAAATACTACGATTATCACATAAAAAATCTCCCGAAATTTAGTCCAAATGAGTCATTCGCTATTCCTCTATTTCAAACGATGAATAAAAGGAGAGGGTACAAATCATGCAAACCTTCCTAGAGGCAAATTCAATTGCAAGTTTTTCGAAAGCATTAATTCCGTTCAGGCGACTAGATACTATTTCTTGAAGTTGTTTATAGTTATAAGGACCAAAGCAGAGCCTCTGTATACCCATGCGACTAGAAATGCGCGGCAGCAACTTCTCTGGAAGATCCATAGTATTTGCTATCCCTGAGTAAATAATGCAATACGAAGAACAATAAATCAGAGATCGGTACAAGTATTCTCAAAATTTAGCATTGACAGCAAGAATTGCTTACCTAGTACGATAAGTTTGGAATTTGGCTTGGTAGGCCAATCAAGAATATTGTATAAAACCTGTATCGAAAAATATCGCTCATTTAACTAATTGAAAATAACAAAAAGAGTATATATAATGTTTTGCCGTAAACATGCACAACTTACTGATTGATTTCTCGTAACAAGGAGATCAAGTTCATCTATCAGAAGAATACAAGGCCTTGTATCTTTCCCACGTTTATTTTCATCCGAAAATCGCTCGTTCAAGAAATGGAGTGCCTTTTTCCAACCAACTCTATGTCCACTTATACCCTCATAGATCACCTGGAACAAATTACACATCGATAAGTTATCCATAAGTATGTACATCATCGTATACTGCAAAGTAGAAAAGGTCATCGAGCACCCTTACGCTATATATACTTTCTGGTGAAGCCAATTTGAGACCATTAATCTCCACAAAGCAGTAAGGCCGTATTGTTCCTGCATCCACCTCAGCATTCAAACTCCTCATCACAGCAAGTACACTCATTGTCTGCAGTACAGTGCAAATAAAAAAAATTATATTGACCTGGCAAAAAAATTGGATAAGCAGGTAGCTGGTCTTATCTTGTTCTTTTTCTTTCTTAAATGTTAAATATATATTACCTTGCCAGTTCCAGGAACACCATGAATGTAGAGGCATCTTCCAAGGCATTGCTCGTCACATATAGCACCTTTGATAAATGTAGTTATCTCGTTCATTTCCCTGCAATTGTAGCATGCAATGAGATAATGTAGTGCCTTAGTCGGTGATCTAGTAACCCCGAAAAATTTACGTACTTATCCCTGCAGGGTAGAGACTTTGGCAATGTTGCAAGAAGGAGTGTCGCTTTTGCTTTTTCCAGATCAGTCTGCTTGTGACATCGAACATGTTCTGGTATTTTTTTAACCCCAATCTTTTGCAGTCCGTATATTCGTCCCTTGCGCGAGTTCTGAATTAAAAATGCAAAAAATGATCGATCATCTAATTCAAGTAAACAGACACGTACACTTTAGTCTCGACAAAGTTCAAATTTACATACTGCAGCGAGGGGGTGAGCTAGAGATGGTCTGGACAGTGAGCTGATTTTGATCTCGTCGTCAAATTCTACTTCTTCTTCCGAGACGGGATCTGACTCATCCTGAGAATTCCACTCATCATCATCCTTAGCTCCTTCACCATCCTGCATATTAAAATAGGAACCCATAAATTTCAAGAAAATACAAGGCCCGTTTGGCTAAAAGCACCTTCCCCCAACTTACATTTTCATTATTGTCAATCTCCGCAATGCGCTTGAAGTTATGCCACTGTACGTCGTACTCGTATTCACATAGAAACACATCATCCCCTTCATTGCCAGCGTTGGAGAATTCTTTCGGGGTCATAACATTACAGTGCCTAATAATTGACTCCATCTATAAAACAAACACCGTTGCACATAGAAGAATAAGATAAAAAATTTCCTCCTCAAAAACACAAGAATCTTAGCACCACGAGAATATACATTGGGACCATCACTAATAGCTAAATAGACTCTGGAAGCATACAAGTAATCAAAGAACAATCTGGAACATGATTTTGATAAGTCGAATAAACAACTCAAATAAAGTATAAGCAACCATATCCTATTGAATAAAAAAGAAAAGACGATGAATCACCTCAGTATCGGCAAAATCATTAGTCCTATATAGCTCCCTCCTCAAATTATGAGATTGTCTACCGGGGGCAGTCTCCTCCGGAATAATATACCACCGTGCTCGGTACCAATAAGTACCATCCACTTCTTTCCACAAACTAGTGAGATCGACAACAAAGTACAGTGTAAGATTATCTTACCATTAAAACTCACTACTAAACTACAAAAAATGAATCTCTAAAAATACGAGGAGCAATGCCGAAGTTAATGCACAAACCTCTCTATACGAGCAGCCCATAAATCGCTCGAAAGCAACTTCTCCCTAGCAGTCCTAGCCCTCTTCTTCCCCTTCGGTGGCTCGGGGAATTCGATTATTTTTCCGGATTTCTTGGCGGTGCAATAATAACAAATCCAATCTCCTTCGGGGACCGCCTTCAATGGCGGCTTGGAGCACTTCAAGTGAAACCCATTCAAACAATCGTCGCACTCAATCATAATCTTATTTCCAGCAGGCTTAAAGCACACTCTGCATTCCTCCTCCGGTTCGTCGTTATCCGAGCTAGCGTCCTCCCTCCTCTTCACATAAACATCGTCCCCCGCCGAAAACTCGACTCCATCGTACATCACCCTTTTGTAGTACACCCTTTTCTTAACTTTGTTGTCGGGATTTCTACATTTGGTGCTCCTCAATGCCCTCTTTTTTGGCTCAACGGAGGCGTCTGGTTTCGATTGGTATTTCCTCTTCCTCCTTGATTCGGTGGGTTGTGGGGATATAGGGGTGATTGCAATGGTGGTGGGTGAGTGCGGAGGGGCATTTTCGTAATTTTTTAATTTTGTGAGGGCCGGATCTGGGGAATTGGTCGGGTTGGAGGACGGATGATAGGGTTTTGGTGTGGCGGCGGCGCGGCGGAGGGAGCGGCGGAGATTGGTGCCTGGGGTTTGTGGGGTTAGGGGCACGGTGAGGTCGTCTGAGGAAGAAATGCGTTGTTTTGATTTGGGGGTTCTGATTGAGGACATCTTAGGGTTTTTTTTTCAGTTTCGGAGTCTTGGCAATAATAGTCTCAGATCTTCACGGTGGTGTGACGGCGGCGTTTGTTTTCTGGCGGGGAAGAAGAGAGGAGGAGAGAGGGGAGAAAGGGTGCTGGAAATCTAAAGTAGAAAGAGTTAAAAATGGCGGGAAAACTCGCTTCCATTTTGGCGGTTTTTCTTGTAGACGCATCATATCAGATTCGAATAAGGGTGGTGATATACGCAGGCCAAATTAAACATTCAGGCACTTTTTTACCATGGTTTTTTACCTTTTTACCACAACTATTTACCTTTTGTACTATTCCTACCAAATCCTATAAAAAAAGAAAACTCAACATTCAAAGTGAAAAATTTCAGATATTCAACAATTTTTGCGATGGATCCAAACAACTTAGACCCGAATGTAAGTTTTTCGTTTTTTTCCCGAAAATTCATCTACTCGTGTGAATTTACGTGAGCACTTGCCAAGTGCTCGCGTAAATTCACACGAGCTCAAGAACAATTTTTTTATTCTTGAGCTCGTGTGAATTTACGCGAGCACTTGCCAAGTGCTCGCGTAAATTCACACGAGCTCAAGAACAATTTTTTTTTTTTTTTTTTAATTAGCTCGTGTGATTTCACACGAGCAGGGGAGGTTTGCTCGTGTGAAATCACACGAGCAGAACCTCTCTGTTCGTGTGAAATCACACGAGCACCACAATTTTTTTTTTTTTTTTTTTTTTTTTTTTTTTTTTTTTAGTTTTATCCTTTAGTTTTATAATTTGCTAATTACATTAATATAAAAACAGGAAGTATACATAGATGTGGATGAAGATATTGAAACATTCGAGCTACATGATTTCAGTGAATTTTTCACAATTTCGACTGCATTTGATAGTAAAGATGCACTAGTCGAGTGGGCGATGAATATGGCCATCAGTCATGGACATGAGATTAGGCGACAGTCTTACCACGAGGGCCGACAGTATTTGACTTGCAAAAGAGCCTATAAGAGTCGAGGAAAAAATGCAGAGGTCGAAACAAGCCGGAAGTCCGGTTCAATAAAGTGTAAATGCCCTTTTGCGCTATGGGGTAAAGAGGGTCGGGATGGATTATGGCGCCTTACCATCAAAAATGGCAAGCACAATCATAATCCTCATAAATATCCACAAGGACTACGTTCGCTAAGTCGCCTGACTGAAGAGCAACGAGAAGTGACAAAGATACTGAAAAAGAGCCATGTGAAGCCGAAGGAAATTTTGCATCATCTGAGGCAGATGAATCCGGATACGGCTGCGTCCTTGAGAGAAGTGTACAATGAATCACAGAAAATTAGACGAGAGGAAATGAAAGGAAAAACAGTTATACAACATCTGTGGCACGAACTAAGTGAGAGTGGATACAGCAAATGGCATCGAACAAATCCAGCTGGTGATACAGTGCAAGACGTTATGTTTGCGCACCCTGATTCAATAAAGCTTTTGCAGTTATTTCCATACGTCATCCTGATGGATTGCACGTACAAGACTAACAGGTAATAATTATTTAAATGTGTATTACATTTATTATATATATATATATATATATATATATATATATATATATATATATATATATATATATATATGTAAGAGTTGACTAAATTATAATTACCTTCATGTAGATATGAAATGCCTCTTTTGGAGATCATTGGGGTTACTCCCGTGGGAAGGAACTTCACTATTGCCGTTGCTTTTATGTCACGTGAAGATGGGGACACTTATGCATGGACATTGCGATGTTTGCGAGACATATTACCAATCGGGATAGAACCAGAAGTGATACTGACAGATCGTGAGCTGGGCCTACTGAAAGCATTGCCAAACGTGTTTCCACATTCGCATCACATGTTATGTTTATATCACATAAACAGAAACGTTGAGGCAAACGCGTCAAAATTCTTGGGTAACACCAAGTTGGGTATACTGTTCCGGAGGACGGTGTGGGCAAAATTAGTCGAATCTGAGACCGAGGAAGAATACGAATGCAACTATAGAGAGATAGTTAGTTTGTACGGGCAATATCCGAAGCTGATAACTTACATCAATGAAACGTGGTTGATTTATAAGGAGAGATTTGTTAAGTGTTGGACCAACAACATCGTTCATTTCGGTAACACGACGACTAACAGGTATATAAATTGATTTTACTATAAACTCGTTACGTATAATCTTTTATACACATGTTACATTTATTCATTATTTGAGTGTTTTCTCGAAACAGAGTAGAGAGTGCACATCGTGCATCGAAGCGTTGGATCCAAACATCGACTGGAGCTATGGATACAGTTCAAAATGCACTAGATGCGCAAGTTGACCTTCAAATTAATGAATTGAAGGTGGAAAACGAAAGTAGTAGAACAGTCAGGATGTACAGTACTTCACTGTCGTGCTTCGGTGCTTTGGTATGTAACGTATCACACAAAGCACTGGACCTGTTGGATAAAGAGTACGAAAAATTGGAAAATAATCCGGATAGTTGCAACTGTTACCTAAGCCGAACCCACGGACTCCCGTGTGCGTGTATGATTGCAGTTAAAATTGCTGAGGGAGATACTTTTTATCCGCAACAGTTACATCCATTCTGGAGAACGTTGGTTGTCGAGCCAAAGTCGGATCCATGGGAGGACGAGGAGGAACCGTTTGATCGCACAGTTGCAATTAAGAAAGTTCTTCTCGATGAGTTCGAGAAGTTATCAAACAAAGATTACATGTCCCAAAAAAATGCGGCCGACTATTTACGGGACCTAAATAATCCTTCTTCAACGTATTTACAAGAGCCGTCATTTGTGAAGGCCAAGGGACGACCTAAGAATAACTCGATGAAGAGGAACTTGTCCGGATATGAGCACACGATGAATCGGAAATCCGAGGTTAAATCTTCTTCCGGCTCTAAGGGTCGCAAAACCCCGACCGAAAGGACGCCAGACTCAAAATTTAAAGCTGATACGCCAGAGTCAAAGGTTAAAGGTCGTCCTCGCGGATGTACTAAATCGACGGAAGAATCAGTTGTTACTGCCGGCGACCGGGTCAATTTCTTTTCCTTCCTTCCTCCGTTTCTCGCACAGTCCATAGCCTCATACGTTAATGTGAGGGCCGATGGAAATTGTGGCTACCGATGCATAGCCGAAGTTGTTTACGGCAGTCAAGAGAGATGGCCACAAGTCAGAACTGACTTGGTTGAGGAGTTTATGGAGCGTTACAATCTATATGCTAATATTTTTGGTGGGGATGAGGGGGGTCGAAATACAGTCGCTGATTATATCTTGACATGCAGTCATGAGAGGGGACCGGCGCCACGGACGAAATGGATGTCAACAGATATGGGGTTGGCGATCGCTACAAGATACAACGCAATGGTATTAATATTCACTGAACGGGGTAGCATCACTCACCTACCACTAGTTGGGAACCCCGCGTTATCACGTATTATTCCTATGTCGCTACATAACGATCATTTTATGATCATACGAGTACCGGTTTCATGCCCTCTTCCTCGTCTCCATCCTCAGTGGAGGTATTTTGCAGCTCCCAATTTACTACCTCTACGAGATTTTTACGCGGATCGACTTGCTTTTTGGACGACGTTGACTTCTAGGCATAGGTAGTACTGTATTATTGTAATTTTGTTTACGTTGTTATCGGACTTACTTATTTAGTTATTTGTACGGATTATAATTATGTTGTATCGAACGAAATTATATTTTAATTTGTAGTATTAACGGGATTTAAAAAAAAAAATATAAAAAAAAAAAAAAAAAAAAAAAATTTTTTCCTCTGCTCGTGCGTTTTCACACGAACAGAGGTGTTCTGCTCGTGTGAAAACACACGTGCAAAACGCCTCTGTGCGTATGAAAACGCACGAGCGTATTTCCACGTAATATTTTTTTTTTTTTTTTTAATTTTTAAAAAAACCAAAAAAAAAAAAAAATATATTTAATACGCTCGTGCGTTTTCACACGCACAGAGGCGTTTTGCACGTGTGTTTTCACACGAGCAGAACACCTCTGTTCGTGTGAAAACGCACGAGCAGAGGAAAAAAATTTTTTTTTTTTCTTTTTTTTTATATTTTTTTTTAAATCCCGTTAATACTAAATAACTTCGTTCGATACAACATAATTATAATCCGTACAAATAACTAAATAACTTCGTTCGATACAACATAATTATAATCCGTACAAATAACTAAATAACTTCGTTCGATACAACATAATTATAATCCGTACAAATAACTAAATAACTTCGTTCGATACAACATAATTATAATCCGTACAAATAACTAAATAACTAAATACGGGCAAATAAGAAATATCCGCAAATCCAAAATGAAACATCCGTACAAAAAACTAAATTCGAAAACAAACAACAAATCACAACACACGAATACATGTCCTACTGTCCACCCCTCGACCCCCGACCCCGAGTCCTCGGACCTCCCCCGCGACCTCTCCTAGGTAAGAGACGCAAATAGTGGGCATGTGGCGTCAACAAGTCCCTCAACTGCGGCTGAATGCTCAGGAATGCCTCTGCTGCGTCGTCACCAGTCAAACCGAACACGATCGGAACTAGGAGCCGAGCTATATCGTTGGCGAACGGCTGGTCTGGCGGCACCGCAGCAACAACCCGTTCTGCAGGCGGAACTCTATCAGGGTTGCTAATGAACCGGTGCGTCCGCTCGATGTACCACTTCATGTACTCCTCGGCAACTGTTTCCGGCGGCCAGGCTTCAGGGTATTGCGACAGGTCAATGAAGTTGGCGTACTCGTTCTGCCACATGCCGCCAGGAGCGTGGAAAGTGACTTTGTATCCCGCGCCAAACAAGCCGCGGTTATGTGGCGAGTTCGATTCAATTATCGGGAAAGGAATAGTCTGGACTCTTCCAAACTGCCGCAACGCTCGGTCGGGCATGTACGGCTCCACTATATCCATGAACTGTATCGTGCCGTAATACATGCTCCGAGGGTGTAAGTAATGTGCACCGGTACCATACGGGGTCCAACAAACCTAAGCATATTTTAAACTAATTAGAAAAATCCGTAACTCTACTATAGACATAATTAGAAAAATTATTACTCACATCTCTTTCGGTCATGGCGTCGAGTATTTTCCGGTATTCCTGCAGCGTGGTTTTATTGCCTCCACCATGGGCCCACCTTCTGCATCGAGGCTCAAACTCGGCATATGAACGCGAAAGAGGTGGTCGAAAGCAGGGGAAATGCTCAAAGATCCAGCACTGAAAACAAACACCAATGAATAAATAAATAAAATAGAAGTTTAAATAAATAAATAATTACTAATAAAGGTACACGTACCAGAAGGAGAATAACACATCCACAGAGACTGTTCATCCCAGCGCGGGTGGCAATACCCAATTGGCGGTACATGTTTGCTAAGCATGCCGAAGCCCACGAATACTTGCCGACGTTATCGAGATCGTTGGTAAAATGGATCCACCACGGCTTCATGTTACTCCCTGTTTTGTCTACAAACAAAACAGACCCAAGCAGAAACATCAAGTAGCCCTTCATCTTCTTCTCGTCTGTGGCGGAGGGAAGGGTCAACTGATCTCTCACCTTAACCCAACCAACTCCCTTGTTTCGAAACATGTCATTGGTGTCCATCAGACCGAGACCCAATACAGATGCAAGACTCTGTGAGCACTCTTCTACCGGGCGAATTTCAGAAACTGCTGGTCCGTCCAGCCGCAACCCCATGATGAAAGCGACATCGTGGAGCGTGATCGTCATCTCGCCCCATGGCATGTGGAAACTGTTCGTCTCCGGCTGCCACCTCTCCAGGAAAGCTAGCATGAGGTTCTTGTTCATCTTCTTCAGAAAACAGTCTCGTAAGTGGTAAAGACCTGTTGCCTCCAGCCTCGCAATCATCGTGTTATCCTGCGGGCCGCGGTAGTCCTCGAGTGCTTTGGTCCTCGACTCGCACCGTGTAGTTTCACGGCGCTCCTGAAAAATATTGCATGTATTGTTAGCTAAAAATAATGAATAATATAAGAATTATGTAAAGCACGTGTTGACAGAAAAACTTACATATCCTTCCCAAATGTACATCGCTATATGCGACTTGAACCATCGCATAAACTCTAAATTTTGCGGCCCTCCATCGCACGGACCCTCCAAGTACGCCGGACCAGGCAGCTGCGGAAAGGGTAAGGCACGACCAGCTTTACGATCCTGATGTACATCATCTTCCTCCACCTCCTCGTCAGTATCCATATTATCTGGATTGTTGTTGTGGTCATCATCATCGTCGGCATGTGGCAATGTACTACGAGCTAGCTGGAGATCGTGTGTAGGTCGACAGGGTCCGGCTCCAGCAGCAACAGCTTCTCGTCTCAATCTCTCATCTTCCCGCTGTAACGCTGCTTCTCGAGCTAACTGCTTTCTTCTACGGGCGGAAGCAAGGACATCTCGGTCTCCAATGCGATCCGGATCTTCCGGATTGTCACCCTTTCCGCTCAAGGCTTTCATTAAGCTCTTGCCTTTACCGGCAACTTGACTCATAAGACTTTTCCCCCGGCCTCCTGCCATCTACATTTTAAATAAACACTTTATTAATATTTCATTTAATAAAAAAAAACATTTAAATAATGAAACAAAAAAAAAAAAAAAAAAAAAAAAAAAATTGGTTCTGCTCGTGCAAAAATGCACGAGCATTTCAACAGTGCTCGTGTGAAATCAGGCGAGTACTGTTGAAATGCTCGTGCATTTTTGCGTGAGGAGAAAAAATGCAGATTTTTAAATTTATTAAAAAAAAAAAAAAATAAAAAATAAAAAAAAAAATAAAATTAACTTGCTCGCGTGGATTTACACGAGCGCAGTGGATGCGCTCGTGTAAATCCACGCGAGCAAGTTAAGGACCGGTTTTTAATTAAAAAAAAAAAAAAAAAAAAAAATTAAATTCATACGCTCGTGCAATTTTACGCGAGCGAAGTGGATGCGCTCGCGTAAAATCGCACGAGCGTCCCCAAGTGCGTTTTTTTTTCGTTTTTTTTTCGGATTCGTAATCTACATAACATGAGGATCGTAAAAACGTAAAAATTACCTCCGATCTGTTGACGATTTGCACGGGCTTTGCGAAAGAAAATCGAAAGGGTAGAGAGAGTTTTTTGAGTTTTTTACCTTTTGGTTTTTGAGAAATGGTAAAAAATGTGCCTGAATGTTTAATTTGTGCCTGCACAAATCATTTCAGTTCGAATAATAATATAGGATATTGCTTTGTCATTCAAATATTGTTTCCATAATTATTATTATTATTATTTTATTTTATTTTGTTTGAGAAACAATTATTTTATTTATTAACCAAAACAATTTTTTTTATCTACTGTATTATTATTTTTGATTAATAATCTATGTTTTCATGGGACCTCATACGCTATCACTTGTCTTAAAATCAAGGGCAAATTACGGTCACCCCCTGGGGTATGGCAAAATTATGAAAAAATCCCTTTTGTTTTAGTAATTACAATCACCCTTTTAAATATTTTAACATAAATTTTATCTAATTCAGTTATTTACTAAACCAAATCGTATATTTAGTTCGGTAAACAGTATGAAACGTTGGCGTACCAAAATTTCGATTCGGTTTTACCGCTTTAACATCCCTAAATTTACCTCTTGAAGGGTCATTTCGTAAGACAATACATAATTGAAGGGATGGCTGTAATTATCTAAATAAGAGGGGATTCTTCGTAATTTGACCATAATTTAGGGGTGGCAGTAATTTGCCCTAAAACCAAATAGATGATTATGTTATAGGAAAATGTAGAGTTTACCGAGTGCATCTATATTATCGAGTGGGTTGCAGGTTCCTTCATTTAAAAAAAATGAATGAACGGATGATTATCAAGACCTAACGAATTTTGCATCATTAGAAGATAAGTAAAATTAGAAATAATTATCATTACTATTACAACAAATTACAGAAAACCCACATTATGGAATGATAAATTAATTAAAAGTGAACATTTCTTAAAGTAACACAATTAATATTTATTTTCAAGACCTTTTTAATCCCAAAATGATAAGAACAACCCCAAGATAATCAAATCTGTAAGCAGATCTCAATAGCTGCAGCTTATTGTCACTCCAAGGTGGATATCTGAACCAAAAATCCAATAAATAGCTTCTTCTCATAATTGCCTTTTCATGTGAGAACTCGTCAAACGAGAACTTCCCGTGATACCGACCAAATCCACTCCCCCCTACTCCGCCAAACGGTAACGAATCCGCAGCATACTGCAGCAAACATCGAGTTTTTTTTTTATCATAATTAATCGAGCTAAAACTAGACGTAATTAATCAATTACGACAATATATTGTCGTTAATTAAATGTAACTTACTTGGAGCATAGCATCGTTGAAAAGTATGCTTCCGGATGATGTTCCGGCCGACAACTTTTTCATCAGTGTTTCGCTGTTTGTGAATGCATATAGAGCAAGTGGTTTCGGCATTGAATTGATGAATTCAATGCTGTCTTCAATTTTCTCCAACTGCCAATATATATAATATATAATATATTATTGTGTTTTGTTATAAGAACCGATATTCAGTAAACAACGACGATGCGTACGGTGATTATAGGAAGCAATGGGCCAAATATTTCTTCGGTCATGATTCCAGCTTTAATCGGAGGATCGACCAATAAAGTCGGTTCTATAAAACTGCAGCAGCCAAAAAAATGTTATATATATTTGACGAAAATTGAATCGAAATTAGAAAAATAATAAAATGAGGGGAATGTACTAACAGATTATCTTCGTCTAGTGAACCGCCATGAACGATAGAATCTTTGACCATCGGATCGTCTAACAGATTCTTTAAACGCGAGAAATGACTTTTGTTGACTATTCTTGCGACCGTTTTCGATTCTTTTGGATTTTCACCAAACATCTTCAGTATGGCAGCCTTCATCACTTCAACCTGAATAATAATAATAAATAAATAAAAATTGATCGAATTCACATTGTTCTTCGTAGAATAATATATATATTTGGTTAATTATAATTAAAGCAATGTGCCTATATATATGTTATTAATTAATACCAAAGTAGATGCAAACTTCTTATCCACGAGGATATAATCGACGCCTATGCAGGCTTGGCCAGCACATGCTCCGAATTTTGCTGAAATTATTCGATTCACCGCAATCTGAGAAAAGAAAAAAAAAATCATTATCGAAAAAAAAACCCAAGTCAGCAAAATAGTACATGATTTTAATTTAAATAAAAAAACCTTTCGATCCCAAGAACTCGAAAGAGAATCGACAACCGCAGGGCATTTGCCACCTAATTCTAATGCCACGGGCGTTAGATTCTTTGCCGCAGCAGTCATCACTATACGAGCCACGGACGCACTACCTAATTTTTTCGAACATATCCAAATTGAAATAATTAATTCGATGCAAAATTAAAATATATATTACATATATGAATAAATAAATAAACCTGTGAAGAAAATCTTGTCCCATTTGTGTTGCAATAGCTGCTGACCAACTGTGACGTCACCTTGAATGACTCTTATAGCCTTAGTGTCTAAGTAAGTGTGTATTAAATCGGCTAATGTCGAAGACGATGCCGGAGAAAGCTCCGACGGCTTTAGAATGACAGCGTTTCCCGCCGCGATTGCTCCGATCAATGGTTCTAAAGATAGTCCTAATTTAAAAAAAAAAAAATTAACATGTTAATTTGCTTGAGTATATATAAGTCTTGAATGACACTAATTAATAAATCAATACATATATATATATATATATATATATATATATAGAGAGAGAGAGAGAGAGAGAGAGAGAGAGAGAGAGAGAGAGAGAGAGAGAGAGAGAGAGAGAGAGAGAGAGAGAGAGATTGTACCAAAAGGGAAATTCCAGGATGAGATGATGAGGACAACGCCAAGTGGCTCAGGGACTAAATGTGCACTTGCAGGGAATACAGCGAGTGGTAAATCTGCCTGTAATTAGCATTAATTAATTACACAGTATGTACTTACAAACCACTGTATGGACTTTGGAAGAAGAAGAGAGAAGATGGAAGAAGATGAAATGACCTTTTTGCCCACCATCCATTTCTTCAACCCTTTCAATGCATAGTTCACAGACTTTATCAATGGCCCTACCTACAGACACACACAAAAACACACACATATATATATATATACATATGATGATGAAAACACACACACACAAAAACACACAGACAGACAGACAGAAACCTCATCTCTGAAAGATTCGACGGGATGCTTGGCCAAGTCGTGGTGGAGTGCAGTGTGGATGTGTTCTTGCTTCTCCATAAGAAGAGACAGAAGATTCTTGAGCTGTGTAGCCCGCCATTTTTCTTCCTTCGTTTTCCCGGAATTATATGTTTCTCTCAATTCTTTCACCGCCGTTTCAATACTGTTATTATTATTATTTTTGCTGCTCGAAATCAAATCCTCCATTGAAATAATAATAATATTAATTTGACAGTAGTATATATTATTACTACATAAAACTATATAGTCTGTATTTATACTTGGTTGACATTTATTACAGCTGGCCGAGCTGGGGCTAACCCTACTATACAGGCTACAGCCCCTACTACTCTTACTTTTCCATGTGCCCTTCCATCTCCAACAACTCTCCGTTTTGTTTCATGCACACGTGTCTGACACTCTCGCATAACAATATGTTCCTGTATTTTCCTTTTTCTTTCCTTTTTTTACTATTTTTAACTATAAGACCGACGTTGTAATTAAGACTCAAGTCAAACTACCGAAAACGGTCTTCTTCTTTGTTACATTGGGTAGATATTTACCATTCATATAATTAAACAAAACACACATATTCACATTAGTGTGTAGATCCAGAGGAGAGGCGGACCCAGAGGGGTTTTCTCGGAGCCTCAAATATAGGAATAATTTAAGAGATGATTTTTTTTTTTTTTTTGAGAACTAAAGTGTACAAAATTAAAAATTTGAGGGGGCGAAAGTGCATTAACTAATACGTAAATACCAAAAAAAAAACAGCCTAAAAAAAAATCTTGGGGCGACGAGGGCCACCCCAGCCATAGGCATGGCTACGCCCCTGTGTAGATGAATCATAAAAAAACACCCAGCGTAATCTTCACTGGGTGTGGCGAAACACAGTACTCGTGTACGTTATATAACTCACGTTTATGTGCATTTCATATTTTTAGGGAAATAATTGTTGCATTTAATTTAATTGAGTGAAAAGATGAGACAATAATTTAAATAAGGATAAGCAGACAAAATCGTATCTCTCTTTCAAACCCCATGCATGTATGTAGATAGTGCCATCAAAAATACAGCTAATCTCCTCAATTAATGCTATAATTCACTTGTGCTCAACTCCCAACTACCACTTCTCGACGTGAATAACATCATTATGACAATTTTCCTTTTTTTTTTTTATTTATTTATTTATATATATATATTTATTATTTGATGGAGGCTGGTTTTGCTAGAGATAAGCCCGATAAAAGGATGGGCCAAGCCCGCATATCGCAGGGCTTAAGAGGAGGGAATGATCAAAATGGGTCATGATAAGCGAAGTGGGCCCGGAGAAAGCGGTTCAGATGAAAGTCCAGCTAGGGCTCTTCGCCACCGGTCAAGCTGCGCGGCTCGTTTAAAGCCCGTGAGATGCGAACAAAAGGGAGTAGGCGACCTAAATAGCCGATCGTGGAAAATGCCATGAATAAACCAAGTGTAATATACTAAAGTAGTATCAATTAATACATAATTATGGGAAAAAGGATAACTTGTTCAACGTCGTTTTAGTGGGTTATACGTCTAATCACATAACCATTTGTACAATATGCATTAACATTTTTACCTAATTTCTTTAATAACACATCTAATCATATTATTGGTTTGATGTACAATGTGCATTAACACTTGTCACCTAATTAGTTGGATCCGCCGAGAAACTTTGTAGAGTACCTAATTAACAATATTTTTTTTTAAATTTTGTTTTGAGAAATTCAAATTATGTTACAAACTGCACGAGCACTGATATGCAGTTTTTGTGATTAGAGTTTAGACACATTGAAATATTATCTTATTATAAGTATATTTTACAAAATCTTTTGAGTTATTAATGTGGAGTTTATTGCATTTAGTAACCATGAGTTTTATTAAATTATTAGAAAACTCCTCGTGTTATAAATATTCGCAAAAATCCCCTCACAATGCTTTTCTTTTTATCACATAACTCTTAAAAAGTGAGTTTTTACTTTTTTAGGGGTAATAATTTGCTAAAAGAAAACGATTCATTGGGGTTATTTTATAATAAAAAATAATACGGGGAGCTTTTTAGTAATCAGAGAAAATATTAGGGCTTTGAGTGCAATAAATCCGTACATCTTCTATTTATTCCAATTTTTCCAATCCCGTTTCCCCCCAATTCTTAATTTGGACTGCCTCTCTCTCCCACCACTCAGTTCGCCGGTCCGTCGACCGCCGTTAGCTCCGTTGCAGAAGATCGGGAAAGCCACTAGGCGGCGTCAAGCTCCGTCGAGGGCACGAGTATTGGGGGTACGATTCTCTCACTGTGCAATGGGTGTACTTAATTAGGGTATTCAGCTTATTTTTGTTTCTTTAATTTCTTCATTCTGGTTGATTATATTCCGATTTATCGCTGAATACATTGGGATTTTTATCTGGTTGCAGTTGCAAAAGGAAGAAAGGTTGATTATGGAGTGCTTCGATTTGATTTCAGCCACAAATTACAGAGTTTGAAAGGTTCGTGAAAATGAATTTTCATATTCTTAGGGAATTAAATTATCCATATATTATTGTTCATTTTAACCATGTTCCCATCTAAATCTCTTAAAACCCAAAACAAAAATAAAAAAATAAAATAAAAATTAAATCTTTCGAATAATAATAACAACTCGAGAAAGAATCAACGTCGAAAACTGTTTCGAGTAATCATAGTGAGATCAGATGATTAGGGGTTCCACAAAGAGAGCAGCAATGTGTGGTGACATCACTTGAGGTTTCGCAAACCCGTCGTCGCCACTCCGATAATGTGAATCCGCTACTCGAGCGTAGTTGAGAATAATCTCCAATATATCCTTTGGTATCGAATTGTTATTTTCCGATCTATTCATCCATTCTCGATTCAATTCCTTCCATCCATCCTCAATTAGTTCGACAAACTTACTCGTCGTCTCTTCCACGGACACACCGTGCTGTTTCATGTAAAAATCCACCCCCGTCAGAACTTTTCCCCCCTTCCTCTCGCGCTTCACCGTCAAATCCCGAAAAAAAATCGGAGAAATTACAAGTAATTTAGTTACGAATATGAATAATCACGCTAGATTGGTAAACTAAATGATATTATAATTATTTACTTACTTGATAGCTGCCCAAGTCGTCCATCAACCGGCACACCTTAGCCGAAGCTATAACTATTTGAGGCTGACTCATCAGCCAATCGATCGTTTCTTTTGAAGAAACGGAGTTCATACCCGGGATCATGATAGAGCTAAACACGTAGAGGCAGCTCGTGATCACCGTATTCATCATGTACTCTTCAAACGTAGGCACGTTTCTTCCCATACCCCACTTTAGACCTTTGTTGTAAGCGCTACAAATTTCTTTCACCTAATTTATTCATTCGTTCGAATAATTAACCACCGACATGTTACTTAGAGGCATGCATACATGCATGCAACAGTTTAGTTAGTACTCCTTACAGTTTGTATGGCATAAGGAACTGCAAATGATTTTCCTAGTTCGGCCGCTTCGAGTTCGTGCTCGGCGTATATATTGAAACTAAATCTGCATATAGTTACCATACAATCTGGGATTTCATCCATCTCATCAATATTCCACCTGCCCGAATTAATATCAAACATACATATATTATATATAAATCCCGAAAACCAAAATAAATTGTTCTTCCAATATATCTCAATAAGGAGACATGCATATGTGTACCTACCTACCTTTGAAAAAGCTTAGTGAAAAGGTCAGCTTCTTCAAGTGTAGCATAGTTATCGTATGTGTCATCTATAAGTGTAAGCATTTGTACGATTTTAGTAGCTGCTATTCGACAACTAGAGTACTGAGGTTCAAAATGGAGCGACGAAGCCCAAACAAAGCCCTCCACCAATCTAGCTCTCGCGTATGACAGTCCCGACATCAGGTCAAGTTCCTTCCACCACCTTTAAGTTGATTATAAGTGAAAAATAAATATTAAGACTAATTAACAAGAACTATATATATATATATATATATATATATATATATATATATATATATATATATATATATATATATATATATATATATATATATATATATATATATATATATATATATATATATATATATATATATAACATGATATCACCTTGAGAGTTGAGAGAGTTCTTGCTTGTGCATATTCTGCACATAATTGAAATCCAATTTCGCTAGTTTGAGAAGTAGGTCATTTCTTGATTCGTCTTTCTCGTACAATGATATATAATGACGGGCTTCGATTCTTGGAACGCTCCTATGAAGGGGGTTTTGTAGGGCCCGTGTCACTTGTTCTGCAAGTAATGGAGACTCTAATAATAGTTTTGGATCATCTAACATAAGATTGAGATGATGTGTTGTGAATGCCAAAGCCTCGTCCAAGATTCCTTCGCCATGAATCCTCAAGTGTGCAGCTTCATGCAAGCTCAACAATCCCTTACCATCACTTTCTAGGGTTTCTCTGAACGATTTGTTCTCTTCTCCCTTAAACTTGTCGAAGACGCCTGTTCAATTAATTCGTTATAATCGTATCAATTAGTTTGTCATACTCACATTTATCCAAATGAATAGCGGCATGTATATATAAAAAAGGGAACTTACTAGAAGAGGTGCGGTGGCGATGTTGCCTGAGCAAACGAAATCCAAGTGCAGTGGTGAACAAATCATACTCTTCTTGATAATCTTGATGGAAGTTGACGAATATTTGTTGGAGTTGGCTTTCGATTTCTTGATCGAAGTGATAAGACAATCCCAAACGCTCAAGTGTGTCGATTAATACTAGTTTCTCAATAATATTTGTTGGATTTCCTTCTTGAGCCTTGAGCATGATCATAGCTTCTTCTATTTTATCCTTGGAATGTTTTTTTATTTATATTTTTGAAAGAAAAACTCCCGTCTGCTCGCTCATTCAGCCAAACAATCGGCTGAACCGAAGAGAAGGTGTTGTAGATGCTCAAATAAATAAATCGATCGATCACAAAATCTAACTTATGCTGCTCAAATGTCTATTGAGCAACCCAAGAGTCTTTGAGCCCACAAGGGAAGAATGTCGAGAGTTACTGCCACGCGTTCGAGGTTGTCAAAGCTACGGCTTCACTTGTTAATCTACAAAACAGTTGAAAACACTAGGGCAATGTTTGGAAGCGTTTTGGATCTTATTTTGATTTCATTTTGAGGAAATATGTTTTGGGGAAATAATTTGAGAATGAAAGTAATGTTTGTTTGTATTTTGGAAGGAGACAAAATACACTGTAGCAGTCAAATCATGTTTAAAGGTGTTAGAAAAAAATATTTTTGAAGAAAAAAATTGAAAGATGAAGTGATGTTTATTTGTTTTTTAGTGAAGACATTTTTTACTATAGCAGTCAAATCATTTTACTGTAGCAGTCACATCATGTCTGAAGGAGAGAGAAACTTTTGAAATTGTTTTGAGAAAATGATTTGAAAAGTGTAATAAATCCCATTTTGTTTTGGGGAAACAATGAAAACAAAACAAAAATGCTTCCAAACATAGACACAGCGGGGTGGCCCAACGATTGTCCTCCAACGCTCAAGTTAGAAAACTATCACAATATAAGTAACTAATATTAATTAATTACCTGAATAGTGCATACCTTGTTATGTTATGTGAATGATAACACATTTATAGGTGGCGTTTGATGTAGTTTTTTGGTTAAAAACCAACGTGAGACAAACTGAATGTAATTAAGAGTAATTAAAAATTCTAATTGGATTTTTACTCTAAATGGGCCAATTTGAGCATGTTGGGCCTAACTCCAATACACATTACTAACTACTAAATAAAATGAAAACTTATAAAATAGTCCTGGAAGTATGTTTTTAATTGTGAAAATCCCATGAAGATGGGCCAGCACGGCAATAACATAGAGGTCACACCAAATTCAGGTCCAAAGATAAATAATATCTTGGATATGGTTTAGCCCAAACAGTGTTTTATTTTTATTTTTAAAGAAAGATAATTATCGGTTCCCAAATTCATTTTTTGGTGTCTCGAACCCATAACCAGATCATATGTATAATATCCTTACTAACATGCTATCTTGTCTTGGCTAGTTCATATTAGTTTACTTATTACAGTCGCAACTACTCGTAACTAAATTAATTTAGATCATGGAATTTTCTACTAAGTATTAACTAACGAATTAGTTAATAAGTAAGATGTCCGGTTCTCTGTACTAGATTTAGTATTAAAACTGCTAAATTATGGTATTAAACGAGAAGACTAATTGCATCAATTTAGAGATAAATTAAATGAAGAAAAATCAATTATAAATAGGCCTCTTAAGTATTGGAAAGGGTTGGAGTTGTATAGAAAATGTATATATATATATATAGAGAGAGAGAGAGAGAGAGAGAGAAAAAATGTTGAAATGGACCTTTGGTTGTTTTCAAAGGGCAGAAAATGACAGCCACTACCACTCCATCCTCAACCACATTCTTCGTCTTGCCCAATTTCTTCAAGCCCTTTTTAGTCATTTTAACGTATCATTTCGATTTCCAGTTTATTTTCGGCTCACGTTAGCACCACCCCCTCATTCTCTGATTTGAACAGACTGGAACTAGAAGGGGGCATTCCAGCCAATGGTTGGGCTCCACGTGGAAGACGTAACGGTTCGGGGATGCGCCATGCGTAAATTAGCACCAATCAGCCTGAAAAGGACCAAAAAATCATTTTGTACAGGATCATCTTCTCCACTCATCCCAGACCGTATATTCCAGGCCACATTTCCGCCGTTGGATTCAAATCCAACGCTTCACATTCACATCCATACAATCGATAATTACACACACACACACACACAGATATATACACTAGCTGAATTTACAGAAACTGGAAACTCCGACCTTTTTTTACCACCGGCGGCACCTCCTCCACCACAACAGAACCGCCGTCTAGAAGATGGCGTCGTTCGCCGTCACCTCCTCCCTAAACCTCCGCTTCCGCCCTCTCTCCACGCCAAAACCCCGGCGGCCCGCCACCCCCAAATCCCTCCACCTCACTCACAGACTTAGAACCCTCGTCAAGAGCAGCATCACCAATTCTATCAACCCACACAGCCATGATCGAATTCCTTTCGCCAACCAGAACCCCGCATTCTCGCTTCCCGCCCCTAACCGCAACCCGATTGCCGCCGCCGCCGCAGCGCCGCCGCCGTCGTCTCCGCCAGCTCCGCCGCAGCCATGGCAGGGCGCCGCCATGAAACCCCTCATCGCCTCCATCGCGACGGGGGTCATCCTGTGGTTCCTCCCCGCGCCGGAGGGCGTATCGCGCGTCGCGTGGCAGCTGCTCTCCATCTTCCTCGCCACCATCGTCGGAATCATCACCCAGCCACTGCCGCTCGGCGCCGTCGCGCTGATGGGCCTCGGAGCCTGCGTCCTCACAAAAACCCTCACCTTCGCCGCCGCATTCTCAGCCTTCGGCGATCCCATCCCGTGGCTGATTGCACTCGCCTTCTTCTTCGCCCGAGGGTTCATCAAAACCGGATTAGGCAACAGAATCGCCTACCAATTCGTCTCCTTATTCGGCAGCTCTTCCCTAGGGTTAGGTTACAGTCTGGTTTTCAGTGAAGCCCTTTTGGCTCCGGCGATCCCCTCGGTGTCCGCCAGAGCTGGTGGAATCTTCCTGCCGTTGGTCAAATCCCTCTGTGTTGCCTGTGGCAGCAATGTAGGTGACGGCACAGAGGAAAAACTCGGTTCTTGGCTTATGCTGACGTGTTTCCAAACATCGGTGATTTCATCCGCCATGTTTTTAACTGGTATGGCTGCAAATCCATTGGCAGCCAACTTGACACTAAGCACGATAAACATGTCGATTGGTTGGATGGATTGGGCTAAAGCTGCAATCGTCCCTGGACTCGTTTCACTAATCGTGGTGCCATTTTTGTTATACATTATATATCCTCCAACGGTTAAAAGTAGCCCCGATGCGCCTAAGCTCGCTAAGGAGAAGTTGGAGAAAATGGGGCCCATGTCGAAAAACGAGATCATCATGGCTGGAACTCTGCTTCTCACGGTATATGCATATATATATATATATATATATATATATATATAAACTCGATTGTGTTACAAAACTGCAGATTCAAGAAAACGAGTTTTGTGGCGATAAGCAACGCATATTTTGTATGGCTTGTTTGTCGTGTTGAGAATGCATTTTGCTGACTGTTTTTATTATTAGGTGGGGCTGTGGATATCTGGAAGTGTGCTGAATGTGGATGCAGTTACAGCGGCGATTCTTGGATTATCTGTGCTGCTTATAACGGGAGTTGTCACGTGGAAGGAATGCTTAGCTGAATCGGTTGCTTGGGACACTCTCACTTGGTTTGCTGCACTCATTGCAATGGCTGGTTATCTAAACAAATACGGTCTTATTTCCTGGTTCAGCCAAACTGTCGTACAGGTATATTTACTTCTAAATTTATATTGTCTTATTTAGTCCGTTAACATGCCCTAGTTATGATGGTAGATTCACCGGTTAAGAAAAGCGCAAAAAATTAGATTTAATAGCAAATTCAGAAAAGAAAAAAAAGGGTTAAAACCCGAATCACTATATGTGGTTGAATTCTGAAATGGATAGGCAAAGAGTAAATCAAGAATCTAAGAATTAGCTTTCTTGAGTTGATTAGGGTTTAGTGCTTCAAGGAACAACGTAAACGGAGTTCGTATTTCAAATGTGGGAGTTCGATCTCTTACAACATTGTTTATCAAGAAAGTTGATTGAGTAATAATATGGTGCAAAATTTTCTTTTGCCTTTTGTTGCAGTTTGTTGGTGGATTAGGTCTCTCATGGCAGCTATCGTTCGGTGTTCTTGTTCTCCTATACTTCTACTCCCACTATTTCTTCGCTAGCGGTGCCGCCCATATAGGGGCCATGTTCACCGCATTCTTATCTGTGGCCACCGCATTGGGTACTCCACCTTACTTAGGTGCTTGTGTGCTGGCATTCGTGTCCAATCTAATGGGTGGTATTACTCATTACGGGATTGGATCGGCCCCCGTTTTTTACGGTGCTGGCTATGTGCCGCTAGGCAAGTGGTGGGGGTATGGATTCTTGATCTCCATCGTTAATCTTGTGATCTGGCTCGGTGTTGGAGGGCTGTGGTGGAAGGCTATCGGCTTGTGGTAGACCTGCGGTGCGTACGATCTTGTTCCCCTCCCCCGTTTGTTACAATTTTCTTTATTTTTTCGAAATTGAATCGAGATTTTAGTAGCTTAGAGGGAGCGTAGGGAGAGACTTGAGAATGTACACATGAGTCCATTTGTAGCTCGAAATTAGAGTTGGTACTTCAATTTTTTTGTATATTGAATCTGCCTATTCAACAACTTTGTGTGTGTGTGTGTGTGTGTGTGTGGCACCTATATATATATATATATAATATAATATGGGCATATTACAAATAAGCCCATCAGTGGGAACTTATTCATAAAGAGATCCAGACAATATTCTCCTTTACCAATAAGTCCACACATGGTCCAGATTTATGTAAAGGACTAAAATAACCCCTCTTACTTTTATATGCTCCAATTTCATCCTTAACTTAATTTAACTTCAATTTGACCCCAAATTTCACAAATTATTCAATTTTGACCCAAAACTTTTTTTTTTTCACAAATTTTTTTTTTTCAAAAACTTTTTTTTTCCGCCGGATTCCGGCGTTGACTTTTTTTTTTTTTTTTTTTTTTTTTTTTTTTTTCTGGTTTTTTTTTTCCGGATTCCGGCGTTGACCGGCGGTCAACGCCGGTCTCCGGCGTTGACTTTTAATTTTTTTTTTTTTTTTTTTTTTTTTTTTTTCTTCCGGATTTTTTTTCCGGATTCCGGCGTTGACCGGCGGTAAACACCGGTCTCCGGCGTTGACTTTATTTTATTTTTTTTATTTTATTTTTTTTTTAATTTTTTTTTCTGTAACTTTTTTTTCCGTTTAAACAACAATAATGCTTTGAATGACAGTAATATTAACTATATTACTGTTAAACACAGTAAAAATAACTAAACTATAGTTTAACACAGTGATATTGCTATATTAATCTCTAGCACATTAATATTAACACAACAAAATTCATTATTATTGTATAATAAAGTAATATTACTATGTTGTCCGTTCAACAAATGTAAACAAAATAAAAAAAACCAAAAGAATTAATATTACTGTGAGTGACAGTAATATTACTATAGCAACAGTAATATTACAATAGTAGACAGTAATATTATTACGTTACTCCGTGAATAACTCAAACAAACAAAATATCCAAACAAAAGAATAATATTGATGTGGTTGACAGGAATATTACTATAACAAACAGTAATATTACCGTCAACCACAGTAATATTATTGTGTTTACAGTAATATTACAATAATAGACAGTAATATTAATACAAACACCACAAAAAAATAATAATATTGATGTTGTTGACAGTAATATTATTGTGTTTACAGTTATTTTACTGTCAACGACAGTAATATAATTACGTTGACTTGTCAACAAATCAAAAAAAAAAAAAAAAAAAAATATAATATTGCATTAATTTACTGTTAACGGCAACACAATTACATAAATGTAATGTCAACGGCAGTACAATTACGTTAATTAACTATCATTGACAGTATAATTACGTTAATTTACTGTCAGTGACAGCACAATTACGGTCAACGTTTAGCGGCGGACGTGGAAAAACAAAACAAACCAAACAAAACAAAACAAAAAACTTAAAAAAACACTAAAAAAAGAGACCGCCGGAAACCGGCGAAAAAATCCGGAAGAAAAGAAAAGAAAAAAAAAAGAAAAAAGCAAAAAAAAAAAAAAAAAAAAAAAAAAGTCAACGCCGGAGACCGGCGTTGACCGCCGGTCAACGCTGGAAACCGGCGAAAAAATCTGGAAGAAAGAAAAAAAAAAAAAAAAAAAAAAATTAAAAAAGTCAACGCCGGAGACCGGCGTTGACCGCCGGAATCCGGCGGCAAAAAAAAAGTTTTTGAAAAAAAAAATATTTTTTGAAAAAAAAAAATTTTTGGGTCAAAATTTAATAATTTGTGAAATTTGGGGTCAAATTGAGATTAAATTAAGTTAAGGATGAAATTGGAGCATATTAAATTATACTCCAAAAAAAAGTCAAAATTGAATTTTTGTGGTCAAAATTGAACTTTTATGGACAAAATTGATTAATTTGGATTACAATTAAGAATTGGGTATAAATGGTTGAGGGTAGACCTGGCCACGGTTCGGTTCGGTTCCGGTTCCGGTTCCAAACCGCCGGTTCCGGTTCCGATTTTGGAGGAACCGGAACCGAACCGAAAAAATCCGGTTCCTTGCGGTTCGGTTCCTAACCGGTTCCGGTTCGGTTCCGGTTCGGTTCCCGGTTAGAACCGTAGAACCGTTCGGTTCTTAATAATATTTTTTATTTATTTTATATATATATATATATATATATATATATATATATATATATATATATATATATATATATATATATATATAACTTAAAAAAAACTTAAAAAAAAACTTTTAAAAATAGTTTTTTTTAAAGTGTTTATATTTAAAAATAATAATTTTTTTTTAAATACGTAATTTTTTTTTCTTAATACTTAAATATATATATATATATATATATATATATATATATATATATATATATATATAGAGAGAGAGAGAGAGAGAGAGAGAGATATACATACAGATAGATATATATATAGATATAGATATATATATATATATATACATACAGAGAAGTATATATATATATATATATATATATATATATATATATATATATATATATATATATATATATATATATATATATATATATATATATATATATATAGAGAGAGAGATATTATATATATATATATATAGATATAAATATATATACACAGACATACATATATAGAGAGAGAGAGAAAATTAATATATATATATTTTTTTTTTAAAAAACCGGTTCAAACGGTTAGAACCGCGGTTCTAACCGTCGGTTCCCGGTTCCAAAAATGAGGAACCGGAACCGAACCGGTTTTTTCGGTTCCGGTTCCGGTTCCGGTCAAACCGGTTCCGGTTCGGTTCTAAAACCGTTGACCCCGGTTCGGTTCCGGTTCCGGTTCCGGTTCTAACCGAACCGGTGGTCAGGTCTAGTTGAGGGTAATATTGGGATATACATGAATGTTTCCTTTAGTTATAATAAATATTAAAGGGATGGGCTTATTGGTAAAAGAGATATGTCCCCTAAACCTAGAATAATAAACATGCTTGGTTGGGGACTTTTGCATAAAAATCCCATATAATATTGGGATTAATTTATATATTAAAAAAATAATAGAATGTGGAGATACCAATCACCCCAATTGAGATGATAAACTAACTTTAAATTAAAAAGAAAAGATATCACGACACTTAAAAAGTAACCATTATGAAAGAATTGGAACAAAAGAGTCGTTATCTTATCTTAACATGTTCTAATTGGGAGTCTTACTAGATCATCAACATTATTTTATTTTATTATTTTTTTTAATTTTATATTCTGTGCTTCTTATATATTTTTTGAAGTGTAACCGTTTTACCTTATGAAGTCATCATATATCAAATAGTTATTACATAAAATTAATTAAAAAAAATGGGATTTTATTGCATGTGATCATGTAGCATAAGTTATTTGTCACTGTTTAAAGCTGCAACTGTTCACATGCTGGAAGGTAAATAAATACCTCAATTATTTGTCACTGTTTTTGAGTTTTTGAGTGTTGTTTACAGTTACTAAATTCTCATAGCTCATGATTTTAAATATATATAAGATTTTATTTATAAATTAAAATAATAATAATAATAATAATAAAGAAAAATAAAAAGAGCAGGTGAATATTGGAAGATTGAGTTTTGCTTATGAAAGAGAGTCCTTCCACAACAGGTACATATTCATGTCAATAAATCAAAACAGAGAAGAACCTCTGTTGCACATTTGGAAATTGATAGGACACGTGTCAACAACCCACTTGATGACAAAACATTTTGCAATTTGCTCTCCACCTATGAAATAATTAAATTTTCTGGACCAGAAATAAAGATATGGCAAATGATGTTTAATTAAAAAGGTGAAGTCTTGAAATGTACAACTCAGCATAAACTTTTTAATTTTTTTTCCTTTTCCGAATTAATGATTGTATGTAATAAATTTTATGAGAATGAAAACTCCTTACACTCTTCAAGAATAAAACACCACTTACTGTGTGTGTGTTTTTATGATAATATATATACACCGTTCATAGTGCTGCGGCTTCTTGCTGTAGGTCTTGTTACTATTTGAAAACTATTCCAAGAATACTATTACAGACTTTTTATAAAGGTGAAATTCTTTATTAATTCGATTCCTTTTTTTTGTGTGTGTGTGTGTGTGTGTGTGTGTGATTATAATATATACCACCTTTTGATCTATATATGGTCACTATTTACTTAGATTTTGAGTGGTGAAGTTTAGAAATTTTTATTGATTATTTTTGGCGTCCAATTATTGCTTGAAACTCATTTTACTTTTTATCATCATTGCATTGAACTGTCTCTGAGAGAGAGAGAGAGAGAGAGAGAGAGAGAGAGAGAGAGAGAGAGAGAGAGAGAGATGTTATGAACTTGAGGAATTTGTGTGATCATCAACCATCGAATAATCGTCTAATTCTTTTTACAGTTATGACGGATAAATTAGAAGATGGTACATTTTCGGATAATCGGAGCACGCCCGTCTCCATTTGCTTTAAGGATTTGAGGTATATATATCAACTCCTTTTTCGTCGCCTTTCGTACTGAAATCATTTAATTCGACTCCTTTTTCGTTTTTTGTGGTTGGCAGATCAGTGTTTAAACTGGATGAACTCGGTATGGAAATAGCAAGAATCGCCTTCCCAGCCGCGCTCGCTTTGACAGCCGATCCTATTGCCTCACTCGTCGACACAGCATTTATCGGCCAAATCGGTACAAAAACTTTACACACATCTTTGTACCCTTTATCTTCATTTGAATTTATATATATCCATTATATTCCAAACAGGTCCAATTGAACTAGCTGCTGTGGGAGTTTCGATTGCTCTGTTCAATCAAGTATCAAGAATCGCAATTTTCCCTCTCGTAAGTGTCACAACCTCTTTCGTCGCCGAAGAAGACACAATCACAGACGCGGGCCCACACGATACTATTAAAGAAATCGAAACCTTGGAGAACGGTCTCACTCTGGACAGTGAAAAAGATATGCTAATACCACTAAATGGTAATACTAAAATTCTCCACAAATTTCTTTCCGGACAATTTTATCGTTCACTAATACATCAACATGGCATAAGATTTAGGTGATCAAAAGATGTATAATAATTTAGAGCAAACAAGTAAAAGCTTCGATATAGCAAAGGACGAGCAGAGGAAGAAGAATATTCCATCAGCATCTTCCGCCTTAATCATCGGTGGCGTTCTTGGAATTATCCAAGCTGTGTTTCTAATTCTTGCTGCCAAACCTCTACTAAGTTTCATGGGAGTCAAATCAGTAAGTTCAAAAAAAGAAAAGTTTTTTATTTTTTTGAATTTCTCGTTTTTTATATCGAATTGTTATTTATTTGGTTCGCAGGATTCGGAGATGTTGTATCCTGCACAAGAGTATTTGAAACTGAGATCACTCGGTGCACCGGCGGTTCTTTTATCGTTGGCCATGCAAGGTGTCTTTCGTGGACTTAAAGACACGAAAACTCCTCTTTTTGCAACAGGCAAGAAGCATATTCCATTTAATTTCCTAAAAAAAAGAAACATGTTTTAAAAAAAATCTAAACAATTTTGTCGATTTGTTGTACGAAATTTTTTTCAGTGTTCGGAGATGTAGCGAACATAGTATTGGACCCGATATTTATCTTCGTTTTCAAGATGGAAGTTAGAGGCGCTGCTATTGCACATGTTATCTCTCAGTAAGTTTACCATCATATTATAATTTTATTTATATAAATATTTTTTATTTAATTATGGATTCTGTTTCAGATATTTGATTTCAGGTATACTATTTTGGAGATTAAAGGAACAAGTTGATCTCATACCACCTACACTCAAATATCTCCAATTCGGTCGATTTCTTAAAAACGGTTAGACCAACCTTAAAAAAACCGGCTTTTTATTTTCTTCAAAATTCGTAAAAACCTTATTGTATAGTTTCAAAATTTTGCAATGTAGGTTTTCTATTACTCACGAGAGTTATAGCGGTGACATTTTGCGTAACACTAGCTGCATCAATGGCTGCACGAATGGGGTCCACAGAAATGGCGGCTTTTCAAGTGTGCTTGCAAGTTTGGCTTGCTACTTCTCTTTTAGCCGATGGATTAGCCGTTGCTGGACAGGTTATTTAATTTAAAAAAAAAAATAAGACCGTTTTTATTAGGGTAAAAAAATTAAAAATCGGGCGTCTTCGAATTTTCTTTTACCACTTATAAATTAATTACTCTGTTATTCTTTGTTTTCGTTTTCTTGATTTCGTACTTCATATATTTCAGGCAATACTTGCAAGTGCATTTGCAAGAAACGACTACGATTGGGCGACTCTCACAGCATCCCGAGTTTTGCAGGTTATTTTTTTATTTTTTATTTTACTTTTACATAACTCTTTTAATACATTTTTTTAAATCCCAACATTATATTACAACTGCAGTTAGGGTTAGCTCTAGGTTTGGTTCTAGCTCTATTCCTCGGATTCGGACTACATTTCGGAGCGAGAATATTCACCAAAGATGCTGAAGTTCTTCGCCTTATTGGCGTTGGCATTCCGGTAATTATTTTAATTTTAGGACCCCCGTAAGTCATAACCAATAATCTAATTCACTTGTTATCATGCTGCAGTTTGTTGCAGCAACTCAGCCGATCAACGCATTAGCCTTCGTTTTCGACGGTGTCAACTTCGGAGCATCCGATTTCGCCTACTCAGCATTCTCGATGGTATAATATATTTTACGGACTCTTCGTAAATCGAAGTAAACGAAGTTAATTAAAGGCAACAAATTTCATTGTTATATATATATAATTGATTACATGCATGCATGCAGGTAATAGTGGCTATAATTAGCATTATAGCATTGTTCATTCTTTCATCAAGTAATGGATATGTTGGAATCTGGATTGCACTTACTATCTACATGAGTTTAAGAGCATTAGCTGGATTTTGGAGGTAAGTCTTATTTATTTATTTTATATTTTTTTAATAAAAAAAGTTGTAAATTAATTAATTAATTAATTTTAGGTTTTATGGCTAAGTAATGTTTGGTTGTGTATTTTAATTGCAGAATTGGGACTGGAACAGGGCCATGGAAATTCCTCAGAAGTTGATTTTATGTTTTTATTTTTATTTTTAGAGGGTGTAGAAATATTTATGATAAAAAATAATTTTTCTTTGACCAATTATATTGCTGCATTTGGTTTAGGATACAGTTAATGTAGTCCAACTTGTCACGAAATGACCAAATGGTCCTGAAAATGGCAAGGGTTTAGTAAGTGAAGAGGGTATATTTGTCATTTACCATTTCGTTTATAACAAATCATAACCGAATATATGTAAAAAGAAAATAGATAACAAAGGGCTAAAATTATCCCTGTTTGGAGAGGGAAGATTCTATGCTACAATAGATTATTTACTCTGACCGTTTGTTAATCGTATATCTGCACATAACACACATTCATGTGTATATGTAATTAGTGAATATTTATTTAATCTTATTTACGGTTAATAATCATTCAATGTAAACAACTAACTCCCCAAGAGGGTCTAACAATGTTGAAAAATTACATTAGTGTAAAAATTTGCACAAGTATTTCTTAATGATACATTTTTTTAGTACCCTGCTATGTAGTACGAAAATTTCAACTTGTTAACGTAACCGCGTTTCGAACACGTGCGAGTCCGACACACAAGAACACCTGATGGACATTCTATGAGTCATTTTACAATTTTTGAGAAGTTAGAAACATGTTTAAACAACAAATTTTCGAATATTTTTATTGTTTTTTTAATTATTTACACAATTTAATGATTAATTGCAAATTAATAGTCGATATTTGGAATATATTTGTAACGGACTATATAAAAAAAATTCTACATAAATAAAAACTTATATATATTTATATAATACATTTATAAATATTCCTCTCTATTTTCAATATTTACACATTTTCTCTAAATGTATGTATGTGAGTAGTAGTATCTAAATTTGCAAAAAAAAAAAAAAAAAAAAAAAAAAATGGGTCCCACCAGTAATTGAGCAATTACAGGAAAACACGATTTTAGGTTCAGTTCCCAATCATCAACTGCAGAGGACACCATCAAACACAAACCTCAAACCATCATCTTCAAGGCCACCCCGTCCTCCACCTCCGCCGCGGCGGCTCGGCCCCACCTCACATTCCTCCCGCCGCCTCGCCGTTTTTTTCAATTTTCATCCCCCCCGTAGAAATTCAGCGACGATGCCCACCTCCGCCACCTCGAATCACCCCGGCCGTCCCGAGGGCTTGATCGGACGCCTGAACTCAGCTAACATTCCGTACGAGGCTAAGCTCAAATCGCTGAGGGATTTGAAGAACCAGATAATTGGTAATCGTACGAAGAAGATAGCCTACTTGAAGCTCGGCGCCGTGCCCTCTGTGGTCTCCATTCTCTCCTCCGCCGCTTCCGCGCAGGGGTGTATTGGGGACAGCCGTGAATTCCACGATTCCGTGTTGATTCAATCCGCCGCGGCGATCGGGAGCTTTGCATGTGGATTGGATGCTGGAGTTAAGGCTGTTTTGGATGCTGGAGCATTTCCTCTTTTACTCACTCTTATTTCTCATCTCAATGAGAAGGTAGTCTTCAATTCTTCTTAATAACTGGGGAATTTTAGTTCCTTTCTGTTTTTATGTTGTTTTCTATGTGTTTCTGGGTGGTAGAAGTATTAATTTGGTTCAACTTTTGGAAATTGCAAGATTTCTTAGGCTTTTTTTTTACTTTCTTTTAACTTTCTCTCTCTTTATTTGGGACACTTAGTTACTTTTTGGTATGAGCAGTAAAGGTATTTATGTATAATTTGATTGATGAAGTAATTGTTGGCCTGATTTGGGAAATGGAGTTAATCCCAAGCAACGTGTAATCAATACTGTAGATGATTTATAAGTAGACGGTGACGATTGCGGAAGCTGCCGTGAAGGCTTACTCTGGTTTGTATCGAATATAATAAGTCATGTATCTTCCTTTTTGCCCAGTCAATTTAAATGGTAAAAAAGTCGAGGTGTGATATTGTTAACATCATAGATTTCTTGGAATACAATGGATCTATTTGGCTGTAGATACAAGGTTATACGAAATCCTGATACACTTTGAAACTATCCTGCAGGTTGCCGATGCTGGTGCTCGTTCTCTTAAGTTGATTTATCAGTCAAAATTGGCACCAAAGTACGATTTTCTTCAAGAGAAAAACATGGAATTCCTGCTGTCATTATTGAATAGTAAGAATGAGAATGTAACTAGTCTTGGTGCGAGTATTATTACGCATTCTTGCCAGTCAACTTTGGAGCAGCTGGCATTGAGTGAAGCTGGCATTATAAAAAGGCTTGTAAGTCTCCTCGGAGGTTCGATAAGTCAGAAAGATGCTAGTTTAGAATCTCTGGCTGCTGTGATCAAGGGAAATCCGGAAGTTGCTTCAAAGTTCATGGGGCCTGAAAGTGGAAGGGCACTCAATCTTGTGATTGAACTGATAAAGGATAAGCATCCTCGAACAAGATTGTTAGCATGTATGTGTTTGATCAGCATAAGAAATACTTCTACGTCTTATCTTCAAGATTCAGGAATTAAGAGCACGCTGGTATTAGTATTACTTGAGCTTCTTGGTGATCCCGGTCAAGTTGGAGACGAAGCGCCCTTTGTCTTGTCTAGTTTGATTACTGAAAAAGAGGATATGCAAAAAATAGCCTTTGATGCAAATGTCATTGACAACTTATGCGAGAATTTAAATTCGGTTTCTTTTCAAGCCAAACGTTTGCAAGGAACTTTTTTAGCCCTGGGTGATCTTTGCTCAGAGTTGGAATGCTGCAGGGATAGGGTACTCGATTCAAAGGTTAGTTGTTTCATGGGAATCATCATATTGGGTATGTGGCTATTTCCTCGGTTTCCATTATGGTGAACTGACATGCTATTGCCATTTTGTTATTGTTTTCTCTCCATCTTATATCTTATGTACATCAGTTAACATGCGTCATTTGACTGAAATCTCTTGAGGTCTTTTTTTCTAACAAGTCACCTATTCTCTGCTAAACCTTTAGTGTACTTCTTATGGTGGTTCATTTTGAAATCTACATTTATATCTTATTGGGTCCCTAAGCCATCCTTCAGTAATTTCAGTTCTAGACTAACAAGCCTGATTTTCCCCTAAATGGATTCGTCTTTAGTAGCATGAGTATTTTATTTGCAATACATAACTGATACTTTTTTTTTGGCTAACCTAGGGAAGAGTATTATCCATAATTTGCATTATTAATAGTAGAAACGTTTCAATATGCTCATAGTTATATATTACTTTTGTGATTAGTACTTATTTCTCATTAGTAACCTACTCTTGCATGTAGGTGTTAAATTTTATTACAGAAGCACTAGTTCATGATAGTGCTGAAGTGCGCGCTGCGACCTGCATATTTTTGAAGAATGCTTCTCGCTCTGTCAAGGTTTGCTTCATGAATTTGGATATAGGGTTCCAGATTATCATTCTTATCTGTTTTGTTCTTTGCTAAAATACTGTTCAGAATTTAAGTGCAGGTAAATTTATGAATGAAGCTATTGCTGTTCCGTTGGTTCAGCGTTTGTGGGACTCCAGTACTCCTGTCCAGGTATATTTTGTTTCTACTATCTTCCTCTGCTTCTTCACCCCTATATAATCATATCCAACCTTGAATTCATATGGTTCTAGATTTCTACTGAAGTTGCAAACCCAGCAGTAAACAGCTGATAGACATTTTTACCACTGTTCCTTTTTTCAGATGTAAATTTCCTAGTGCATTAAAAAAAACGATATGAAAAATGCTCGTGTTTATAATTAAATGATAACTTTTTAGTTTCCTAAAGGTAATCGTGTTACCATTAAGCTCGGATAAGTTCAAACCATATCACACTGTTCATTATTTTTCTCGACTAGATCATTGGAAACCAGTTATGCCATTTTATTTGGTGCATTACTGCAATAAACAAAGCTGTACTCAGAAGTTTTTATTTCGCCCGTCCATGTTCAGAATCCCGTTTATGATTGATCTAGTACTGAGAATCACTTGAATGAACATTTTACAACAGGATTAGGCTTTTAAAAAGCCGTTTATACATCATGGTATGTCGGTATCTGTTCCAGCTTATTGTAGAGGGATAGTAAAACCTAAACATGGGTATGTGTTATAGGTGATAACAAGTCCAGAATAAGGAGTATGAGATGAGAGAATGTGGAATTGTGTTAATTATAAACTGATGTGGAAGCATGCAACTTAAGTAGGTTTTTGGAGCATTTGGCATCAAAGTCTATATATCCTTTAATTGGCTTGTAATAGATTTTAAAAACTTATATCATATCTGGATATGTCTTCCTTTAATTCATACCTATTACAGGTTGCTGCTTTGGGTGCTCTCTGCAACATGGTGGTCGATTTTACGGCAGACAAATCATTATTTATGAAATGTGGAATTTTAAGACACCTGGTAGTGCTTTCCAAGTCAATGGAATCGGCAATTAGAGTTAGCGCAGTGTGGGCCTTAAAGAATTTAGCATTCCACGTAAGCAGCAGATGTAAAGAAGAAATTCTCTCGGAACTGACATCAGCGACACTAGCAAGCCTCATTAGTGGTAAGTAAGAACTCAACATCAATGTAAAGGATCTTACTTTAAAAAAAAAATTTTGCTCGATTCAGCATCCGCTGATGTATTGATCATGGCACAGACCCTGAGGCTTCTGTCCAAGAGCAAGCCTTGTCTTTGACTCGCAATCTTGTCGATGGTACTCTAAACTCAGTCAACTATGTGATTGGGGAAGACGGCGATCTTGTACATGCTATTGGAAAGCAATTACAAAGCACTTCAAAAGCGGAAGTTCTTATTCAAGTAAGCATTTTTTTCCCTAGATTTGGACGGGGTTATGTAGTACTAATATTTGTGTGTGTGTATATATATATATATATATATATTTATATATATATATATATATATTTATATATATATATATATATATATATATATATTTTGGTTTCAGGTATATTTCAGTGCAAATTTGATATAATTAGAAACATGATAGAATACTGTAGAAGTTGAAAAAGAATGGAGATAGAATTTTAAAAAATCACTTTCAGATTCATATCTTTCGCCTCTGCTTACAGTAAAATCACAATATATAATAATGCCCAATGTTTTTTTCTCATACAGGGTATGTACACCCTGAGCAATGTGGCTTCTGGAAACGAGCTTCATAAGAAAGCAGTAATGACCCAACTTCTCACACGAGCTGGCAATGACTCAGAAACCCTAATGATCAAATCATTGCAGAGCAGTGACAGCCGATTAAGAACAGCTACTGTTTGGACCCTTATAAACCTTACACTGCCCAATTCTCCAGATACATCCACTCGAGTTACCGAACTTTGGAGTGCCGGCATAGTCTCTCAACTAAAGAATATGGTCAACGATCCTTGCCTCGATGTAAAGGTGAAGAATTTTCCCACGTATCTTGATTAGGGTTTCGATTACAAGTATCTGAATTGATTTTTTTATTAATTTTCTTGTTTTTTTTTTTGTGTTGTAGCTTCGAGCAAGGATGGCTCTTGGACAATTAATGATGTTTGGTGATGCATTAACATGAGTGTATACATATTCGACGCATCGAATTTCAGATTTGAAGGAAGGCTTTCTTTTTGTTTACCAATTTTGTAACAGGTATTATTTTATCCCAAGGGTCTAGGATCGAGTTTATTATGCAGAGGTGTCGAATGAGATTTTTGAGTTCCGATTGAGCATTATCTTGATTCTTCGAAAGCTGGATAATTATTGTTGATTTATTGTGCATAGCTGGAGTGTGTATTTTCCAAGCACTTGCTTTATATATATATATATTGTACAGTGCAAAGAAAGCAAGTTTATGTACTGTTTGTTTGAACCTTTTTATTAATATTCAAGGCATTATTACATCAAGCTAATGTTTTGTTCTACTTCAGTTGCATTCAAAATTGAACCAGTGTTTCTTCACACAGATCAGAATTTAAAATATTTTTTTACAATTAAAAAAAAATAAAATAACCATTAATGAATATATATACAGATTTTATCGTCCTTTTTCATCCCATCGTCTCTGTGTTAGTATCATCGGACGGCCATATTACAGTCTCCATAAGCCTCTCGCGCATCAACTCCAGATTCTGATCCGAGATCCTCTCGTACATCTCTGTGTGATCGCATTTCTAAAGTAGAAGAAATAATAATACGATAAATTTAAATACAACGACGAACATCTTTCAAATGTAACGAAATGATGTTTGGCTCGTTTGTCAAACCTTAATCCATTTTCCGTATAGGTGAAGCCGTGTTATCATCACTCTCTCCGCAAGGTCCAACTTGTCCTGTGACAAAACAATTTTATTTTTAACGATGTTTGTATTAACCATAGGCTCGAGAGACGATGTTTTTACCTTCACAAGATTGCGAACGAAGCGCTTCCCATAACCATGTTCGTTCGACGCAATATAACTGTAGCCAAGAAACATTTTAGAACAAACATATAATTTATTTTTAAGAGAATCGAGCATACGCGGATATAAACGAACTCGAAGTCCTTACTTGTAGAACCATCGATACTGTAGAGGATTCATCTCGTAGAGCTGATTCAAGACGGTCCTCACAGCTTTATACGTGAAATATTCGACGATTTGCTGCCGAATAAATAAATAAATAAATATTACATGAATCAAACACAATTAATAAAATAAATTGTCTAATTACTTTTTTAACATCCTCAAAGTTTTCTTCATACTGCCCAGCCAGTTCATCCACCACCACAAGACTCTTATTATTTTCCCTCCGTTTTTTTCTCTTCTTTGCAGTTGCAACCCAGAGAGCTGACATGGAGGAATAATCAAGAAACGAACTGCACAAATCCAACGGCCTTAAACGAGCTACATTCTTCCAGCCAATCGAATGCCTCTGCACAATCATCAAATCTCCACCGTTGAAATTGCACAAGCAAGCCTTGGAATTAATTAACGATGATGATGAACCCACCACAACAACTGATACAGCTCCCGCCATTCTTATTTTTTCTCGAACGCCGAGGTTTCAAGATTCAAATTTTCTGTAATGAGCAGATAATTCAAGAATAATATATTAAGACAGCCCCACCAAAAAATTAAATCAAAAGAAATGCGACTTGTGTTTGTCGAAATTCTGACCAGAATAATAATTTGAAGCCAAGAATTTTTTGACCATAGAGGCTTTTAATTTTTTTTAATGCAAAAATAATAATATTTCAGTAGTCCACAAATTTCACTTCAAGGATGAAATAGTACTAAATCCAAAGTTTTGAGGACTGTAGTGTTATTCACAATATTTACAAGGACAACAAAATCAAACTTGAGTGGTTGAAATTCAAAAACAATTTTTCGAATTTCACCGATTACGATCCGATTTTAGAACAATATTTTCATAAGAACTCTTCACTAATCTGAATGATTTCACTAATTCGAATCAAGTGATTATCATTTATAATTTAATTACGTGTATATAAAAATACATTTAAAAAAAAAAATACTACAGTACTCCGTATGTTTCATGTTATTTGTTTTTTTTTTTAAATAATGTCAAATTATTTTTCACTTTACAATTATAATCAAACATTAAAATGACATTCTTATCAAAAAAAAAAACATTAAAATGACATATAAAATGGATTGATTAATTATGTTAGTTAGGAGTATAATTAACCAAAAATTAAAATAAAATAAATTGTAAACGACACAAGATTTGACATTATATAGCAGAAGCACACATGCATGAGTTAGCATCCCAAAGCTCAAGAAATTCAGTGTAAGATGCACGTGTGCTATTCGTCAATTAATTCAAATTTTGGAATTTTGCCTCTAGGGTATCCAAAGTTCCTAATTGTCCTCTAATTATTTGATTTATTAATTATATACAAGGTAAATATTAATTAATTCATTTACAAGAAAGGTAACATGATTAATCAATTAAATCCCCCAATTTAAGCTGAACATGGCATTGATAATTTAGTACTCCCTATTAACTGTTTCTAGGGTATTGGGTTAAATTGTCGGAATTTCATTAATCCTTGTCAACTTGTATAATCAATGAAAACTTATCTGACTACACCTTAAATAAATGATCTCATAAGTGTGGATAAGGGTCCGTTTGGTTAAACTTATTCTAAAGTCTCTAACTTATTTTAAAGAGTTTATAAGCTATTTTTATTCATTATAAGATTTTAAACAAAAATGCGATTTTTTTAATATATATCTGAAAAACTCTCAAGCAGCTAATTTTTTTTATTTTTAATTTTTTTAAATTATCAAACACTTTGAAAGAGCTTATAAGCTCTTAGATATTTTATAAACTTAACTTAACAGCTTATAAGCTTATCCAAAAACCCTTGAGGATGTTCAATAGTAATATTTAAAAAAAAAAAAAAAAAATCCACTACAAAGTAAACTCAATAAACCTAATTAATCTCATTTGTAATTTATCTATATAAAAGAATTAAATGTGAAAATAATAGAATAATAATGACAGAGGTTAATTCATTTTGATATCCAATTTGCACTTAATTTAAGGGTGGGAAAATAAAACATGCCTTAAAAAATTTAATATATAAGTTGACAATTAGCCAATTCGAACAAAATTGAATTATAACTAAATAAGGATAAATTAAAATTGTGGAATCTAATTTATAATTCTCCAATCTATCTAATTTTAGAACAATCTGCTTTGCTTAATTTAAGAAAACCTTAATCATTAAAAAATATCCGGGGCAGCGGGCAGCCTGCCCGAACCATTCATCATTCCACATATATAAATGGCACATAAACACACGCCATAAAATATAAATATATATATATATCAAACATAAAACATTGAAATTCAATTCAATTCTCCCCCTTGGATTCCTCTCATAATTATTCATACTCACAGCCGCCGCCATTGTTGTCTTGCTTCTTTCCGTTCAAGTTTGTTTTCCTTTGGTTTAATTTTGTCGTTTAGTTAAACCTAAGCTATATATATATATATATGGCTATATTGCAGGCTTTTAGGGTTTTCCTTTTTAGCAGCTAAATTTCTCCCCTTAGTGTTGTAATAATGGGTCCATCTTGTAGAAGAAAAACCCTTTTCAAGAAGCAGCATCTGATCAAGAAGCCGGAGAATATTCCGGCGAAGTCAGTTGTATTGTTAGCTTCTCCGGCCAAATCTCCGGCCAAGCCGCCACCAGAAGTGGCGAAAGTGGATGTATCTGGCAATAGTAATAGTAATAGTAATAGGAATAATGTTTGTTCGACTCCGAAAAGCAAGAGGTTTCGAATACCGGAGATCAAGACTTGCCCGCCGGCGCCGAAGAAGATACGGATAGTGACAGGTGGCAGTGGCGGCAGTTATTCTTTGATGAGGAGGAGTAGTAGTAGTGTTACGGCAGTACCCTATTTTGCGCCGCCGGATATTGAGCTCTTCTTCTACTTTGCTCTCCGTGGTATTCCAATTTGATCACCACTAATCACATATAGATACAGCTAGCTAGTGTGTGTGTGTGTATTTGTGTGTTTGTGTGTGTGTAGATCAACAATTTCTTATTATTAGTTTAATGTTCATGTTCCCACTTTAATTAATTTGTTTAGTTTGCTGGTTTTCAATATAGCTTCTTTTTAATTTGCTTCTTCCTTTTATCTATTCTTGATGTATTTTCTATTCTAACAACTTTATCCAACTTGAAATCCAATCAATCAATCAATTAATTAATTAATTAATTTGCTTGTTAGAAGTCCAAAATACTGTTAATTAAATGAAATTAATTTATTTTGAAAAGAAGTAAATATAAATAAGTATTACTACACCACCAAAAATAATGTCTTCTAATTCACACAGAAAAGATTCTACTTTTACAGTTGAGATTTTCTAGTATGCATATATGGTGGCCCTGCTGCCTTCTTTAATTTTTCTGCTATTTCCACTCTCTATTTTCTCAACTTTGTCACATAAATTCACAGTTTCTGGACTGGAAACAGCAAAAAAAAAAAAAAAAAAAAAAAAAAAGAGGTGAAATTTATTTATATTAATTAGATTGTTTTTTTTTTTTTTTTTTTTGTAATATTAATATTAATTAAAAGATGAAATTATTGTTGTCAGATTTGTTTTATCTTTTTCTTTATATTATTGGGGGACTGTTTAATGTTTATATATATATCCAGTGTGTCAGGTTGTGGGGTACAAAAATGTCTGAGGGTAGGCCAACAATTGTAAGGGAATCCAATGAAAGGCTCGTGCGGTTTCTGTGATCATTTAATTACTTTCACATTATTTTTTTATTTACAGGGAATCTAATCATATATATTTCTCATTATCTATTGTTTATTTAGTACTTTGTGATTTGTGATTATGAAAAAGCACATATATATTTCTCTTCACCTATTCCTCGTCACTACTAGATTTTGGATATATATATATATAACACATTCAATTCGCATGTAACATTAATAATATAATGTCCCATTTGATATTTTATATACCCATGCAATAATTTAGTGTTTTTTTTTTTCAAAATAAAAATATGAGCACAATCATCATCTTATGCACACGTCAATGAATTCTTGGAATGAGGATTGATGCTTTGAGATTTTTGATTTATTTTTTCTTTTCTAAATTATATATATATATATATATATATATATATATATATATATATATATATATATATATATATATATATATATATATATATATATAAACAAGAAATGCATAAGGATTGATGCTTTCCAGTATATCCATATAAAATATTCAAGAAAGCAGACACTTAGGCTATGTTTGGAACCATTTTTGTTTTGTTTTCATTGTTTTCCCAAAACAAAATGAGATTTATTACACTTTTCATATCATTTTCTCAAAACAATTTCAAAAGTTTCTCTCTCCTTCAGACATGATGTGACTGCTACAGTAAAATGATTTGACTTCTACAGTAAAAAATGTCTTCACTAAAAAACAAATAAACATCACTTCATCTTTCAATTTTTTTCTTCAAAAATACTTCTTTCTAACACCTTTAAACATGATTTGACTACTACAGTGTATTTTGTCTCCTTCCAAAATACAAACAAACATTACTTTCATTCTCAAATTATTCCCCCAAAACATATTTTCTCAAAATGAAATCAAAATAAGATCCAAAACACTTCCAAACATTGCCTTACTTTTTTAAATTTCAATCAAGTAAAGTACTCATACTATAATATTCCATTCGAGCAAGACTTTCGTTTCATTTATTTATTTAATTATTATTATTTTTATGTATTATGTAGAATGAGGAGGTTAATTACTTTTTTTAGAATCCGAGGTTGCCCCAATTTGTTTCTTAAAGGAGATAATTGATAAACTCTTTCTTTAGCTTTTGGGTCAAACCATTACACATCTACTCGATCGTTTCTCCACTTACATTTTCCTCTTTTTTTTTTCCCTCTTTACTTGTTCATTTTATTTTCTTATATAATTAATTAAATCAAATTACAAATTTTCTTATTAATATGGGTTGAATTGTTATATTTGAATTTAAGTGGGCCCTTTGGAGAAATACTCAAAAAGGAATCTGATAATGGGCCTGAAAGCAGACCATTTTGAAGCGTGCGGGCCTGTATTAGTGTAATCGGGCTATACTCATTTGCTTTCTTTAACGGGTAACTCAGGCCCGACGGGTCAAAAATATGGTAGGCCCGAATTATGATCGGGCCATCAATGGGATCCAAGGGAGAAAAGGTTTGACCTTGTCATCTAAACAAAAAAAGAATTAGGTCAAAAGTATTAGTTACTACTTACTAGTCAACGGAATTTACATAGTCTTACGTCAGCATTTCGGTTTTCATTTAATTTAAATGCTGAAATTTTCTTAAATTTGAAATAAATAATGAAGTAATATATTACTATTAAATATGAATGTAAAATATTAAAATAGCAACGTGGATGGGAAAGTGCCGTGATTGGGAGGCTACTGATGGAGAAAGCGGGGCCCGCCGTGAAGCCACGCGTCCGCAGCCTCTGCGCGTGTCATGCGGGTTTTGGAGTTTTATAACTATGCACTCCAATTTTGATAATCTCACCCACCCAAACACCTTTGACCTTACAAACATTTCTTTTAGCCATCCCCCAACCCCACAATAAATGCATTAAAAATAGGTAAATTAGGGCCATTCCTGCCATAAAATATAATTTCGAAAAAAAATTCTCTTGTTTTCATAATTACAATTTACAAGCACTCTTCAACTATCATTACTTTACATGTCTGTATATACGATGTCAAATTTACCTAGGAGTGTGTTCATTCAACAATAAACCGATCGAATCGAACTGAACGAAAATTGGTACATGCACATAACCGAACCGTTAATTCGGGGTGCTATTCAGTTTTATTTTATTACATAGACTCACACAGACACAGACACACCGTTAATATATATATATATATATATATATATATATATATATATATATATATATATATATATATAAACTAAAATTAATTAAAAAATCAAAATTTTAAATATTTTTAATAAAATTTTGGTAATTCGATTATTTATCAAATCAAATGCTAAATGATATGAAATTTTGGCTTATCATGCAATTTCTGCACAATTTTACCGAATAAACGTCTCTAAATTTATCTTAGATGAGAAATTTTTTGTAATATAATACATAGTTGAGGGGTGCTTATATTTATTCAAATATAATAGTTTTTTTTTTTGTAATTTGATCTTACGTCAAGGGGTGATCGTAATTTGCCGTAAAAAATTCAAATGATATGAGTTCTTTTTATATTTTACTCCCATGGTTTATTGCTTTCTATTTTTTTAAGTATTTTGTTCTATATTATCTGTAGGTTTAGATTTTTAATAATGCACATTAAATTAATTAATTATGACTAAAAATTAGAATTAATTTTGTCTTTCTTATTTCCAAGAGGAGGAAATATTAAAGGGGATCACTATTTCAAATCCCAAATTTTGCTTACTTGAATACCAAAAAAATAAAAAATAAATAATTAATTGTAAATTACTTTAATACCCTTAATGAAATTAAAACCAAAAAAATATTACAAATATTATTTTTCTTTCTTAAATACCAAATAATCAAAAACTCAAAAAAACAATTTCCCTCCTCCACCTCCTTCTTCTCCCTCCCCAAAAACCCTTCTAAAAAATCTTCCTCACAACAAACCCTTCTAAAAAATCTCACAACAAACCCTTCTAAAAAATCTCAAAACTAAAGAAATTAAAACCTCACAAAACGTATAAAATTGAGTTATAAGACAATAATATGGTAGTATATATGAAAGGAGAACACATTAAGGTAAGTATCGATGTCTTTTTTGAGCTTCGAAGTCGATTTTGAAGTTTTTTTTTTTTGAAACCCGCCGGCAATTTTCGACACATACAGGTCGATTTTTTGGTCAATTTTCGACACCAACGTGTCGAAAAAAAAAAAAAAAAAAAAAAAAAAAAAAAAAAAAAAAACAAATTTCGACACCTACCTGTCGAAAATTCTCCAAATTTCGACAGGTATGTGTCGAAAAAATACTGTTGGTAAAAAAAAAAAAAATTTTTTTTTTTTTTTTTTTTTTTTTTTTTACCAATAGTGTTTTTCGACACATACCTGTCGAAATTTGGAGAATTTTCGACAGGTAGGTGTCGAAATATTTTTTTTTTTTTTTTTTTTTTTTTTTTTTTTTTCTTTTTTCGACACGTTGGTGTCGAAAATTGACCAAAAAATCGACCTGTATGTGTCGAAAATTGCCGACGGGTTTCAAAAAAAAAAACTTCAAAATCGACTTCGAAGCTCAAAAAAGACATCGATACTTACCTTAATGGCTTCTCTTTCCACATATACTACCATATTATTGTCTTATAACTCCATTTTATAATTTTTGTGAGGTTTTGATTTTTTGAATTTGGAGATGTTTTGGAGGATTTAGGAAGATGAAAAAGATAGGGTTTAATTGGGTTGTCGCGGCAGTTACGAGCACGTGCGGTGGCGTTCGGCGGCGGCGGCGGCGACGGCGGTGGCGGCGGCGGCGGCGACGGCGGTGGCGGCGGCGGTGAGGGTTGGAGAGGAGAAGAAATGGTGGAGGTTTTTTTTTTTTACAACAAAGGGTTTTTTTTTTTTTTTTATTTGGTTTTTGAATAGGTAATTTCTAAAAAAAATTGATATAATTGATATTTTGTATGAAAGGGTGTTTTTGTACTTTTCTTTTTATTTTGGTATTAAAGTAAGAAAAAACTGATAAATATGTACTCAATTTTGGTTTTAAACTTGGTAGTATTCAAGTAAGCAAAAATTGGGATTTAAAATAGTTGCCCCCAATATTAAATTGACACGCTCATGTTACACGTGTTCGAGGCTGGCCCCACAAATGGTTGTACGCAATCTACGTGCTACCCTGGGTGACAGTATCCAACCCAGCTAAAGAAAACTGCCACAAATTATATACACACAGTCTCCTACATTCTGCAGCTGCTGCTATACAGACTTTAAAATTCTACATGAACACACATTGACCCTAAATTCTCTCACCTCCCCCAAATTCTAGGGTTTTGTTTTAATCGTCATCACTCCTAGAATCAACTGGTACTGAATTTTCGTCTTTATTTTCAACAATTGTGCTTATTATTTTTTTTTAATTCTTCGGTTATTGCATGTGCGTTGTGCCCCTCTCTCTGCATGTATTCATTCTGTACATGTATGTATATGTGTATGCATGTCTGTATTTTTTTGTATTTAATGAACTTTTTTCTTACCTGGGGGATTTTACCCTTGTTATAGTTTAAAGTTGTGATTTTTTTTTGTAATTGTTGTTTGTTTGTGGTGTTGATTATTGAAGTTGTGTGTTTATTTTTTCTTTTGATTTTATATGGTTAGATCTTGGTGTTACTTGATTTGAAAGGTTTTATTTGATCTGGCTTGATGAAAGTAGGTGTAATGAAATTCATGGATTAAAGATTTTTTTATTTTTTTAGTAAGACTGTGAATTTCTGCAGAAATTCGCGTAGAAATTGGCAAATCGAAATTACGGAAATGAGGGAAATGAAGTGGGGAGTGAATTTGAGGAGATAATGATTAAGCAATTATTGGGCCTTGTATTCTTTATGTTAGAAAGCTAACATATGAAAAATGCTATTAGTTGTCTTGAGGAATTACAAGTTTACATATGTGGCGTACAAATGTCGACATCCAAGATACAGTCGCTACAATTTTTTTAATCGCAATAGTGTCTGTAAAAATGTGGGGAAACAACATCTTGATCCAGTTTCAGTTTAAAATCGGGGAATTGGGATTCTATGTTAAGTAACAATGATAACACTGTCATTTCGAGTGTAAGTTTGCCGACTGATTCCTTTATAATGTTATGTGCTATTTGCATTTGATGGATCTTAAATTTTGCTCGTTTATGAATTCTGCAAGGATAGAGTGGTTGAGTTGTTTCGAGAATTTAGAAGAGCATGCAATCCAAAACGTCTAAGAGTGCCAACCAAGAAGAATCGGATCTTTATAATGTTGCAAACTCAACTGCGTATTCTGATTCTTGGTGGAATAATAATACCGGATATAATTCATTTTCCGCGTCAGCGATGAGGGGAAATGCATCAGATTCATCAGAGTCACAGTCTGAAGGTGGTGTAAACGAGGAAGATGACGACACTGCAAAAAGATCACCAAGTAGTGCACATTTGCAGCATGGTACCCTCTTCAGTGCTTGTAACTTGATTTCCCCTGTTCTTAATTTTTCGGTCTGGACAAATAAATTACTCGATTTTTCTGACTTGTCAAAAAGGTTGTCTAGTAGTATTTACTCGAATTTCCTTATTTTTTTCTCGTGCGAATTTCATTACTTTTGATCCTCTCTGTCGAGTTCAGATAGAATCTATAGGCAAGAGGAACAGAATCTCGGGCAAGTTCCACCTACCTTGCATCCAAGAGACGATGGGAGCCTTACTCGGGCCCCACACCTTGAGCTCGTTGGACACTCGGCTGTAAGAATTCTTCTTAACTGCTCGATAAAGATTGTAAAAATTGATGGTTTTTTTTTTACATGGAAATCTGTTATTCTTGTTCAGGCTTTTGGCACATACCCTTATGATCCGTCTTATGGAGTCGTGATGGCAGCTGGCCAGCACTTGGTACGATAATTAATGTGAAGCTACTTTTTAGTTGACGAGGTTTTTTTTCTTTCTCGTCATAGTTAAATTGTATACCAAGAACAAGAAGGGTTGGTTTATTGCAAATCGATATACGGGACATTATTTATTAACAGAGCTGTGTAGCAGCTACTTTGTAGTCGATGCTTTACATCATCCATTCGATTTTAGAGAAATTGTTACTGTTTCATACGAATGTGATTCGAGAAAAAAAGGTTTTTTTTGTTTTCGTTTTCAAGGTTCCTCCACATGTATACGATATGCATCATTCGAGAATGCAACTGCCATTAGATATGGCACAAGAGCCAGTATATGTGAATGCCAAGCAGTATCATGGTATTCTTCGCAGGAGAGAGTCACGTGCTAAAGCAGAGCTCGAAAAGAAGTTAATAAAAGCTCGAAAGGTGCTTTTCTTTCTCTCTCTTCTTCTTCGTTCAGTGTCTATGAGAACTTGTTTCGACCAGGTCAACATTTGTGCCTTTGTAAATTGCAGCCATATCTACACGAGTCCAGACACCAACATGCCTTGAGGAGGGCAAGGAGCACAGGGGGGCGTTTTGCAAAGAAACCGGATGGAGATACTTCTAAAGTTACAGGTGGTGGCATGGTTGGTTCGTCACAGTCGATTACCTCATCTCGTTCCGAACCCCTTCTCTCTGAGTCTGGAGGACAAGTGCAAAACGATTTGCATGTTGGGAAAGGGGATGGTTTGTGAGTTTTGATGAAGGGCACAAAATGGTGGTGGTTACTTATTCGAATCTCGGCTTTTCTTAGCTGGGCGGCAATTCATTCTTGGCTCTTTTTCTCTCTTCTTTTTTTTAGTTGTTACTGTTCAGTAGTATTTATTTTCCCCCTTTTGTACAAAGATGTCATTTAACATTAGAAACGAAGTTTGTAAACGCAAGTTTATTGCTAGATAACGTTGTAAATTTCTGCTAGTAACATGTTTTTTTTACTGCCTGCATTTGCTAATCGAACATTGGTGCCAGAATTAGCAGATGATCTATATATATATATATATTCTAAACAGAGACAAAACTCTGGAGCAATTCTGGGTTAAATATCGAGATATTTATAATATCGTTACAAGATTCTACAGTCACGACATACGATGATTGATAATGAAGAAAATGTTATCACAAAAGTAAAACGAAAACCAAAAGAAAACACATAAAAGTAAGACTGTAGTTCGAGATTTCATCCCTATTGTAGCATATTTCATTGTGATGTTCAATAATGACGGTCTTTAGAGTCTCCTGCGTTTATGATTTCTTCTTCCTCGAATTGGTCATATGTTGTTTCTCCTTCTGTATCATCTTCGGGCCGGGCCGTAGTCTCAGGCCCACCATCCGTAACATTGTTATGGGAATCGGTGGCATTAACTACGGTTTGTTTGTCCATCATGCCTGACAAGGCAAGCCTAGGAGACCATTCTAGAACATCATCTATTATGTTGGACACCCTCTTATGGTACCTGTTCGGACAAAAAAATAAGATTAATAAACAAAAATAAATAAAAAATAGCTACGGCGAAATCGCACTTAACCAAAACAATATCCGTAAAAGCTACTGAAATAGTAAAAGTAAATACCTGGCTCTAGCTGCTTCATCAGGAGCGTGGTGCCTCAATAGCATAATTACGAGTACAGCCACTGTAGCATAAAATAGCCTAGCTGTCCATTTTGGGCGATCGGCCTCATCTTTTTGGGGCCAAAACTGGAATAATTCCTTAAGTGTAGCTTCCTCTGCAAGAATATTAGGGAAGAACCAGACCCGTTTCCCCAGAGCGACCCATAGAAATCCAAATACGAGGGCTCTCACTGCATGAAAACATTTAACTAAATAAGCCCAAGATAACAAACAAAAACTTTCGAAAAAAAGTAGAATTCAATTAACTAAAGAACTTACTCGAAAGGAGGCAGAGTATAAGAAGCAATACACCGGCACAGAAGTAGAGTATGAATAGCTTGACTTGGTGTGGATACACAGGAAACAAGCAGATTGCTAGGGTTAAAACAGGCCAGCAAAACGAGAGTAGCGTTTGCCACAATGGTCTTCTGTTCACAAAAGTCCACGCGAAAAATGCATCGTTATCCGAAAACGCTTGGTCCTGCAAATCAAAATCAAATAAGTCACCGAGTGTAAAATATCCATCCAAAAAAATACGTTTAGAAGATGCAAAAACGGAACTTACTGGAAATATCTCGAGATGGGCAGGCCATGTAGATAGTTTTCTCTTTCCAGGACGAACAGTTTTGACAACACGGTCACATCGAACTACAAGATTCTTTCTCAGAAGAATGTCTGCGATATCTTCAACTTCTAAGTTCTTGTCTGATTCGAGAAGGTCTTTGAGTTCTGGGTGATTCTTCAGAAAACTAACGAAATCTTTTCCTCTAAAATATTCAACTCTCGTCTCCTGTAAGACAGCCCACCTAGATTCCAGGTCCTTGTGATCCCTTACTTTCTCGGCGAATATTTGAAAAACGTCCTTCTTCACAGCCTGTTTCTGAAATTAAAAATAATTAAATTGAAAGTCAATTGAGAGTAAACTTGATCACCATCTACGTTTCTTACAAATAGGGAAACGGCATCACAGCAAACCGGAAAGTAAGATGGAACAGAACCGAAAGATCTGCACAATAAAAATATACATAAGAAGAAAAAGGGGGATTACTTCAGTGCCCTAAGCCGATCTACAATTGCTTCAGTGCCCTAATAATTTAATTACTGACAAACTCGTAAATTTTCAAACCATTTCCAGTTCATAAAATCGAATTGCCCATCGAGTCGAGCAGTACGATCACAAAAAAAACCTACATTCACTTATGCAAGTAGAATTCCCCCCAAAAAGATGATGTTTACAAATGCACGTCGCTAGTTATTTTGCTTCAATGCTACCAACTCTCAACATTAATTATTAGTATACAAATTACAAACATAAACAACAAAATTGAACAAAATTCCAGCATTCAAAACAATCATACTGATATTTTTCTATCAATTGCATCGGATCCTCTCTTTGAAATGTAAGAGCATTCATCAGACACCAAGGTACAGGAAATCACGAGAAAAAAAAAACGCGCATGTTGATATAATCACAATCGCAAATGTCTAGGTATAAATTAAATTAAAAAAAAAAATTGTAACCTTTGGAGGAGTGTCGGTGGCGGAGTCGGCATACGAACGCCGGCTCCTCTTTTTATCTCCGGCTGCTCCGCCGCCTCCGCCTGTTTTCTTCATCTCTCGCTGTCTTTGGATTTTCCTTTTTCTTACAGTGTTTTTTTCTTTTTTGCATTTATATTTATTTACTGCAATTAAAAGGAAAGTGAATTAAATTCGTTTTCCCATTTAGTAACTGGTGCAAAATGGACTTCTTTGGTCTTCGGCCCAGTCAACGGAAGACAGCCCATTAGTAGATCAGCCCAACTTTATTAATTACTTATAATTCATTATTGTTTTTTTTTTTTTTTTTATATATATATAAAATAAATGAACTTGCAAACATATATGTGTATTAATTAAATAAACTTTGATATTGATGTAGTACAATATTTCAAAGATCAAGGACGAGTCTGAATTTAATATAACCTAACAATGACTTTTCATGTGTTGAATCTTGTGGTGTGACTAACTTTTTGAATCTTGTGGTGTGTATAGCACGTTTGGACTTACGTGCTTTGACTTAAATTCTTTTTTTTTTTTCCTTATTTATTATTAGCAAATTTATTGATAATTGGTGTAAATTGGTCGAAATTAAATATGAACACTGACTTTTTTGCCTCCTACTTTTTTTTTGTTCGTGAAGGAGCAAAATACACCAGTTATATGCGTCTCTTAGAGTTCTGGCAATGAGTTAAAAGATTGTTTGTATGCTTAACAAAATGAAAAGAACACGAGTGAAAATCTTTAGCGAGGATTAAACATTCCTCGATCGTTGTACTGAAAGAAGACGTTTAGCGAAATAGATTCTCGAAGTGCTGTAATGACTTGTAGACAATAGCTTTATTTGTTTGTTTCTAATGTCCCATGCTTTTTACAGACGATGATGATCGCAGCAAAGAGGTAGTCAGATTACTTCCATTCCGCTGCACTTTGTAATAGTCGATTCTTCCCCCGTCTTTCACTTGCTGCAGATAAGCGAGACACTAATTTTTCTTTTCGTCGAAAAAGTTCAACATTAAATGAGAGAATATCTAAATCGAACCGCCACAAGAAAAAGTGGATTTTCGGTGAGATTTTTTCAATTGCCAAATTTCTTTCCCATTCGACTTCACACAAACCACTATTTGAAGTACTCTACTCCTACTCTCTATGGCCTACACCATACATATATATAACACGTATACAAAGAAATATGAGACGTGACATAAAATTCAAATGTAATAACTCAAAGCAAATAATTGCGAGTCGATCCAAAACACAAATAAGAACTAATTAAATAGAATTTAATTATTCCGTTAGTTTAACTAATCTCATCAATCTAAATCAATAAATAAAATGTAAATATTATCCAAGTGTAAAATAAATAATTGCCGTAGAAGAGGAAGGAAGAAGAAAATGAAGGTATAAAAGCAAACGTCTAGAGAGAGAAAGAGAGAGAGAGGATTAGGAGGTTGATGAGAGAGACAAATCTCTGCAAAAAAACAGCTTTTTTGAGTCTCTCTCTCTTTTCCCCTGAACGCAGATTCCGATTCCGACCTTCATCAGTTCTTCGTTCACAAATTCAAACAATCCATGTTTACATTTGTTTTTGATTTCAATCAGTTGCTTTTTGTCCACATTTTCTCACCAAAAAATCCCGAGAAAAATTAAATAAAGTTATTCAATCCTGCATTTTTCTAATTTCTTTTTAGGTTTCTGTAATCCCTAATTGGTGATTCCAAAATCAGATTCTGTGTCTTCGTTGCGTAAAATTATAATTCCTTGTTCCATTGTTCGTGGAAATTCTGCTTGTAAAAAAAACACAGGTGTTTGTTTGTTTTTTTTTTTTTCACGATCGTATTTCGTGAATTCCGTCGATAACAAATCAATTATATTTCTGAAATCGAGATTGTAATTCCGATTCCCAAATCATGGGGAACTGCTGCGCCACACCACCTTCGCATTCCACCGACGCGAAGAAGAAGAGGAACAACAAACCCAATCCATTCTCAATCGATTACGGCGCCAGCCACAAATCCAACGGTCCGAACAACCTCGTTGTGCTGAAGGATCCGACGGGCCACAACATCACGGCCCGATACGATCTGGGGCGTGAGCTGGGGAGAGGCGAATTTGGGGTTACTTATCTGTGCACTGATATCGAAACCGGTGAGAGATTAGCTTGCAAGTCGATATCGAAGAAGAAGCTCAGGACAGCTGTCGATATCGAAGATGTGAGGAGGGAGGTAGAAATCATGAGGCGTATGCCTAAGCACCCGAATATTGTGACGTTGAAGGACACTTACGAAGACGATAGTGCGGTGCATATTGTTATGGAATTATGCGAAGGGGGTGAATTGTTCGATCGGATTGTGGCGAGAGGGCATTATACGGAGAGGGCTGCTGCTCTTGTTATGAGGACTATTGTCGAAGTCGTGCAGGTTATATTGCTATTGAAAATGATCGGATTCTTTCGTTTTTTTGTTAGTGTGTTATGATAGTCTTAATGGAATGCATTTGGTAGAGCTTTTTGTTTTTTTGCATGCATATTGAAATAGATGTGATATATCGATCTTTACTTGCTTAAACTCGTTGAAATTTACGACTATTCTTGTTTATTTTCGCTCGTATCTTTTGCTTATAGCATTATCTTAATGCTGCTTCGTTCGTTGGTCTGTAGGTCTGCCATCAGCAAGGAGTGATGCATCGTGATCTGAAACCAGAAAATTTTCTTTTTGCAAATAAGAAAGAAACGAGCCCCCTAAAAGCAATTGACTTTGGTCTATCAGTTTTCTTCAAACCTGGTAACTTATCTTCTCACCGATATGCCTTTTTATTTATTTATAAATTATAAACATTTAGCTCCTTCACTCTTCGTGCTTTAATAATATTTTTTGATCGAATTTTAGGCGAACAGTTCAATGAGATTGTTGGAAGCCCTTATTACATGGCTCCAGAGGTACTGAAACGTAATTACGGACCAGAGGTTGATGTTTGGAGTGCTGGAGTTATCCTATATATTTTACTTTGCGGTGTTCCTCCATTTTGGGCAGGTTAGTTTCGGTATTTTCTCTTTTATCTGCACCGTTGAGAGAGGAGATGTTATATGGTTGTAGTTAAAACTTAAAAGTAGGTTAAAAAAAAAACTAAAATGCTAAATGTCGTGTCAATTTTACCGGTGCCATAAATCCAAGATTATGCACAACTTTCTCGTCGAACTACCAAGTTAGCCGATTCAAATTGGGCTAGAAACCTTATTCAAAGAGCTACGACTTTGATGTTTTGAGTTTTCCCATAATCGAACTGGAAGATTGTCAAAATCATGTTTAAAGTAGAATTTTGAAATAGACTTGTTGCGTGTTAGGGCAGTCTTCATTCATTCATGCATAACCCTCTCACCCGACATCCAGTTTAGCCGACTCATTCCCCATTTTTATTCCGATTGTGCAGAAACCGAGCAAGGAGTGGCGCAAGCAATCATCAGATCTGTAATTGATTTTAAAAGAGATCCATGGCCTAAAGTATCCGACAATGCGAAGGATCTTGTCAAGAAAATGCTCGATCCAGATCCCAGTAGGCGTCTCACAGCTCGTCAAGTCCTTGGTAAATAATTATCCTTGCTTAATCCAAAATCGAATTGCACCATTGCACGATTATTGATTTGATCTTACACTTGTATAAATACAGAACATTCATGGTTACAAAATATAAAAAAGGCACCAAATGTCTCGTTGGGCGAGACTGTGAAAGCAAGGCTCAAGCAATTCTCGGTGATGAATAAGCTCAAAAAGAGAGCTCTAAGGGTACTTTGCCGTTGTCGACTATATATATAAATATAATATATATATTTAATTAAATAAAGAAAGCAATTGTATGGTGACATGTGTAGGTTGTGGCAGAGCATTTATCGGTTGAAGAGGCAGCTGGAATTAAGGAAGCGTTTGATATGATGGATTCCGGAAAGAGGGGTAAAGTCAACCTCGAAGAACTCAAAGTTGGTCTGCAAAAGCTTGGCCACCAGATTTCCGACCCGGATATTCAGATTCTAATGGAAGCTGTAAGGATTATATTCCAGTCTTTCCATCACTCATTTCCTTCATCTCGGAAAATTTCCAATTTTTTGCGGAAGTGAAAACCTTATTCCATTTCCGTTCCAAAAAAAAAATTGAAAAATCGGAATTTCAAAAATTGGATTAAAAAAACTTGTTCCGAAATAGGCGGAATTTCGAATTTCCATAGTTTTAGTCACCTATAACATTAAATATATTATTATTTTTTTCAATTATATTTTTGTTTTTTACAGGCTGATGTTGATGGAGATGGAACTTTGAATTACGGGGAATTTGTCGCCGTATTAGTTCATCTTCGGAAAATGGCGAATGATGAGCACCTACACAAAGCTTTCGCCTTTTTCGATAGAAATCGGAGCGGATATATAGAGATTGAAGAGCTTCGAGATGCTTTGAGTGATGAAGACAATGCCAACAGCGAGGAAGTTATCAGTGCTATCATGCACGATGTCGACACGGACAAGGTCACTTATTTATTCCCAACAATTATTAAATTGATAATCGATCAACGCACATAGTTTCTAAAGCTTCTTTAACAAAAAAAATCGCAGGATGGGCGAATAAGTTTTGAAGAATTTGCTGTAATGATGAAAGCTGGTACGGATTGGAGAAAAGCATCGAGGCAATATTCACGAGAGAGATTCAATAGTTTAAGCTTGAAGTTGATAAAGGATGGCTCCGTAGATATAGCTAACGAAGGTAGATAATCATCTTTCCAAACGAAAAAAAAAAATCTGAAATAGGGAAAAAAAACGAGCGCTAAAAAAGGAACACGTCATCGTGTGCGTTTTTTTCTTCCTCCTCGTCCTTTCGGTTTTCCGGGCCAGTTCATGTGAGATTGCTGTTTCTTGTATTACACTTTCTTCATTTAAATTTATTTTTTTGGCCCCAATACATATCATTATAGACTGAGAGAGGCTTAGGTTGGAGAGTGCTTTGTTTTCTGTTTATATTTAGGTTGATTTTGTGTGTGTTTGTAAATAGCTAAAAGCGTGGGAGTATTTTAATAGGGTGGGGGTAAAAACGTCTTTTGAGGGAGGTAGTTCTTCTTGCACTGTACATATTATGAGTCAAATGTGGATAGTTATGCCATTGTTGTTGAGAAAATGTGTTAAAGGGCTTCTCTTTGAGTTTTTGTAATGTACTTTTCTTTTCATTGTAATTAATTAGTTTTAGTTCATTTTAAATATAATTTGGACTAAATATGAATAAATAGATAGTTATGTCCACTAAACATTTTTAATCAACCATAATGTGGACTAGAAGCATAATTAAGAAGAATGTATATCTATTTCAAAGTTTCAACTCATCTAATCATATTATAGTAAATAATGTCATTTTGGCTTTTCTGTAAAAGTGGGAATTGGAACGAAATTTACAAATCAACCGATTATGAGTCAAAAAATTTAGGATGTGCCCAATGGTTGCAGCAAACGAGCTTGTCTGATTTACGTCTCTCGCATTATAAAAAAAAAAAAAAAAAAAAGGGTTTTGAAATATTATTTTATATTATGAGTTCAAAAAAATTACAATTTTGAAATTTTCGAATTTTGTGGGATAGGAATTCAAATAGATTAATATTTATTAGAAAATAAACACAAAAAGTATGCCGTATGCTATACTTTTGGGAGCAAAAATATAATTTACCCAATTTTAAGGGATTACCACAAAAGTGTGATTTATGTGGACCTTGCGTTTTATTTCTGAAAAATAGTAACGCCCTTTTCATTTTCTTTTGTTTACCGAATTCTCTCTCTCTCTCTCTGCCGTTCCTTTCTCTCTCTACTTTTTCTCTCTCTAACAGAGAACAGCGTGGTAATGGCGACCTCCGCTCTCCCACTGATCCTCCTCCTCTCTCTCCTCGCCGCCACCGCTTCCGCCCGCCCCTGCAAAACCCTCTTCTATTTCTCAGCCACCACCACCACCACCTATTACCCTTACAATTCCCTCTCCCGTAACCCTAACCCTAACCCTAACCCCAATTCCATCATCCGCGACCAAAACCCCCGCTACATCACTCTCATCTTCACCTCCACCTCCACCTCCACCACCCCCATCTCCGATCGCCGCCCTTACATCAGCATCGACTCCGACCCCGCCTTCTACGACGATTCCCAATCGTCGTCCACGATGACGTCATCCGAATTCCCCCTCAAATTCTATTCCTCCGTCTCGAGCTCGATCCGCGACCGCACGAAGGATATCATGAGCGTGGTCGGAGCCCTTCTCTTCGGCGTGGGGTGCGGTGCCCTCACGGCGGCCGTCATGTACTTTTTGTGGGCCCTCTTCACCCCCAGCCGCTTTGACTTCGCCGATGGCTCTTCCTCTTCCGATGATGAAGACGACGATGATGAAATTGCTGCCGCGAAGAAGAAGTTGGGCTACGTGGCAATCCCCAAGGTTGTTGACGGTGATGTCAAGAAATACGCACCACCGGCACCCGCGAAGGAGGTGGTTTGATCGCCCAATTTCTATATATTAGTGCTTCTGTGAATTTGGTAAACCCTAAAGAAGGGAAGTTTGATTACTTTTTTTAAGGATCTGTGTTTATATTGTACTATTGATGCTACTACATGTTGTGAATTCGTATCGTGATCCACTGTGTTGGCTCTATATTTCGCATTTCAGGTTAATTAATATTGTGTTTTTTTTCTTTTCTGTTTTTGAAAATAAAATGCTTAGTGTGAAGCAAAATACTCTTTTACAGCTCTATTTATTCATCTTATTGTCTACACAAATTCGATTGATATCTATTGCCGAGTCTTTGCAGTATTAACTTTCACACAATGTGCTTATGATTGTATGTGGAAATTGGAATGTGCTTCGTAATATGATTAACTTTGTTCTGTTTTTTGTGTCCCATTACTAAGTCTAAGAAAATGCCGACCAAGTTTCGTTTATTAGGGTGCAGATATCTTTTTTCTGTTATCTATTTAAATTATATTCTCTTACGTACGTCTTTACGTATGTCTGTTCTTTATTCAATTTAATTTTTGTGCAAGTCATATAAGGCTGGCATTTGGTATACCTTGTGGTGACTGGTGGTTTTTCTTGAAGAAGTTTCGAAGTGGTGATCTTTATTAGAATTTAATTTTGTATAATTTGGTGATGAGATGGTTAGTGTCTGATATACCTCATTCTTGAGTAATTTGCATGTGAGTCCGATTCTTCGTCTTGTGGAATTTTACGGTAACTTGGGATGTTCTTTATCTACCACATCTATTTTGCGCTAACTTGGATGTTTTTTTTACTTGAACTGATTTTGAAAATTTTATTTTATCTTTGGTTGTCTGCCAAAGATTGAATTTTGTGTGTTCGTATGCTGGTTAATCCGTGATCATTTGAATTTGTTGGTTGTGTGACTAAGTATAAATTCGAATACCTCAATTACTGCTTATAAATAAGCAATCCTTTGCTGCTCCTTATTGAAGCTCAAGTCTTGGCTCAATACATGTTTCAAAAAGTGATTGAAACTACTAGATGTAATTGAAAAAAACTTGATAAGTAAGATGTCGATACTAGTAAAACTGTTGTAGGATACTGAAATGTGTTTTTGGCTGTAATTCATTTCGAGTAAACGAGTTTTTCTGCTTGTAATCATGCGCAGTAGCACAACTTTATGCGAAGATTTTCCTCAAGTTGCATGCTTTTCTTTGTTTTGTGCTTCCGTTTTTTGTTGGATCCGCCTGCGTTACTGCTATTTCTTGTTGTGCAGTGGAAACCTTTGATGCGAAACGTGATGCGTACATATTGATGCTATTTCTTGTTTCCCTACACACCTGCTATGTATTTACATGCGCGTTAGCCTTATTTGGTAAGCACGGTGTTTAAAATCTGTGAAAATCGTTTCATTTGCTTCTGGTCGACGGAAGTTTGGTCGTCAGTAATGTATTCTAGTTTTTTCGTCTCTCTCGTTTTATGATGATCGATTCAACCTCTGATAAAAATGGATTCAGTTTTAAATAGGGTAATACAAATTCGTCTTGAACTCTTATGTTTAGTTCACTATTTTGGTCCATGAAAACTCACACTTTTACCCAACGTCTATATTATTAATGTCAAATATATTAATTATAGTTGATTTCATTGTTATATTTTAAATATATAAATAAATTAATAATATAATAATATATTTCTGACTCGAAAAAGTAAAATATTCAGTCCGCAATCTTTGTCTCTTAAGTAACACGAACAACCGTGATGACACGTGGTATTATTCCGTTTAGGCCGTATAGCTAATTTGACCTTTTAGTCTCTAATACAAATCTGTCTAGGTTCAATGTACCAAATTTGTTTACCACCACTCTCCAAATTCTCTTTTTCCTTTTCAGGCCTTCCATTTCCAAACCCACGCGCGCCCCTCATCAACTAATCTTCAATCTCTCATTTATATATGCATTATCAAATAAAATTTTATTATATATTTTTTTTTTCAGCATTTTAGTTATAAAATTGACACTAAAAAAAATCTTGAAAAATATAATTATTCAAAACTAAAATCAAAACTCCGCGTTGTCCGTAAACGCACGGGAGAAGCGCGTGGAGATATAGCTATAGAAGGCTCGTGTGGTAGGCACGTGACGTCTCACTCGGCAGTCGCCACCACCCTCTCATAGTGTGCTTGGTTTGGGCACCACCACCACAAATTTTCTCCACCCAAATCAAATCAAATCTTTTACCGGAGAAGAGAAAATACCCTAAAATCCGGAGCATCGGTGCCACATGACGACGTCGTTCGGCGCCGCCAACGCGGCCATCGCCAAGGACCCCAAACTCCAGATTGGAAGGAGCTTCAACGGCTTGAAGAGTGCTTCCAATTCTCTTTTGCTCGCCAAACGCCCCCAGCTTTTCATTCCCTCCGCCGCCGCCACCGCCTCTTTCATCAGAGCTGTCTCTACGGTATCCTTTTTATTCCACTTCATTTTATTTTTTTTCATTTTTTTCTTCATTTCTTCCGCCGTTTGGTTTTCCCCTTTTCGACTTATTTTTTTCCTCTTTGGGAATTGAGAATGAATTTTATGTGGTTTTTGATTCAAATGGCAACAATGAAGGAAGTCTGTTGAGCTTTTTTACTTGTTATAAATTTTTTAATTCTTTTTGGGTTTATGATTTGGAATGTAAGGATGGTTTAAGTGAGAGCTTTTAATCTCAGAAATTGGCTTAATTTTGATGGATTGATTACTGAAACTTTCGGAACTGGAAAATGGAGATTTTTTTTTTTTTTTTGATGAAATGCATGCTAAACTAGAAAAGATAGCTAATCTATTGTAAATCAAAAGTACTGGCTTGAGACCCAAAATACTTGTTGCTTTTCAGCACATTGATCATAACAGCAAGATATTTAATCGATTATAACCACTTTGGTATAATCGTAATAGCGTGTGAACTGGTCCCTGTGTTTCAACTATTACATAATCTATGGTTCTTCCACTTCAACTTTTTTTCGATCTATGGTTATAAGAAGAAGTGACTAACATGCTCTGTTTGTAATTTATTTTCCTTTATTTCTTTGCATGGGATAATTGTGTCAAAATCAAGTTGAGATGTTTTATATCGAACTAGTTTATCAATTTGATGATTTTCATGAATATTCGCAGCCTGTGAAACCAGATACCTCTGTTGAGCCAAAACGGAGTAAAGTCGAGATCTTCAAGGAGCACAGTGACTTCATAAGATATCCTCTGAATGAAGAGATGTTAACCGATGCCCCTAATATTAACGAGGCTGCTACACAGTTGATCAAGTTCCATGGTAGCTATCAACAGTATAACAGAGATGAACGTGGTACAAAATCTTACTCCTTTATGCTTCGTACGAAGAACCCTTGTGGAAAGGTTTCAAACAAACTCTATCTGGTCATGGATGATCTGGCCGATCAGTTCGGTATTGGAACCCTTCGTTTGACAACTAGGCAAACATTTCAACTTCATGGTGTTTTGAAGAAGGATCTCAAGACTGTCATGAGTTCCATCATTAAATGTATGGGTTCTACACTTGGTGCATGTGGTGATCTCAACAGAAACGTTCTCGCTCCAGCAGCCCCGTATAACCGAAAAGATTATTTATTTGCACAGAAAACTGCAGAAAATATCGCCTCGCTCTTAACCCCTCAGTCGGGTTTTTACTATGATATTTGGGTGGACGGAGAAAGATTTTTGACTGCAGAACCTCCTGAAGTTGTGGAAGCTCGCAATGATAATTCCCATGGTACAAACTTTGTCGACTCGCCTGAGCCTATCTATGGAACTCAGTTCTTGCCAAGGAAGTTCAAAATTGCAGTAACTGTGCCGACAGACAACTCGGTGGATCTCTTCACAAATGACATTGGTGTTGTTGTTGTCTCGGATGCTGATGGGGAACCGCAAGGCTTTAACTTATACGTAAATTCTTTTTTCCTCTTCAAATAATAAAAATATATTATATGATGATGATTTTAAGTCGATGACGATAATCTTTGCAGGTTGGTGGTGGGATGGGAAGAACACATAGGTTAGACAGCACATTCCCTCAGATGGCAGAACCGTTGGGTTATGTGCCAAAAGAGGACATATTATACGCAGTGAAGGCTATTGTTGTCACACAGAGAGAAAATGGGAGAAGGGATGACCGCAAGTACAGTAGAATGAAATACTTACTCAGCTCGTGGGGAATTGAAAAGTTCAGAACTGTTGTCGAGCAGTACTATGGAAAGAAGATCGAGCCTTGCCACGATTTACCCGAGTGGGAATTTAAAAGCTACTTGGGATGGCACGAGCAGGTCTGCTTTAGGTTAAGATATGCAGTTTATATGCTTTATATTTTCGAGTTTAATTGTGGAATCCTTTGGTCTGCATGTATCGATATTTTCATCTGCATTTTAGCTTTACATTTCTTCCTAGTTCTTTTTAATAATTATTAGGGTAAATGCTTGTTTTACAGGGAGACGGTGCATTGTTTTGCGGTCTTCACGTTGATAGTGGCCGAATCAAAGGGGCAATGAAGACGACTCTAAGGGAGATAATCGAGAAGTACAATTTGAACGTACGCATAACACCAAACCAGAATATTGTGTTGTGTGATATCCGCCAAGCATGGAAGCGTCCCATTACTACAGTTCTTGCTCAGGGTGGTCTGCTGGTAATATCTTATATTCAAATTTTCTGCATTACGATTCTTAACATATACTGTCATCGTTGGAAATTGATTAGTTTGAGATCTTTGGAAGCCAAATAAATATTAACCAAGTGTATGTGTGAACAGCAACCAAGGTATGTAGATCCTTTAAATTTGACAGCGATGGCTTGCCCAGCATTTCCACTCTGCCCCTTGGCAATTACAGAAGCAGAACGTGGAATACCTGACATTCTTAAGCGTGTTCGAGCTGTATTTGAGAAAGTATACTCTCTCTCTCACAACAATTTGAATTCAGTAGGGAATGTAATCGCATGATGTAATATTTTTTTGTATGTTTTGTTAGGTTGGCCTCAAGTACAACGAATCTGTGGTGGTAAGAATAACCGGCTGTCCAAATGGGTGTGCTAGGCCTTATATGGCTGAACTTGGTTTGGTTGGTGATGGTCCAAATAGTTATCAGGTATGTACTTTAATTTTTATATCCCTTAACCAAACTCGAACTCAAAACGGGACTGATTTTTTTATTTTTTTCCCGTAGGTGTGGCTTGGTGGAACACCCAACCAAACATCACTTGCAAAAACCTTCAAGGAAAAGGTTAAGATCCAAAATCTCGAGAATGTTCTGGAACCTTTGTTTTATCACTGGAAGCGCAAACGTCTCTCTAAAGAATCATTTGGAGACTTCACAAACCGCATGGTAGGCCATGAATCCTACATCTTTCTCCCTACTTATAATATCCAACATTAAATTAATTTTTTTTATTATTTTTTTAATTTATTTTTATTTTCCATTGCAGGGTAATGAGAAACTACTGGAGCTGGTGGACAAATGGGAAGGAATACCGTTATCTCCACCGCGCTATAACCTGAAACTGTTTGCTGACAAGGAGACGTATGAAAGCATCGATGCTCTCGCAAGAATTCAAGATAAGACAGCTCACCAATTGGCAATTGATATCATCCGCAATTATGTGGCCACCCATCAAAACGGTATTATTCAGTGAACTACGAGAAAAGAAGTTACAAAAGACGTGAATTCCCAAGTCACTGTTACTGGTCGGTAACAGCTGATATAATTGGAAGGTGGCCACAGAATCATTTTGTATCTAGGCTCTGTGAGTGTTTATGTTTTTGGTTCTTCCGCAAACTTTTTTCGTTTGGAGATTTCTTCGTTTTGGTATGAAACTTTTGCTAAGTTATTGGACCACTAAAGTTGTTTTTATTTTTATTTCATAAATTGGGCTTTGCATAAGCTAGTTTCTTCATCTGTAAAATGTAAGACAGTTTTCAGATGTATCTTTCTGTGATTTTTCCTTGAATATTCACGTAAACTTGTTTTGATCGGAAAGCTTTCTTCGTCGGTTTTGAGATTCAGGATTTTTTTTTTAATATCATCAACCACTGGTTATCAATTTTAATTTATGGCCTATAATCAACTGCCAACCGATTCACTAGGGCTACGTCGATAATTATCCGTTTAGAGGTATTATGTTATTAGCTATGTAGCTCGCACACGGAAACGAAGATACGGGGAAACGGATAGAGGGGAAATGGCATATTCAAAGATGTTTCTAACTTTTTAGAAATTGCCAAATGGCCCATAAGGTGCCCGACAGGTGTCTTCAAGTATCGACATGAAATGTTTCCGAAATGTAGAAACGTTAAAGATATTGAAGTTTCCGTGCTACATAGGTTAAATATTAGATTAAATATATGAACAATCTTGTTTAACAAAAATATTGATATAAACAATGACAAATGTTTAGCCACGCTGTTCTGTCACAAGATCATAGTTTGGCATATTTAGTTCTTCTCTACTGGAAAAATAAAATGATGCACTAATTTGTTTTAATTTTTTTTATTTTTTTTTTCTCATTTCTTTAATAATAATGGAAGACAAAATTGCCCAAAAATAACTTATATATCAAGTAATATGGACATTAAACAACACAAACATTAATTATGATGAGCAACAAAACAATTTTAATATATAATTCCCATGCATGAAGGAGAGTGAATAAAATTAGCAAACAATCTCGATTAATCAATAGCGACAAATGCGAGCAGTAGGGTTCGTAACGCAAACAGCTGCGTACTTCTTCTTAGCATCAAGGCTTCCCCTCTTCGGCTCTTCGTCGGCCATTGCTATTTTAGCCACCGAGCACGCAGCCGCTGCCGCCACCGCAAACATCAAGTCCCTCCTGCTGTTGTTGTTGCTGCTGCTGCTCTCTTCCTCCCCGGAGGAGTCTTTTGAGGCCCTAACAACCACCATGTGACGGCGGGTGGTGGTGGTGGCGGCGGCTGCGGCTGCGGCTGAGCCGCCCAAGAATGATGCCATCATGGTCATGGAAGCCATTTTTGCAGCTATTGGTGAAAATGTGATATTTGGATAGTGCAATATTTTAGTTTGTTGTAGTTCAAAAAAAAAAAAAGTGGTGATTCATACAAATATGATACATTTCTCTTATCCTAAAATTAAGGTGGGTTCCAATTGGTTGGTGTAGATATCTAATTTTATCTAAGCAATAAAATTGGTGGTTCTTAGGTTTTGTGGTGGGACTCTAATTTCCAAATTGATTTATGTCCATTTCTCTATTATTTTATTTTGTTATTTATTATTTTCTTTTTCCTTATTCTTTTTTATCTCACCGAATTCCATCCGAAATATTTCTGAAATAATATTTTTCATTCAAAATTTCAAACTTTTTAATTTATCGGAATTGAAATATATATTTTATTATTATTATTATAATTACGTACACACATAATAGAGTTTTTCGTTTTTTCATTCAATATTGAAAAATTCCACCAGTTTATCGAACTTTTCGGAACAATTTGGAATTAATTTTTCACTTTCGAAAACAATACGATTTCTTTTTTCTTCTAAAAATGATGATTCTGATTTGTTAATGGGCTGAATTCACAAAGTTTAATGAAGAAAAAAGCACTATAACGTGGGCTTGAAATATGGGCCCATTGACCATGGATCGGGTTTCTTTCGGAGCCCCATATTGTAAAGCTCGCGAAGTATTTAATTACACTTGTGGATATCCAACACTTTTGATATAAAATTAAAATTCATAAATAATATTTGAAAAAAATTCAAATTAATTTCCCTATTCTCACTAATATATAAAATCGTCATTATTCATAAATTTGTATTTTGTTGTTTGTTTGAGAACATAAAGAATGGAAAAGATGGCTCAAATTTGTCTTGTAAAAATAGTCTTCCTTCCCACATATGATTAATTAATTAATTAATTAGTGTTCAAATTCAAGAATATCCGAATAATAAATAACTATAATATGACAATATGCAACCTTCTTTCCTGTGGGACAACCTATAATACAATTTCCCATCATTATATACAAAAGAAGAAAAAAAACAATATATTACAATACAAACACACATATATGATTGTCAATCAATCAAGAAAATAATAATAATAAGTTAATAATAATGACACGTGATTAAATAATAAGACAAAGGGTAGATTCCAATATTAGGTGGACCTTTGTACTTAATTATATATATTATATTGTCCATCATTGTGAGTGACAATCCATAACCTCTAATGAATAATACAAATTAGTGCTTTACTTTCAACTAATCCCTTCCAATTATCCAATAATAATTCACTCACTTTTAATTATTCTACCACATAGACACATTAGGGCTTTTCAAAATTTTGAATTTCAATTTATTATTGTTGTTTAATAATTTTTTTTTTTTTTTTTTTGTGACAATAAGCCATTTCAAACGGTCATTAGCAATAGATAAACATCTTGAATAATTTCAAGAAAACAATTAATTAATTATAATTAAACATCGAAAATCGAGTGGTACTAAATTAAATACTTGGGATTTTTTGAAATAATCAGGAACAATACATTGGTTGGATCCCCTTTTTTTCTTTTTGTCTTTTTTTAAATAATTATTGTCATATTCCCAACAGTAATCTGTTTCTTTTTAAATAAAGTAGATATTTAATCTGTTTATTTTAAATCATGAAATATTCGATCAATAGAAATATATATATATGAAATAATCAGCTGGATATTCAAAATTCAAGGGTTATATTATATATATATATAAATGAATAAAATATAAATAGTGGTAAAATAGTAGACTACCTAGGAAATAATGATGTAGTAATAAATGAGTTAGAGAAGGGATAAAGAATATTCAAACATTTATACATATATATATATGTATATATATATATACATGACACACACACCTTAAACGGCACGGACTGTTTATAAATAAATAAATAAAATTTATTAATAAATAATAAATATTAATAAAAAAGAAAGAGAAAATGAGAATGGAAGTGCAGTAGTAAATGAATGAGTAGCTCCACTCCCACCACCACCTCGTATGGTGTGTGATTAATCACTTCTGCCTTTTCTTGGACTTTGTTCTTCCATAGTATATATACATATATCTCTTCTTGTATATATATATATATATATATCGCTGTCTTTTTTTTTTTTTTTTTTTTTTTTAATTTACTGTGATTTTATTTTTAAAAAAAAATTAAATAAAATGAATTAATGACTTTCACGAAGCATCAATGTCTTGTTTACTTTTTGATTGCCATGTCAACTCCAACTCTGCAACTCTTTTGTATTTTATTTAAATAAATAATCAATAAGTACATTTATATTTTTAGCATATCGAAGAGGTAATACTGTGGAATATTATTGTTATTAAATATTCATTGTCCTTTTTTCATCATAATAATATGATGATCTCTATTGCAAAATTTGATTCATCACAAGTTCCTTGAATAGGTATATATATAAATAAATTGGAGTCACAAGTTACGTACAATAGACCGCCCCCTTGATATTTTTATTATATTTTCATTTATTAATTAAATATCATTGATGATTTAATATTTCTGGTCGATTCTAATGTACTTTTAGAACAATATTCTAAATTAATAATTTGTTTAATATTTAATGGGAATTCATGTAGACTTCATGCAGCAAATATACAAACTAAGAATTCGTAATTTTTTATTTTAAGAAGATTTGAACTCAAAGTCTAAAAGCTGATTAGCACAAGTACACTGCATTAAAAGTCACCTAATCTCTCTCTCTCTCTCTCTCTCTGTATGTATATACTTACCCCTATATTTATTAATATTTGAAAGTTGAATAAGATTGCCATTTCAAAATCTTTGTTCTGCCTCACGTTACGAGGTCGCGCGTGCCTCTTCTCTACACATGCCACAAACCAATCAAATTTTACATAAATAATATTTTTTAATTCATAATTATATCACTAATTCATTTTCAAGTTTATTTCAATTAATTCATTTTACAATTAACTTTAGGCCTTTCTTTATATTTAAAATAGCCATTAGAACTATTACTAATGAATATAAAAATACAATTTTTTTTAATTAGATTTCATAGTAAAAGTTTACCATTTTAACAAACCCAAAAAAGGGAAAAAAAATAAACCACAGATAAGGACAAAATAGTGGACAATTTAGTCATTTCCGAAAAAACACCAGCACAGCAGAGCACACTCCATCTGTATATATATCTTTACCGTTGAATTCAAATTCCTCTTAAAGACTGAAAACCCCACCCCCCAAAACACACACACACACTCAGACAAGAGTCGTTTACCATGTCAACAACAACAACAACTGCATCAAGAAGAACCAAATGGCATCCAACTCCGCCGCCGCCGCCCAGCCCCAAAATCCTCCACTTCCCCCGCAGCCGCAGAACCCGCCGCCGCCAATCGAAACCCACCACCCAAAACCACCACCACAATAACCCGCTACTCCTAATGCACCAAAATCATCCCTCCTCCTCCTCTAAAGGAAAGCTCGAGAACCTCTTCGATCAGGAAAGTAATACCCCGCCGGAGTTCTCGGACCCCAACTCGAAAATACCCGTCGCCGGGAGGAGAGAGAGAGTGGCGGAAGACGACGGCGGATTCGAGGAGGAGAAGTGGCGGTTCCAGGCGGAGATACTGAGAGCCGAATGCAATTTATTAAGAATGGAGAGAGAATTCGCTCTGAAGAAATTGGAGAAAAATAGGGTTAAAATGGAGAGAACTCTCAAATCTGCTGTTCAAACACTTGTCTCTGTTAGTTTTATTTAATCTCTTTTAATTTAATTAATTAATTTGCGGATAATATAATATATATTTTTATTCGCCGTGATTTGCAGGGGAGAGATAAGATCTTTGAAGGGAAAAATGCAAAGGCAGTTTTAGAGGAAGAAATCGAAGATTTAGCAGATAAGCTAAACGAATTGCAGAAAATCCCAACAAATAAAGACAGCCAAATTCGAAATCGGAGTAATAATTTCGACAAGAAAGCTTGCGTTTTGCAGCGTCGTCTCGAAAAGCTCGGAGGATTACCCGACGAAACCGACACTAATAAATCGTCCACCAATGTAAGAACAAGTTTCTATTATTTTATATACAAATAATAAAAAAAACCGGACATTTCGAATAAAATTATTTCAATAAAAGCATTATCGGACCCCCTCGTAATTTTTTAATGCGTCGAACTTAAAATTGTGGATCGGCGAATGTGAAGGTGGAAATGGTGAAGAAGAAAATGGAGGGATTGTCAAAGGGGATGTTGGAAAGAGTTGAACAAGAGTACAATTCAATTCTTTCTAGTACAGCTAATAGTTCCGTTGCCAGCTCAGCTTCTTCTTCGAAGAGAATCGATTGCCCCGATTTTTCGGCCAGAAATTTCTTTCAGGTAAAAAAAATATTAATTAATAATCTTGCTTATTTAATTAATGGATTGTTAGTATTCAATTTGGGTGTCTGATTTTGTTTCGAAATTCAAATAATTGGTCTCGTTTACGTTTAGTGTTAGTTATGTAGTTTATATGTTGGAGATATATTGAGAAATGTGTTTTTCGGTGCGTAGGAACAAATGGGGCACGAGAACAAATGCTCGGGGCGGTGTAAGATTATCGTTCGGAGGATTGTCGAGCAAGTTAGGGCTGAAACGGAGCAGTGGTCGCAAATGCAAGAAATGCTAGGGCAGGTTAGGGGTGAAATGGAGCAGCTTAACGGGTCCCGCGATTTCTGGGAAAATCGAGCTCGCAATTCCGATGTCGAAATTCAATCCCTTCGGCACGCTGTAAGAACCCCTTTTCCGCTCTCGTGAAAAGAAAAAAAAAAAAGAATTCGTAGTTATTGTTTCTTTTTTAACTTCGTTTATTTTAGGTGGAAGAATGGAAAGAGAGAGCTCGTGCGTACGAGAACAAGGCCAACGAAGCGCAGCTCGAACTGTCTATATTGAAAGAGGAGATTCGAAAGTCGAAAGCGGATTTAAGTGTAATGACGGATATACCCCTGGTTCCTTTGGGAAGGCAGCTTGATAAGGAGAGGGTAGTGTTGAGTTTTCGGTCGAAGGAAAACGAACAAGGGTATTCGCCGAGCAAAGACTTGCCGCCTCTTTCTTTAGGCAAACAGCTTGCGAACGAGAAGAGAATGCTACTTCACCGTTTAAAGGAGAAACGAAATGCTCGTGAGAAAGGGAAAATCCTGTGCTCGAACGGCACGGGGGCTGAGGCCCCCACGAAGCGCTCGCCCTTGAGGGAGATAGGAAATTCGTCTCCGTTGGCGAAACAAAAGAGTCGATCGGCTTTTTGTTTGCATAGCCCGGAAAGTTCTAGAATAAGAGAGAGCTTTAGGAAGTGAAATTATTGAAGGACAGTTTGTTAGAGGAGAATTAATCACAGTTTTGCCCCCATTGTAAGTTTAGATTATGCAGCTTTTTATTGAATGTTGAATAATGACCAATGAGTCCTTTTTGTTAAATATATTATTTTTTTAGTGTATGAAGTTAATTTTAAATTTTAGTTGTTAACACTTAACAGCATCTCCGAACATATTTAAACCTTAGAATTTAAAAGTTTTGAAATATATATTTTATTTTAATAATAGGGCAATATTTGATTTGTTTTTTTTATTAGTTAATCCAGTTCTAATAGGACTATTTTTAAAGTTTTAAAATTTTGAATTAATGTTGTACACATTAATATTAAACATGATAAACACATTTTACTTAGGAAAAAACATATGCTTATGTCCATTGATATTTAGGAAAAAAATCAATTAAAATCATTTCATTCTTAATTAAACACATTAATTGATAGAGTAACAGCTAATAACATAAATGTCAAAAGTCACTCCAAATATCGAAATATATTAAATTTATATATAGTTTAATTAGCCAATAATATATTTATCAAAAGAAAAAATAAAAATAAAAATTGTGTACGTGACAAACGTTTTATTCACTAAAACTAAAAAAAACAAAATTATATATTCAGTAAATACAAATTTAATTAAATAATTTTTTTTTTCTAAATTTGGATAATGTTAAATTTAAAGAAAGAAAAGAAAAAAGAGTGATTAGTTATATAACGCCGCTAAAACGGTGATCCTTAGAACTTTGAAGAGTTGTGGGATCACAGACTCCAGATTCCGCAAGAGTTGCATCTTCCGCCAACTTCTTCTCCTACACCAACATATATATATCTATATGTATATATATATATATATATATATATATATATATATATATATATATATATATATATCTAATAATCCAATATCAAAGATTCATAACTTTCATAATTAGGGCTACCGTCAAATCAAAATTCTCTCATCGTGCGTTTCTTCTTCGTCTTCTTTAATACTCTGTTCTCTCCTGCAATTTTTTTTTTTTTTTGGGTTTTCGAGAAATTCACAGAGAAAGGAACAATCTTGATGAACACAAAGCCATGGGATCGATCGTTGTAAAAAACCGGGCCACGAAAAGATCCGGTTCGAAGCCATTGTCGGAGATGGGTCGCCATTACAGCCGCCCCTGTTCTTGTTCAGTTCACGATTCATTCACAGTCGCCCTAGAAGCATTCTCTGAACACCTCGTTCTCTAGCTTTCTCTCTCCTCTCTTCCTCTCCCTCTCTCTCTCTCTTGATCTGAATTCAAGCAATTAAATCCGTCCTTTTTTTAAAACCATGAATCTGGAAATCGAAGAGAAATCCCCATGCGGCAATTTCGTCCGGTACAAGAAAATCCTCGGCAGAGGAGCGTTCAAAGACGTCTACAAAGCGTTCGACCATTTGTCTAACAGAGAAGTCGCCTGGAGCCTGATCTCCGTCGAGGAAGAAGACTCGAAAACCTCGAAGAAGAAGAATCTAGAGAAATCCCTCTGCTCAGAAGCCGTCTTATTGAAATCCCTCAACCACAAAAACATCATGAAGTGCCACAGCTTCTGGTTCGACCGCCGACGCAAAACCGTCAACATCATCACCGAGCTCTTCTCCGGTGGCAGCCTCCGCCACCACACCAAGAAACTCGGCTGTGCCGCCATCGACTCGCCGACCATCAAAGCCTACGGCCGCCAGATTCTAGAAGGCCTCCAATACCTCCACACCCGAAGCCCTAAAATCGTCCACCGCGACATCAAGTCCGACAACATATTCGTCAACCCCACCACCGGCGAAGTCAAGATCGGAGATTTCGGACTGGCGTCAGAAATAGAGCGGGATCCGCTCCGGTCATTCGCGGGAACCCCCGAATTCATGGCACCCGAGTACTACGAAGAGGAGTACAACGAATTGGTTGACATTTACGCATTCGGATTGTGCTTGATGGAGATGGCCACTTGCGAGTGCCCTTACTCCGAATGCACAAACCCCGCCCAGATTTTCAAGAAAGTCACCACCGGAATTAAACCAGCAGCTCTCGAGAAAGTTAAGGATTATGAAGTCAAGGAAATTATCGAAAAGTGCTTATTACCGGTTTTTTCGAGGCCCTCTGCGAGTGAGCTGTTGAAAGATCCGTTCTTTTCTTCTTCGAATGGAACAGAAACAGCAATGGAGGAGGAATGTTCCGGAATATCAAGTTCCGGTTTGGAAGTTTCTACAGGAGGTGAAGACAGCATGGAAGACTCGATACTTTCGGATTTACATACATTGTACGATGACATGTCTTTGGGAGAGGTTGCTAATTGTACAGTAGGCAAACCGCACAGCAGCTCCGATTACTCTATGAATTCGAGAATCACTTACGCATCTTCATCATGTGCTGTGTCGAAGGATTCGTGTTTCATTGTATCGAAACCATCCCTAGACATTTTTATGCATTGAATTCTTTTTTTTTTCCCTTCATATATGAAATAGACATTTTTCTTTTCCCTGAGTTTCAAGTTTTTGAGAAGCCAATGGTTTTCTTTTTGCAGCATATGAAATAGAGTGCAAATTTATTATGATACTTACTGAAAGGCAGTACAAGGATATGTAAATTGTGTTTAATATCAACTGACACTGTTTAAACTCTCACCCGAACAAGGGCTTTTTCATTTATTTAAATAGCTGGTGTCGATTTAACGAAGTTCTTCTCCTTCAAGCTTTCAACAGTTTCCTTGATGCTTTCTTCGAGAGGAGTGAATTCAACACCTAGGCTTTTTGCTCTTTCTTTCGAGACTTGGTAAGTGGGCACAAATGGCTTGTCATCGGCACACCTGTATGTGTGTTGACAGATTAGTCTAGCTTCGTATCAAATACATGTTGAAAATGAAATCATAATAAGTGACTTACTTTTCGGGAAGTCGGAAAGTAGGGTATAGTCCACGTAATATATTCACGATTTCTGAAAAATGCGCAACACTCTCCACCATACAATACCTTCCATTAGCCGAAGGATTTTCAAATGCAAGAATATGTGCATTTGCAACATCTTTTACATTTACCCATCCAGATGTAACATTCGGGTATGCCTCTGCGCCTGCATATTTCACAAATGCACAAAGGTGAAGATTCCACCGATGTAGAAGAACTAAGTTATTAACATTATATTTATTTATTTATTAATCAAACTCACCATTTATAAAGTTCAAAATTGCAGCGGAACTTGTGTTGAGAGTCGGCTGCAACAAAGGACCAATTACCATGGCTGGATTTATAGCAACCATGTCGATACCTTTCTCTTTCACAAACTTCCACGCAGCTTCCTCAGCCAATGTCTTTGAAAGCATGTACCATTGCTATATTCCGAAGAACGTCACATTTCATCGAGTCGTTTAATTCAAATAAAAAGTTACCATTTTCGTTATCGAAATAAGAGGAATAGAAACACCGACCTGCATTTGTCTGCAAAACAGAGGATCGGACCACCAAGTCTCGTCGACTACAACTTCAGGTGTTCTAGGTTTACCATTGGCAAAAACCGCAACTATCGAAGATGTCAAAACTACCCTTTTAACGGTTGGTGTTTTCGCGCAAGATCGAAGCACATTGAGTGTACCCTTTAACGCAGGATCGATCAATTCTGCCTGAGGAAATTGAAAACGGAACCGAATCAAAAACACTAGCTAAACTAAATTATGATAAATAAAAAAATAATTCAATAAAGTAATACGAACTCTAAAACTTAATTAAATAGAAATTTAGAAAAGGGGGCAGAAACCTCTGGGTCAGTGGTTGAAAGGAAAAAGGGGGAAGCGGTATGAAAAACACCATCGCAGCCATCAACTACAGCATCAAAGGATCCTTCTTCCAGAAGATTCGCTTTAATCAAGTGAAGTCTCTCTTTCGCTCCATCGAGTGCGAGCAAGTGTTGCGTCTTGTTTGGATCGCCTGTTTTTCATTTCCGATTTTCTTTTCCAATAAATCGCAAATATTTTCACGAAATAATAACAGAGTAGATAACAATTAAAGCTTACAACATCTGAACTGATTCGATCGCAATTGAAACACAAACAGCTGATTTTGATATAGATCGGATTTGATTCGAGCTGATTTGTAATCTAAACATAAATAAATAAACGAAAATTGAGTTGAGTTTTACTGAACTGGTATCACGAACAGAAGCTTTGACGGTGTAACCTCGCCGGAGCAAGAATTTGACTATCCACGAAGCAATATAGCCTGATGCTCCTGTTACGCACACCGTCTTCATTTTCGCCGCTGCTTCTTCTGTTCTGTGTGTACAGACTGTGTGTTTGTGTGCGTGTGTGTGTGTGCGCGCGCGCGTGAGAGAGAGAAGAGAGTGTTGATTAAAAGCCCCCACCTACCAACGTTTATCGCTGGATTGTAATTTTGCAAAGTCGTTTCATTCAAATTAACATGTTTTAATATTTTTTTAATTGTTATATGTATTATCTGAGTATTTTTTCGTCGTATATTTCTTTAAATAAATTATAATTAATATTTTTTGTAACAATTGTACTTAAATCTTAAATGGTATTTAAATTCAATATTCAGAAAATGTATCATATAAACTAACAATAAAGAAAGAAATCTTAGCATGTAACCTAGAAAATACTTCATAAATTCATCTACGAATAGCGATTAGAGAGGAAAGTCGGACTGGTCAGATCAGAGTTAGTACTCTAAAAAAATATGAAACCTCATTGTTCAATTGATCGGAAACCTCATTGTTCAATTGATCGGATAATTAGTCGGGTTGTCTACGGTTTGAGAGAGTCATTTTACCTCTCGAATCATAATAAATTTAATTTGAAACAAAAATAATAAATATGGGACAATCCAAATAGTTTTCATCCAAGGATGAAAAAATTGGTAACAATAATAATAATAAATCGTTAAAAAAATTCAAAAAATATAATATACATGAAAAATGAGATGCCCTAGTTGAGACTATGACGAATATAAATCGAACGGAGAAACACTAAACCGAACCCCACCAAACTTTTTGTATGGATTTCAAATTCATAGGCTATGTATGGTAAGCTTCTCAAATTCTTTTCATTATTTTCCCAAAATAAAATTATCTTTCTGAAATATTTTCAAAAACTTTACCCAAAATAATTCAAATTTTTCTCTCTCCAACAGACATGATTTGACTGCTACAGTGAAAATTGTCTTCACTAAATTACAAATTAAAATCACTTTATCCTTCAAATTCTTCTTCAAAAATACATTTTTCCAACATTTTTAGACATGATTTGACTTGCTACAATACAAATTGTCTCATCTCAAAACACAAACAAACTTTATATTATTTTCAAATTCTTCTCCCAAAACATCATTCTCCAGAATAAAATGGAAATGGAAGCCCAAAAGCTTACCAAACATTTGATTTTGTACATCTTTGTCCATTCTCCGGTTTCCGATTTCATTTCCCAAACCTCCATAGAAAAATTATTGCCGGAATCGAACAAAGTTAGCGATTTTCCCGTCGACAAATAGTATTTGTCTCCATCGTCTCGTCCTTGAGGGACGGGATATTGTGTAAAAGTCTCCGTCTCTACATTCAAAGTCAGAACAAGAGTGTGAGTTTCGGCATCGGTCCAATGTATAAAACCTTCGGTTGTAGTCGTTTTATTACGGTAGAGGTGTTCCTTTGCTTCGGGAGATAAGTGTTGCGTACAAACATCCCTCCGAGAATTATCCACTCCCACCGTCGCTATAACGCACCGCAAAGTGGACACGTCTTCGTCACGGTCATAAATGTAAACCACTTTATACTCCATCGAAGCGGCCGAATACGCTATACTAGAAAAACGGTGGTACGACGTTTGCGGATAAATTGGAGGGACGACAAAGTGTTGATTTATTTCGGGGTTCGTAATTTTATGAGCTCGTTTTGAAAAATTGTCGTACTCCAGTATCAAACCATTACAGCTAGCAAACCTGCAGTAGTCTCCAATCTCGTTATCGAACTCGGATACCTCGATTTTGCCTCGTCTCATTGCCACAAAAACCAAGGGTTTTTTTTCCTTTTGCTGCAAACTATAATCAAGGATGAGAAGCCCCGGAGTCGAATGACGCGCACGGTGTGCGTTTACGAAATCGCGGCTACGGATAATGTGGGACCACCTACGGCAAACGTGCATGGCATTGTCGTAAATATCCTCCGCTGGGAGATGTAAAAGAACGTCGAACACGATATCGTACGGAAGAGACTCTATAGTTAATTTTGAAATCTTCTCTCTTTTGCATCTCCTGTAATAATTAGGGTTACTACAACCCTAATAAGAAGAAAAGATTATATAAAAGAGAAAGTACCTCCTCTGATTTGCCCTTTGTGTTCGCCATCGGAGTTGGAGTTAACCATGTTTAAATCGGGATCGATCATGCCAACCGTCGACGGTGGCGGCAGCAGGCGGCGGCCAACGGAGTGACCTTGGAGCTTTACCAATTTAAATAATTACTTATTAAAAAAAATCTGAGTTTCTTCAGAACTGATATTGAAAAGGGAGGGAATGCAACTATCGTTTTTCTATGTTTCCAAGTTTCAACTAAATTAAATTAAATTAGGGTTGACTTAATATAGATTAAATTACGGTTGACTTTGGGCTTTACGATGTACTTAACATAGTACTAGGACTCACTATGGTCCCTGGAGTTGAATGATGCAAAAATTTGCGTTTACGAAATCACGGGTAACAGATAATGTGGGACCACCTATGGCAAACGAGCATGCCATTGTCGTAAATATCTTTGGCCGGGAGATGTACAAGAATTCCGAACACCAATTCATCCGGAAGAGACTCTACAAGAATTCCGAACACCAATTCATCCGGAAGAGACTCTTTAGTTGTTGAACTCGCGTTTACGAAATCACGGGTAACGGATAATGTGGGACCACCTACGGCAAACGAGCATGGCCTTGTCGAGACTCTATATATAGTTGTTGAACTCTTGTCCCGTTTGCCCTTATTTTGAATTCAAGCAGTTCCGAACTATCGTCATTTGGTTCACAATTTTTTTCCCCTTAAATTTATTTCTGGGTTTTAATTTGAATCATACTATTTTGACTTCAAACATAATTTTAACCCTTTTCTATTCCGAATCTTGCAAAATTCAAAACACGATAACGGTAAGTTTTGGGCATTGTTCATTGATTTAGTGCATGGTTTTCAAGTTGGACAAGAAACCTACCAAGAAATATATAAACAAAAAGTATATATATATGAAGCAACACCATAATATTAGTACAAAAGAGTATCAGAAAATAGTTCTCCAAGAACAAGAAAAAGGAAACACAAAAAATTGACCAGCTTCAATTCAACCACACCAAGGTCTTTGTATGGAGTTCGAATTCATAATTATTACAGTTAGACCCCAAATTGAGAAAGTCGATATCGTCTGTAGTAACATTGTAAGCAATGCAAACACAGCTCGGATGTGAAACACGCAAAACCACCACCTCCGGATATTTCAACCAACTAGCTGGTGCGAGATAGAACAATGTAGGGCACTTGTCACAACGTAACTTTTCAAATTCGTTCTTTCGAGACTCCAAGTCAATGGTGCACATCTCGGACCATTCTCCGGTATCCGATTTCATCTCCCAAACCTCCATCGAAAAACTACCGTTGGAAATGAACAACGATAGAGATTTTCCCGTCGACAAATAGTACTTGTACCTTCTATCATAGTCTTGTCCTTGAGGGACGGGATACTGCGTAATAGTTTCAGTCTCTACGTTCAAAGTCACAACAGAAGTGTGAGTGTGTCTTCTAGTCCAATGTAGAAAACCTCCAGTTGTAATCGGATTCATGTACAAGTAATTCTTTGCTTCGAAAGATAAGTGCTGTAAGCAAACATCCCTCCAAGACTTATCCACTCCCACCGTCGCTATAACGCACCGCAAAGTGGACACGTCACCACCATGGTGATAAGTGAGAACCACTTTGTACTTCATGGAAACGGCTGAATACGCCATACTAGAACAGTTCGGGTGACCGAATCGAGGGACATCAAAGTGTTGCTTTGTTGCAGGGTTTGTAATCACAAGCGCATGTTTCGAGATGTAAAACTCGAGTATCAAACCATTACAACAAGCTAAAATGTTTCCCCTCATCTTGTAATTGAACTCAGATATCTCGATTCGGCCTTGTCTAATTGCCACAAAGATCGAAGGATTTTTCTTCTTCTCCCGATTATAATCAAGGATGAGAAGCCCCGGGATTGAATGGTGCAGAATGTGTTCTTTTACGAAGTCGCGGGTGCGGATCATGTGGGACCACCTACGGCAAACGAGCACGGCATTTTCGTAAATATCTTCGGCTGGGAGATTTAAAAGAATGTCGAACACCAATTCGTCCGAAAGAGAATCTATATTTGTTGTACTCTTTTTCCCTTTGCATCCCCTGAAATAATAAGGGCGATTGCGGCCCTTATTTTTTAAAACAAAAAAACAACTCTTATTACACCATGCTTATAATTGCATCAAAATTAAAAAAAATAAAAATAAACATCATGCGTTGGTAATTAGGTTTTACAGTAGTTTTTGCCTAAAACCCTAAAAAAAGATATTTAAAGGAGAAAGTATACCAATGAATTCCCTTCTGTTTTTGCCATTGGAGTTGAACCGGTGTTCAAATGCGGATCCACCGTTGCCGCTATCAGCGATCCATCCCTGCTACGGTGACGAGCCGGTGGCGGCGGCGATTGGCTGAGTGACGGTGGAGCAATCGTTTTCAACTACAGTGTCGAGTATTGACTGCTGAGAGCCTCGTTGAAACTAAATTAGGGAAATTAGGGTTACCCTAATTGGGCTTCAAGATTAAATAATTTTTTAATCAAAATTCCTGTCAGGCCCATTTTTCAAAGCTCGATTGTCAATTGCGCGCGTGTGTGTGATTGAGTCAATTATCGTTAGGGTTGACTTAATATAGGCTTTAATTACGAAAATACTTAACATAGGTTTTGTTTAATTATTTTTAGGTCACTCAAAATTATTGAGTTTTTTGTTACTTCGAAATCCGAATTTCATTGATGTTTAAATAGCAATTAAAAAATAAATAAATAAAAAATAAAAACCCAGAATTTCGTCGATTTTTGAAATTTGAATACATTAGATATCAGTACTAGAAAAAAAAATGGTGAATTAATAGAAAATTAAAAACCGAAAGAAATCGACTAAACCGATCACCTAATATTCATCCATACCAAGCTGCTCGTATATGGTTCAAATTTATGAGAAGAACTATTCGGATCCAGCTTGAAAAAGTCGATTTCGTGAGTAACGATATTGTAAGCAAAGCAATTCTTAGTAGCCCAAACACGGAAAGCCACCACCTCTCGATATTTCAACCAACCAGCTGGCCTAAGAAGGAAGGTCATACCAGCGTCCACGTCAGCAAATGGTTTAATTTCGCGCTTTCGAGCTTCAAAGTTGACGTTGCACGTCTTTGTCCATTCTCCGGTTTCCGATTCCATTTCCCAAACCTCCAGAGAAGTAGAATCTCTCCGAATGAACAAAGATAGAGATTTTCCCATAGACAAATAACGGTTGCCGCCGCTCTTTCCTCGAGGTACGTGATGATACTGGGCGATAGTTTCCATCTCTACATTTAAAGTCAGTACGCAAGGGCAAGGGTAAGGGTTAGTATCGTCTTTTGCCCAATGTACATAGCCGTCGGTTATAATCGGTTTGCTTCGCTTCAGGAGATTCTTTGCTTCGGTAGATAAGTGTTGCGTGCAAACTTCCCTCCAATAATTATGAACCCCCACGGTAACAATGGCGCACACCAATCCACTAGAACTCCCGTGAACCATCACTACTTTAAACTTCATCGAAGCGGGCGAATACGCTATACTACAAGAACGAACTTTTGATGATATCCGTCGACTAATACATGGGACAGCAAAGCGGGTCTTTATTGAGGGATTCGTGATTTGAAGAGCTCGTCTCGAGGAATCGTACTCGAGTATTAAACCGTTGCAACTAGACCAACAATTCCTTTCGCATGTGAACTTGTAATGGAAATGCCAAGAATTCTTTTTGCATGTGAACTTGTAATTGAAATTGGATAACTCGGTTCGACCGTTTCTCAATGCCAGGTAAACCATGTCCTTTTCGGCACCACAATCGTGGATGAGAAGTCCCGGATTCGACGAATGGTGCACGAGATGTGCGTGTATGAAGTCGTGGGTGCGGATCAGGTGGGACCACCTCCGGCAAAAGAGGGTGGCGTTTTCGTAAATATCTTCGGCCGAGAGGTGTACGAGAATGTCGAACACCAAATCGTCTGGAAGAGACTCTATAGTTGTTGTTGTTGTTGAACTCTTCTTCTTCCCTTTGCAACTCCTGACATAATAAGGGCGAATACGGCCCTTATTTTTCGAGATTAAAACAACTCTTGTTATAATATTTCAATCATCCCTTTTAATTTAATCGAATTTGCTATTTCACAAAATTGAAAAGCCACATATATGTAAAATTGAACCTTCAGCTACATATATGTATTTTCATCACATTAATTATGTTCAATTTATTTACACCATGCATGCATATATATATAAAAAAATTTAAAAAAAAAAAAAGATTCTGTTTTTTTTTTTTTTTTGATTTTTCCGTTTTGAGTGAACAAATTGAACAAAGATGGATTTTTTCTAAGGAAAATTCTAAACAAGATAAAAATATATATATATATATTTGAAGGAGAAAGTATATATACAGCTGGGTTCCTTTTTCTGTTTGCCGCCGGAGTTGGAGCGATGTTCAAATGGGGATCCATCACGCCGTCAATCAGCGATCCATCCCTGCTAAGATGAGGTGACGGCGTCGCCGTCGGCTCCGGCGGCGGTTGGCTGAGTGACGGTGGAGCTTTAAACATTCGTCAATTAATTGATTTGTACGTTCTGTTGAGTGTTGACTGCTGAGAGCCACGTAGAAATTAGATTAGGGTTAACTTAATTGGGCTTGAAGATTAAATAATATTTTTTTAATCAAAATTATTTTTTAGGCCCATTTCTCAAAGTGCAATGCCAATTGTGCGCGTGTGTGAGAGAGTGAGTCGACTCACGAGTCACGGCTGTGTTTCGGTTCAACAACAAATTTTTTATCATTTTGTAAATTATATTATAAAAATCAAAATTATTTTATCACGTGTTCAATGACTTCGGTTAATGACACTTAATTTTTTGTCTGCCTTCTATTCATTTTCAAATTAAAGGCAATAAATAAAATCAAACATTTTGTTGTGAAGAACATTTAGGTAGTTGCAAACCCTAGTTGTCTTTAAGTTCACGATGGTAACATAATTTTCTCTATTCTTATTAGGCACAATTATTTGGACCATATATAAAAGGAAATTAAACTAAACTCACTCAAACATTTTTTTTTTAGAGGCACTCTAAGATATTATATATGGCTAACAGTCCGCTTAAATATTTTGAATTTGCTAAAAGTTCATCAAGTGCAGCTTAGTTGGACAACTTAGACTGAATACAAATAAGTTAGAGCTTAGACTGAAAAATAGACTGAAAATGGACAACTTAAGTGAAGGTTAGATTGAAAATAGACATTTCTCGATGAAAATATCATTTTTCCAATGATGCCGTGACATAAATTAGGCGATCGACGGCATAGGACTAGTAGGCAGAGGCGAAAAATCTCTAACTAAATCGTTCGAGGGTCTTTTAGCAAAATGCAAAAATATAACTGTCTTAATTTAAGGGGGTATCATCAGTACTCATGGATATTTAACAGACTGCTCGTATATAAAAATGAGTGGTACAACGTTTATTAGTTAAGGGATGTGAATCTTCTTATCTCATGATATGATATGATGTTTGCACAAAGAACCAAAAGTCAAAATTGGTGTTACAATAATTTTCCATCCTTTTAATCAAATTCAAACTTTACAAGCAATTTCGCAGTGGATGTCAATTTTTAGACCCATAACAATAATTGTGACCTTCTTTCTATTCTCTATCTCCACATTTTTATTTTCTTTATATAATTTTTTGTTTGTTTTCTGCCACTGCAGATTCTTTTAATTTGGTCACCATGTTCTGAAGCCCCCATGAATGCAATCCACCTTTTCATATATCGTTTGGTCAACAGTTCGAATTGAGTTATATTTGGTAAATTTTGGAAATTTCATTTTGAAATATTTGTTCCCAATTTTCATCCACCCAAAAAAATCCAATCAACATCTTTTTTTTTTTTTTTAACCCGTTTTCTGCACTCTCGTATAATAGCATACAAACTATAGAAAAGATGTAAAATACATTAGGTTAAATATGTGTGACAAGCTCAACCCAATGACCGTTGTTGATAAGGGAATTCTAAGTTGTGTTAATTGACTGACACAAATTCACTTACTTCGACCGCTAGATTATCACTTACGGGGCTGGACTACGCGATTCTACATAAAAGGGAAGTGGGTGTTTCAATTCACTAGTGACCACAAGATCCACATTTAGCATTTATTTATGGATTGATAATAATTTTGCAGTTCATTCGCCAATATTTAGGTAGATACAATTATAATTATTAGGTATCCACAAAAAAATAAAATAATAATAATCACTATAACAAATTAAAAATTCAGGACATGACTTTCATTATTTTTATACCAAAAAAATTGCGAATTATATTTTACATAAAAGAATATCCATTTTAATTTATAGTTATTTTTGTTTATTTTATTTTTATTTGAAATAAAAATCAAGAAATAAATAACCATTAAAAATAATAAAATAAAAGCAAAATAAAGTTGGGTATAAAGAATTTCTTTTTTAAGTTGGTGCATATATTTGGCGCAGAATTTACATGGAAGGTGGACCATTTAATGTGGGAGCAAATGAAGTGTAATTGCCCCCCCCCCCCCTACAATCAATATTTCTGGGCCATTTTTTTTTCTACAACATGTGGCCCAATTTGCAATTTAGAACACATTTCAAAGCTATTTCACAAATACCATAATGCGTCATTTATAATGACGCGTTTTAAAATGCTGACATGTGTCAAGGTGAGATGGGGGCCATTTTGTATTTTTAATATAAAAAAATGAAGTAAAAATTTTTAAATCTGTGGGCCCCGCGGCTTAAAACAATTCGGATGGTTGGGTTGGGTGGGTGGGTGGGTTTTATAGAAGGGGTTGGTGGGCCCAGCCACATTTGTATATTAATTAATAATTTATACTTATTTCCTTTGTTCGTATGTTGTTTTTCCCTTTTTTTCATTTTTAATTTATTTTGGATAACTAAGAAAAAAATAATTAAGTAAACAATTTTTTGTTTTTGTGTTAAGTAATTTTTGAATACGTAATTACAATTTTTATTTTATTTTAAGCCCTAATTTAGAATTTGATCATCTATTCTGAAATTCCAAAACATTTTGAAAACTTTTTCAATTTTGAAAAGAAAAAATAATAATATATGCTTTAAAATTTAAACCCTTATTCGAATTTCTGAAATTACAAAATAATTTAAAAAATCCGAAACAATATATTATTTTCGATTTTTTCACAAAATTCAAGAAGTTTTCGAAATTTTAAAGATATTTTTTTCTACTTAATAATAATAATAATAATAATAATAATAATAATAATAATAATAATAATAATAATAATAATAATAATAATAATAATAATAATAATAATAATAATAATAAAATTAATATAAAAATCTAAAAAGGTTGCTGGGACCCACCAACACCTTCCCACAAAACCCCCACCAACCACAAACCTACAATCCATCCGATGTGTTTTAACCCGCGGGTCCACAGATTTAAAATTTTTTACTTCAATTTTTTATATTAAAAATACAAAATGGCCCACATCTCACCTTGACACATGTCAGCATTTTAAAACGCGTCATTATAAATGACGCATTATGGTATTTGTGAAATAGCTTTGAAATGTGTCCTAATTTTGCAAAAAAAATGGGCCACATGGTGTAGAAAAAAAAAAGGCCCCAATATTTCTAGTATATTCTGATTTTTTTTTCCTTTTTAATAACACAATATTTTTCTTATTTTTTCTTATTTATTTTATTTAATTCAGCACTTAAATGAAATGAAATTAATATTATTGTTTTTTTGGATTATATATATATATACACACTTCAGTTCTATATATACTAAGACATATATCATTTGATATGATATTAAAATATTCACACAACAAAGTCTATTTTTTGTGAAGAAATTGTTCCCATAATTAAAATGGCTTCCTTACAATATTCATCTCTCAAAAATCCCACACACAAAATCCAAACTCTCCAGCACGTGACGTCATCGTCTTCTTCCTCAAACAGCATCACCAAAACCAGAAAAAACCTCCGGTTTATAATTCCGAACAAAACCAGCACTCATAATAAATTCCAAACAAACAAGCGTACGGCTGCGGTAATTAAAATGGCGGCAACTCTTTCCTCCAGCTTAGAAACCGATCACGACCAAGACGAGCTCAGCCCCGAAGACCACCGCCCCCTCAGCCAAATCTGGAGAGAAATCTCCGGCGAGAACAACTGGCAAAATCTGCTGGACCCGATGAACTCCCATCTCCGGCGAGAAATCATCCGCTACGGCGAGATGGCTCAGGCGTGCTACGACTCGTTCGACTTCGACCCGAACTCCAAGTACTGCGGCACGTGCAAGTACCAGGGGTCCCACTTCTTCGAGAAGCTGGGTATGGCGGGTCGGGGCTACACCCTGACCCGTTTCCTCTACGCCACCTCCAACATCAACCTCCCCAACTTCTTCCAGAAGTCCAGCGCCGCCGGCAGCGTCTGGAGCCCCCACGCAAACTGGATGGGCTACGTGGCGGTCTCCACCGACGAGGATGAGGTGCGTCGCCTCGGCCGCCGCGACGTGGTGGTGGCGTGGCGGGGCACCGTCACCTACCTGGAGTGGATCCACGACCTCAAGGACATACTCCGACCCGCCCACTTCCGCAACGACCCGTCGATCAAGATCGAATCCGGGTTCTTCGATCTCTACACCTCCAAGGAGAAGACGTGCAACTACTGCGCGTTCTCCGCACGCGAGCAGGTCCTGGCGGAGCTCCGGCGGATCATCCAGCGCTACTCCGGAGAGAATCTCAGCATCACGATCACCGGGCACAGCCTCGGCGCGTCGCTCGCGCTGCTGAGCGCGTACGACATAGCCGAGATGAAACTGAACATCGTCGACGACGGCCAGGAGATTCTGAACAAGATTCCGATCACCGTGTTTTCGTTCTCCGGCCCGAGGGTCGGGAACCTAAAGTTCAAAGAAAGGTGCGAGGAGCTGGGGATCAAGGTTCTGAGAATCGTGAACGTGCACGACAAGGTCCCGACAGTCCCCGGGATAATCGCGAACGAGAAGTTCCAGTACCAGAAGTACATAGAGGAAGCGATTTCTTTCCCGTGGAGCTACGCGCACGTGGGGGTGGAGCTGGCGCTTGACCACAAGCGCTCGCCGTTTCTGAAGAAAACGAGCGATCTCCGATGCGCGCATAATCTGGAGGCGCATTTACACCTAGTGGACGGGTACCACGGCAAAGATAGGAGGTTTTGTCTGGTGGAGAAGAGAGATATTGCTCTTGTGAACAAATGCTGTGATTTCTTGAAGCCTGAGTTTGGTGTGCCGCCGAATTGGTGGCAGGACGAGCATAAGGGGATGGTGAGGACCGGCGACGGCCGGTGGGTTCTGCCGGAGAGGCCGCGTGTAGAGGCGCACCCCGCGGACACGGCTCACCACTTTGAGCAAGTGATTAAGTACGCTAGGGCCAAGCTGGAATTATTCTGATGACGTGTCATCATTATGTAATTTGAATTTCCATTTGATTTTTTTTTTTTTTGAGATATGTTAAAGTAATTACTTTGAGGTCTTTGTGGTGGTGGTAGTTACAGTCACACCCCTGAAATAATTACTACCATAGCCAAGATTTCATGTCAATATGATCTATATTTATTTCTCGCGGGGCTGTTAATGCTATCATAGACAAAAAAATTATGAATTTTATATAAAATAATAAGAATTTAAGAAATGTTGGGAGAACTATGTCACCCTCTAGCTCTATGTTGTCTACACCACTGCGTGAAATTATTAGTCCGTTAGACCACTAACGGGAAAACTTATGCAATGTATTATTTCGCTAGGGTTTCTAACAATGTTTCAGATGGGTGATTGTAATTACCGATTCTATGAGAGCTTTAAAATTCTTTTAGCATATTTCAGGGGTGTAGATGTAATTTAACTTTTTTTTTTTTTTTAGTATTAGACTTTTCGAGCAAATTAAACGTGGTTGGATGGGTATGAGGAATATTGACGTTGACCCTTTACCCTCTTTTCCAAATTCTTGTATAACAGTAATTTTTAATAATTCTGAAATGGAAATTATTAAATAGAATAATTCGAAAACAATTAATTGAAGGATAAAATGTGTTGCAAAGAAATTGACATAATGACATTAATGTGTCAATCATTGTGGTTGATGAATTAATTGGGTAATAATTGTACTACTAGCCATGTCAATTTCTTCATTATAGTTTGACAGGTGGGACCAATAAAGAATGAATAAGGGGGGACAACTTTTTTTGAGATAATTGAAAACTTTATAACAAACGGGGCAAAGAACAAAAAATGGTAACAAAAAGCGTGTTACTTGGCACCTTTAGCCTTTAGAGTATCTTATTGGGCTTTATGAGTTTTGGTTTTGATGTAGGCCAATTGGATATAAAAAAAATAGATTGGGCCTGAATCAAATAAAGCCGGAAGAAGCCCACGTGTTTCTAGGAGACTAGCAAAAATGAGTGTCCAGGAAGTTTTTCCGACATCAGCAGTTCGACGGTCAAGTCAATCAGCATCGTGGATGAGCAAAATGTGTACATAGTGAAAATAAGTGTGTATTAGGAATTGTAGAGAGAGTCTTCCCTTGTACCTCAAGACTGTATTTATATATGTCGTACGAATGGGGTGCGTGGGCCCCTCCTACTATGTTTGTTGTCATATCGCACATGAGAATGATATGATTACTTTGAGATGTATTTGTCTGCTGAGAACCGTCTTTTCTGTTTCGAGCTGAGCCTAGTTCAATGGAGGTGTGATCGCTCCATTCTGAGCCGCAAGTGGACTTTAGCTCAGTCCATGTCATGTTGTAGGCTTTCCGCCTTTCTCTGAATTTTTGAGACAGTCAACTTCGTATCAAGTTTATAACAAAAAAAATAATCATAATTGGGTAAACAAAACAATTATTAAAATGATAGTAATAAATAAATAAATAAATAGGAGAAGTAAACAAAATTGAACGAGGTAAGGCATGTTTTGATGAAATCTACTAAATTGTTTGATTAATTGAAATGGGCTTACTTAGCTATTGGTCCATTGGACCCTTGTAATTATTGCAAGGCCCAAGTGTAAATATGTTGGTCTTACTCCCTGGGAAAGCCCAGATGACCATGCATAGTTTTTATTTTTCCTGTTCTTTTCATTCAATTCAATTTATTTATTATTTTATTTTATTTTATCATGCATATGTTTTTGGTAAAATAAAATAAAAATAAGTCTATTTTATTAAAAAAAATAAAATATATTTATTATATAAACTCTCTAAATCTTTTCCTAAATAACATGAAAATAGAGTCCCAAAAGGGCCAAACATAGCCGGAATATTACCAAGCCCAAATTTTGGTATTGGCATAGGCTATTTAAAACAAAATTCATCAGGGGCAAAAATGTCATTTAATGTCTGGAGTTGTGGGTACGATGATGTTGAAATTAAAATACAATAAAATAAAATAATGATTGGTTTAATTTGACTAAATAAACCGACAGAAGCCCCAAAATCTTTGGAAGTTGAATCCAAAGCTACCTACCACAGTTGCCAGCTTCTTCTGTTGTCTGTCGATTAATAATGCGTTTTGCAGTTATACCCCTGTGCTTTCACATATTTTGACTTTTTTGCCCGTCCAATTATATGGATTTTCCAGTTTCATCCCATTGTAAATTTAGTAAATTTTTATTTCATTCCAAAATTAATTTTTATTTCACAAACACCCTCTCCATTACAATTAGCGATGTAACAATAGATATAGTTACAATTTTCACTTTTCCAACACTAATCTAGAATTTGTTATATAAGGACTAAACTTAATGTTTATTAGTGAAGAAGAATGTAATACTAGCTTTATATGTCAAAATATAATTGATCGTTTAAGAAAATGACTAGTGAGTTTTTTTGTTGCAATGTAATAGCACTATATACAATCTGATGACAAATAAAAATACACGGATGACAAGTAAAATACTGTTAAAAAATATGTGTTGCCGAGTGTTAGTTATAATAATTTAAACACATTTTTTTTTTTTGCATCATCAAAGAAAAAAATTTAATTAAAAACAAATATAATTGGCTTATTATGATGGGGTTGTATGCATCATTTACCAAGATGCACTAAAAAAAGAGAGAGAATAGAATGTAACTTGGTGGGTGATATTTGGAATAGAGTGAAAGATGAAGGAGTAAGGGTACAAATAATGGCTAAAAGCCAGTGCATTGGCTCTGTACGACAAAAGTAGCGATACTATCATATTATATTACTGATTAGCCCCCCAACCACCCCCCCAACACCAATCTTGCAAATGATGACGGGGAATTCAAAGACTAATTTCATTACTTGGATTTATTATTATTATTATTATTGTTATTATTATTATTATTACTATTATTATTTAAAGTTATAAGACTATTAGTATTATTTTGAAACATAAAAATCTTATGTTGAGGTAATGAAATTATTCTGCAAATGAAATAATCTGACTAAAATTAAATATATTTGATTAAATCCAATTTATGAATCATTACCTAATAGCTAAATATACGGCCTGTATTTTAAGGTTGTGCAGTGCAGCATGTACAAAACCTTAAAACAACTGACAAAAGTACTATCGGAGTATGAAGCCAGATGTATGTCTTTATTTTTATTTTTCAATTTTTTTTGTCCAAAATAATATTTGTTAATTAATTGAAGTATAGTAACAAAAATCATGTGACGAAAAAGTCCCTAAAAAAAATATATGTAATCACGGAGTAAACGAGGCTTAAGCTGCACCCTCACACACACTATAAAACTCTGGTTTTCCCTAAATCCGCCAACCTAAAACCAACAACATTAGTAATCAACTCCGAAAGACTCCGCCCTGCGCCACCACCTACTTCCACCAATAAATTCACAATCCACCACCCACACTGATTTTTATAGAGAGAGAGAGAGAGAGGAGAGAGAGAGAGAGAAGAGAAGAGAGAGTGAGACTAATTCGTCGCCACCACCACCACCGCCTCTGCAATGTCGATCTCGGCCACCCTTAGTTTCACTCCATCACCGCCGCGGTCCTTTTCTACACACCGCCCGAATTCGAGCCCCATATTTCTACCTCCGTCGGTTTCCTTCACCGCTAAAACCACGAACGCCGTTTCTCTCGTCGTAAATCCGGCACGTGGTTCTCTGTTCACAGCCTTCTCCATTAATGCCGCCGCCGCAGCCAATAGCGAAGTCAATACCAAATTGTCAATCGACGGCGGCGATGGTGGAATCGGGGGCAACAACAACAGCGGCGGCGGCGGAGGAGGAGGAGGCGGAGGTAATGACGGCGGAAATGAAGGGGGAGATGATAGCAACAAGAAGAGGAACAAGGGAGAAGCTTTAATGGCGTTGGCCGAGGCCGGGAGGAGTCTGGAGAGCTTGCCTAGGGATTTGAAAGCTGCCATTGAAGACGGCAGGATCCCCGGATCCATTGTTCTGAAATTTCTCGATCTCGAAAAATCGGGATTCATGAATTGGCTTATGCAGTTCGGAGGTTTCAAGGAGAGGCTTTTGGCCGATGATCTCTTCTTGACTAAAATTGGCATTGAATGCGGCGTCGGATTATTCACCAAGGTATGTACTGCATTTTCTTTTTTCGTAATTTTTAACTGATTAATCCGTCCATTTTTGTTTTGTTTTATCTCGATTTTTATTTTAACAATCAAATCGATCTTCGACAGTGATGTAAGTGTTGTTTGGCGTGCCATATTCTGATTTTCTTCATTTCATATTATCACTACTTTGAGCAAATAATCGAATTCTATAGCGAGGTTAGGTTAATCAATAATTGTAATTAATTCCAAAGTCCCCTGCTTCTTTAAGTTGTGCCTTTTCTATAAATCGTGATAATTACTTTCATGCACAATTTAGGAAGTTAATAAAACAGAACTTATCCTCGTAATTTCAATGGTCGATACATTGCCGTTTACATCGATTTTCTCGTACCATTTTGTATTAGTCTCATTTTATTTTATTTCGACTTTTCAGACCGCCGCAGAATACCAGAAGCGTAAGGAAAACTTTTTCAACGAACTGGAAATTGTATTTGCCGATGTGGTACGGTGATCTCTTATATATATATATATATAATTTATTTTGCTTCAATCAGGTTAGCATGCAGAGTTGGATTCCTTTGTGATGAATGGTTTATCTTTTTCGTGGTTTTTGAATTTCCGATGGATTTAATTGAATATTTATAAACTTTACAGCTATACATTCTTATAAGTATACATGATATATTAAAGTGTGATCAAATTACTAATGGCTAATGGCAATTATACCCTCTAATGATCCTTTTCTTTTCTTTTCCCCGTTTGCCGATAATGCCAGTTTGTTTTTATTACCAGGTGATGGCTATAATAGCAGATTTTATGCTCGTCTATCTTCCGGCGCCTACGGTTTCTCTGCGGGCCCCACTTGGGCTCGATGCAGGGCGACTTGCTAAGTTCTTTTACAACTGTCCCGATAATGCATTTCAGGCGAGTTTCACTTAAATTTCGGTTTATTCATAATTAGCTGCAACGTGGATTAATTGGTGAAAATCTTATTTTATATCTATTTATGCAGATTGCTTTGCCTGGAGCCTCGTTTTCATTCCTACAGAGAATAGGTGCTATAGCGGTAAGAAAATCTCTCTCACATTTTGTCAAATAATTAAAGCAAACATTTTATGGATTTAAATAATTTTGACAATATCCCCCCCCCCCCCCCCCTTTTTGTCAGCGGAATGGTGCAAAGCTGTTTGCTGTTGGCACTACATCGTCTCTGGTAATTTCTCGTTACGAATGATCTTAATAGAAAACAAAATATTATTCATTTAGTAACTTAATTTTTTTTCTTCATGTCTAGGTTGGTACAACTGTGACAAATGCATTGATAAATGCCCGTAAAGCGGTCGACCACTCTACTGCAGAGGAGGTGGAAAACGTTCCCATACTATCAACAAGTGTTGCCTATGGTGTCTACATGGCAGTATCGAGCAACCTTCGGTACGTTATTCTTGCAAAAAAAAAAAACCCTCTATTTTTTGGACGACTTATTTCGTATATTTAATAATCGTAAAATCAATCGAAACTTTACTTTTACTTCAACAGATACCAGCTATTGGCTGGTGTTGTAGAGCAACGAATTTTAGAACCGGTCCTTCATCAACACAAGTTGTTGTTGAGCGCTATTTGCTTTGCTGTGCGAACTGGCAACACTTTCTTGGGTTCATTACTGTGAGTTTTTCCTCCATTTTTTTCTCGGTTTTTTTTTTTAATTTCTTATCAAGGATTAAAAATATATTTAAAATTGCTATGCAGGTGGGTCGATTACGCTCGTTTAATAGGTATCCAAAAGGCTCACGATGTAGAGTCGAAAGTGGTAATCGCTAATTGAATAATCAGTTCACCTATTACTTCGGCTTAGTTAGATTTTCTGGTTTGCGCGTTGAACTTCGATCTATGATGGCGAAAATTGTAATCTGCTTATTATACATTCATCGAATGCTTTTCTATTACAAGGCAGATTTTATGTACTCAGCAAACAAGTGATTTCTGGTACTGATTCTATTATATCCATAAAGATTTTAAATAAGTTTATTCTTCAACTATGGTTTTAAATTAAAACAATTTTAATTTATTTCGAATGAGAAAAAAACTTTGTTTCGAAAAATGGCAGAATTCGGAAATTCCATTTTGTTTTCATATAGTACATTATGCAATTTTTGTAAAATATACTTGAAATTAAAAATCGGATTGACAAATATTGTTCCAAATAATAATAAACCTAAAAAAAAAAAAGATCAAAGTCGACGAAGTTCGAAAATTTTGTTTCAATTCCTCGCCTACTCTTCCTTTTGATTTTTTATTTATTTGCAAAAGGAGAATAGTTACTGTTTCGAATGGTTGACCGAATCACGAGTAAATGATCGGGAAAAAAAAGAATCACGAGTAAATGATCGGGAAAAAAAAAAATCAATCGTCCCTTCCAAAGTAGGAAAAAAATCACAATTTGATATCAATTCATTAAGCAATAATCTCATCATCCAAACACTCCCTAAATCTGAGCTCCGCCTTGCCGCCATCAACTCCAACAATGTCGCAACATTCGCATCGATCCATCTGAAAATTCAAAAAAAAAAAAAAAGATAGTAATAAATATTTTTCTATATAGTAATTTGAATTTCTGTTTAGGTCAATTCTTAAGCTTGATTACCTCTTCACGCTTCGTCGCCGGGGAAAAGACACGAATCTCGGACACAAACTCCGCATTCGGACTATCCGAACACGGCCCCAGCCCACGAGGCGCCGCCCGAGAATAGGTTGTAAGAATCTCCGACGACGACGACGAGGCCTTCTCAACTCCTTTAAAAAAGAAAACATGCGGCTTTTCGCAGGGGTCATCGGACGGCAGCCTCGTATTGAACATGTAAAACGGCCGATGCGTCTCCGGAGTTCCGACCCAGGGTTTGAACGTTTCAATGGGCTTCTGCAGATAATTCCTGGGCATGACTCTCTCGTATATGTGGGCGGAGTAGCCCCACGAAACGGAGAACGTCCAGTTGCTTCGGCGGTGGTGGCAGATGGTCTGCTGCAACATCCGCGTCTGGTCGGCCGCCGCCGCCTTCATGAGGTGGCGCGTGGACTCGAAACTGTCCATGTTGGGGAATATTGGCTTCATCTTGTCGAGGTGGTGGAGAGATATTAGCGGTGATTTTGGGTGAGATGAGAGTAAACCCGATATATCGCCATGTAAATCAATCTGCAATTAGTTAATTAATTAATTATTTAACTAATCGACAATTAGCTCAAGAAAAATGGGACTAATTATTTATTAACATGGCTGGATAATGCCGTTTACTCTTGATAAATAATGTTGTTCTTGCACGTCTAAATGCATAATTATATATATTACGGAAAGAAAAAAAAAATACATTTTTCATCCTCAAGTTTTGCACTGATTTCATATTTGGCCCCCTATATTCACAAAAAACACATTTGGTCCCTCATATTATAAAAAAATCAACATTTTTAGTCTTTTTCGTCAATTTTTCGTTAAAACTAATGGAATCAAACGTGCGGCCATCACTACCTTGAATGACGGACTAACAGTAAATTGACGAAAATGACTAAAAATGTTAAATTACTGAAATATGTGGGACCAAATATGTTTTTTTTTTTTTTTGTGAACATGGGGACCAAATGTGAGATCGGTGCAAACTTGAGGGATGAAAACTGTATTTTTACCATTATATATATAGTATGGAAAAACAATACATTTTTCATCCCTCAAGTTTGCACTGATTTCATATTTGGCCCCCCATATTCACAAAAAACACATTTGATCTCTCACATGTTATAAAAATTAAACATTTTTATTTTTTTCGTTAATTTTCCGTTAATATTAATGCAATCAAGTGTGCGGCCATCACTAGCTTAACTGACGGACTAAATTGACGAAAATGACTAAAAATGTTAAATTACTGAAATATGGGGGACCAAATGTGTTTTTTGTAAACATGGGGAACCAAATGTGAAATTAGTGCAAACTTGAGGGATAAAAACTGTTTTTGTTCCTTTAAAACTTATGGAATAAAGCGTGCGGCCATCACTCCTTAATTGACGGACTAACGGTAAATTGACATAAATGACTAAAAATGTTAAATTATTATAATATGAGGATCAAATATATAATTGGTGCAAATTTGAGAGATAAAAAAATAATTACCTGATGAATGCCTTTGTGGGGGGAGAGATTGACGCCAATATCAGAAATGCAGACCATAGTAATATAATCAGCAGACCTCAAGTAAGCATATCTCCTCAGACAATTCTCCATACCCATAGCCAAAGCTTTCGCCAATCGATAACTCAACATGAACCCGGCCCCACCAAACCCTTGCTGGAACGAAAACCAATAATTCGACAGCACAAACTCCGACTGCCCGCCGATGTAGTAATATTTCGTATGATCGTATTCCGCTAGAACATCGACAATGTTATCGACAAAAAACACCGAATCATCGTCTCCCATTACAAACCATCTAATATCAAGGTTGTCGTTGTTTTTTTCGTTTATCTCTCTGAAGATCTCCATTATTGCATGGACCATGCGGATCATGATCGGAGCTTTAGGTTTGTTCTGTTTCAAGAACTCGGTTAGGTTGTCGGAGATTCTGTACGGCGGCGAGGTTTTGGGCCACGGGAGGAGGTTTCCGGTGGGGGGTTTGTCTAGGTATAGAAACCCTTTTGTTGTGTTTGGTCTCCACCATGATTCTATGTATGATTTTCTGGAGTGCCACGCCTTTTCCGATCCGAGGAGCCCGAAAACTAGGTGGCTGAGATTCGTCGGGGAGTTGTCGTTATTGATCGCGGGCGGCGGCGATATTAGAGAAGAAGAAGTTTTCTTGAGATAAGAAATGAAATCGGACGGTGGGTAGTGGTTTTGAAGGGTGAAGAAGGTGAGATAAGAGATGAACCCTAATATTAGGAGGAGTTTTCCGGCGCCGGTGAATTTGTTTGATGAAACTGGAGAACCCATTTTTTGATGAAATTGAAGAAGATTATATTTTGTATGTATATATTATAATGTATTGCAGTGAGGATTAATATATAGTGTAATAAATTGTGACATGTTTTTGGCCTTTTTGGGGACAACTAATATTAATGTTGACAAGGATGCTAATAATACTATCACTACTTATTACATGAGATTTGTTCTTTGGCAAATATAGCAAAGTTGTAAATGATTTATTCATTCTGAAATAGACCTAATTCTCAATCAATTTTGGCCGTATAACGGATTATATATAAGCTTCTTCTTCTCGTTTGACCGAAAGTAATTAGTCTTCGCTTTTTTCTCTGTCCCCTTATGTACTTCGTTCTTTTGTTGACTTCCCTTGTCTTCTTCCGGCGATATTCGAGTCGTCAGACGGCATCACCAACCATGAATGACCTTGATTCTGAGACGGTTTATCCGCTGATGACCGTTGCATTCTTGGTCATAAATGTATGTCAAAGGGTAACACATACGAGTTTTCCTTCTTCGTTTTAGGTATCCATTAGTTTATGAATGAGAGGTCCACGGTCGGTGAGAGAAATTTGAGTGATTGTGTTCAAGAGTGAAAGAATGTGCGTGTAAGATTGGATCTAGGGTTTGGGAATTGGGAAAGACGTTGCTGAACAATAAGAATTACATGTGTTGAATTGAAGTTACTTCTGTTTGTTCTCTCTTTGTTTCTTTCTCTACACTTAGTATATAATCTTTAGTCTTTAATCTCCTTTACTTACGAAACAATATACGATACAATAATTACATTTTTTATTTTGAGGTTATTTGTGCGACTTTCAGCACATTTAAGGGCAATTTGTGTGATTTTCAGCACACATTTAGGGGTGATTTATGTGATTTTCTAGCACATTCTTTTCGTAACAATCTTGTTTTTCTTTTTTTAATGAAGGCAAACCCACACAAAAAATGATTAAGATAAAAGCAATTTATATTAGCAAATGTAATTAAAATCGACACTAACATTTCTAAAAACTATAATGTTTGAAACTTAAATTTAGATATATTTTGAATAAATGATTTGACTTTGAGATATTAATTTTTACATGTTTATCATATTATTATTATTTGGTATATATTTTCTACCATTTTTAAGAATTAGTCAAATATATTCCAATATAATACGATAAATGATACAGTACAATATGTGAAACGAAATCGATACGGCAATATATTACAATATAATAACCATGTTATGCACTAATTAGCCACCACAAAATAAAAAAATAAAAAAGAAAGGAAAGGAAAAAAATATAGAAACAGAGGGGAGTTATTTTAATCAATGGGCATTTATCAAATTAAAAATGGGAGAAAAAAAATTAAAAAATAGCAACTCATATTTGTATGTCTTTTTTGTTCACCCTAATATAACAAGCACATTAATCTAAATTACATTGCCCCCCCTACTTTTATTTTTTATTTCAAATTAAGCAATAATCTCACCTAACTTGCACTCCCTAAATTTAACCTCCGCCTTATTATCATCCACCCCAAGGATGTCACAACATTCGCTCCTATCAATCTGCCAAAAACAAATAAATAAAATTCAAACAATTATTAAAAAAAATATTCAATGATATACATTAATTACTATATTATATATTTATTTTATTCCAATAATTACATACCTCAATACGCTTAACGGCGGGTGAGAAAACTTTAATCGTCGAGATCGAATCGGCAGAATGGTTACCGGCGGAGGAGCACGGCGGCATGTCGCGCGGCCGTGCCCGCAAATAGGTGGTGACAATCTGATCTCCGGCTACGCTTTTGTAGACGGATTCAAGGAAGAACATGTGGGGGGCTTCGCAAGGGTCGCTCGACGGGAGGCGCGTGTTGAACATGTAGAACGGGGGTTTCGGCCCCTTGGCCCACGGCCTGAAAGTCTCGATCGGCATTTGGAGGTAGCTTCGCGGATGGATTTTCTCGTATATCTGCGCCGAATATCCCCATGCAATGGAGAAGGACCAGTTGGTTGGCCGCTGGTAGCAGATGGTTTGCTGTAGTAGGCGGCTCTGGTCGGCGTCCGCCGCCTTCATGAGGTGGCGCGTGGCCTGCATGCGGTCCATCGACGGGAATATCGGATCCATCGCGTCGAAGTGGTGGAATGTCATGAGGTGGACTTTTGGGTGGGCTGATAGGTAACCGGAGAAGTCACCATGTAAATCCACCTGCAATTATTTTAATTTTTATTATTTGTATTAGCACAAAAATAACACTAAATTTGTGCATTTTTAGGGCTAATTTCATTATAAAATAATTAAAAATGAAATATAATGGGAATTTTACTTGAAAAAATAAAATTATGATTTTTGAATAATTAAAGTAATATACAGGGGTGTCGAATGCAATAAGTCAACAATAATATTACTAAGAATTTCAAATGGCTACATATTACATATTATAATAATTAATGTTAATGGAGAGTATACAATATATAATAAAGAAAAAGAATTTTATTGTATACTTCTAAATTAGTAATAAACAATTGAGATAGGGATCGAAAGGCTTTCACCGGAACCGAAATAAATAAATTATTAATTATTAATTAAGAAAGTTTTAAATTATTTCAATTGCCAATATGAATAAAATGGATATTTAATTAATTAATTTATTAGGAATAATTAACTAGTAGAATCAAAATTCTACTGGCCAGTGGCTACACTAAATTAAATGCAGGTGAACGTGGGTTTAGCAGACAACCCGAGGATATTTGACCAATTTCACTCAAAAAAATAATAAAATAAAAAAACTAATTTAGTATTAATCTCGATTAGGGGATTTTGAAATACAATTAAGGAGAATAATTAATTGCTTTAAATTTATTAGTAAAGTTTGTGGTAAATGGTAATAGTCCAATCTGGCGATTTGAATCGAATTATGAATTTTCCTATTCTATTTTGCACCAAAAAAGATATTTCCAAATCGTTGAATATTATTTTAGAAACAAAACAAAAGTGTCTGAAATATTATTTTTTGCAATATAAAATTTAATTTATATTTTATACAATTTAATATACACCTTTTGTCAAAAAATGGTATGTAATTTAATTTAACCTAGGTGGAAATCAGACGAATCGGAATCAAGTCATCAACACATTCAATAAAAAAATCCATTTTTTTTCGAAAGTTAATTTATTTTAATTCCCAATTCCATTTAAAAAAAAAATCGAAAATTCGGAGAGAAATGCTGACCTGGTGAATGCCTTTGTGAGGTGTAAGATTAACACCAATGTCAGCGATACACGTCATCGTAATAAGATCCGCTGAGCTGCTCTGCGCGTAGCGAATCAAGCACCCATCCATGTCCGCCGCCAGCGCCTTCGCCAGCGGATAACTCAGCACAATCCCGCCGCCGCCGAACGCCTGGTCGAACGAGAACCAGAAATTCGAAATCACGCTCTCCGAATGCCAACCCAGGTAATAATACTTCGTATGATCCAACCCACCAAGAACATCAACTATGTTATCCACGAAGAAGATCGAGTCGTCGTCGCCCATCACGATCCACCGCATATCGTCGTGCTCCTCCCGGAAAAGCTCCAGGATCCCGTGCACCATACGCGGCATCAGCGCGTGGCGGGGCTTCACGTCCCGGAAAAGCTCCGACAGGTTGTCCACGATTCTGTACGGCGGCGCGGTTTCCGGCCACGGCAGGAGATTCGGTGTCGGGGCCTGATCCAGATACACGTAGCCTCGGGTTTTATTCGGCCGCCACCATGCCTCCAGGTATCCCCTTCTGTGCGGCCATGTTTTCACTGAGCCGAGAAGACCGAAAGCTATGTGGCTGAGATTCGTCGGAATCTTGTTCTCGCCGGAGCTGGAGATGTGGGGTTCCGTCCGTGCAGCCGGCGACGCCCATTTGACCATTAAAAGTTGTGGGTTTGCAATATTGAAGATGGGTACGAGTAATACGTATAGAACCACGCCTAAAAGCAAGAGGGTTTTGGTTGGTGAGAAGAAATCTTTGAAAAATAGTGCATACGCCATTTTCTTGATTTTCTTGATTTCTTGATTTGTTATGGAGGAGGAGAAGAAGAAATAAATTGATTTAAATAAGGGGCACAGGTTTTGAGATTATGTAGACTTACAGGGTTGTGTGAATCTATAGGTTGCAGAAAAAATGGAAGATTGGATTATACATGTGAATCCCAACACGGCGTTCACAACATATGTAGACAGATTTTTCATTTTTTCTCATGCAGTAAATGCCATTTTCAATAAAGTTTTTTTTTTTTAGGAAGAAAAATTAAAACCTCCTCATATTTTCCATACATGGTGATTCATAGTTGAGTGTTTATTACCCTTTGTTATTTATATATTTATGATGACAGGGAGGATAATATAATACTTTGAATTGAATTATATGAGACGTAATATAAATAGTCAAATAGTGTTTTAAATAATTATATATATTATTAGTTGTAAATTGTAATGCAGTGGGGCCGGGCATGGTTTGGTAGATATATATATATAGGCGATAAATCGATTCGAACGGCCGGGCACAATGGAACGGGAACGGTAGCTATGGTGGTGCCGTTGTTTTAAGTTAAGAAATGTGACGAGAAAAAAAGTCGATTTGAATGTTGAATACGTGCGATTTAGTTTATTGGATTCTCGCGCCATTTTTTTTTTATAACGACTACTTGGATTTACTAGATTTCTAGCGCCATTTTTTGTAACGGCTACTTTGGTTTATTGGATTAATTCTCGCGCCATTTTTCATAACGGCTACTGAGATTTATTGAGTTTTCGCGCCATTTGATCATCACGACCAGTGCGGTTTATTGGATTATCGCGCCATTTTTCATAAGGACTATATTGTAATTAATTTGTAATCTTTTTTACGGAAATTATTACTATAATTACATGATAAAAACAAAATTAGGTATTTTATTTTCGATTTTTGGACCCGAGGCTAAAGTTTACATCAAATTTTCAAAAGTAAGTAATTTTCAAAATTTTATTATTTTTCAATCTGATTTTGATTTTAAAAAGTACGTAATTTTGAATTTCAAAGTTACCAAAACACTAATTTTAATACTTTTTTTTTATAATCAGCATTAACTGTAAGTCATTTTTCAAATAAATAAATAAATCAATCAAAATTAGTTTTTTTTTAATTAGAAATATTATTTTGCGAAAGTAAAAAAAATAACTTGAAGTTGTGATTCCATTTTTTTTAATCTAAATATCCATTACAATTCGAAGAAAGAAAATACATTTAAAAGTTAGTATATTGATATATTAATTATTTAATTAATCACAAAAAATAGGAATAAGGTGCATTTTGCCATGAATTATACAATTTAAGGGTGGATCCTACCAATTCTAAAACTTATAGGTGCATATCGCCAATATTCCATACTATTATTAGGGTGCAAAATACAATTCACCCGTTAAGACCCGAATACGTTAAAATACACACATAGTGTATATAATTTGACTCGAATAAGCTAGATTTATGTGTTAATTGATTCATTAATGTTAATATCACTATTAGATTTATTGAATATAAAGTTTTTTTTTTGGTTTACAAGAAATATATTCCATGTTATAAAAATCGGAGTCCACTATTAAATATTTTTGTTTCATTAAACGATGAAGGTTATCTTAGTTTTTCTAATTAAATTGGACTAAAATCAAGACATATTTATTGAAAATTTTAATATTTGTGCAAAGCTAAAAACGACAGTTAATAAGGAACTGAAGCATTAGTACTCAATTTTGTGTGATGGCTAGAAAAATGAAGAAAGCAACGTCACCCTTCAAATCATAATTTAATTTTGTCAAATAAAAATTTATGTAGACAAGTTAAAATACATTATAGAACACCATCTATAAAGAAATATATAATTGAAAAATAATTTTAAATGATTTGAGTGTGACAATAGATATAAAGATAAGCTTGAATAATTTAAAATATTCATAAATATTATTAAACCGCTTTGCGTGGTCATAAACCTAAACGGTCCCTTGTGTAAATAATTGTTTGTCCCTTTGATTATTCAAAGATGTCACACCGAAAGGGTCTACTTTTCTTTGCAAATTAAGATTTATATAATTTATAATTTGATTATTTATTTTGTTGCGTGAGTTATTTATTAATTTTTATTTGAAACTTCATTTTTTTTTTCTGTAATTAAATTAACAATTATAATATTATGAACAATAAGATCAAGAATTCATGTTCTCCATAGATTTTTTCTTCATTTTATTGCTTGGATAATTCTATTATTATTATTATTATTATTATTATTATTATTATTATTATTATTTTGGGATCCAGATCTGGATTTTAGTGAATTCCAGTTCAATGCAAATATTAAAGGATACAATCAGATCTAGTTTTGAACAATGTGTATTTGTCGTTAGATTATGAAAAACGTTGTACATAATACTAATAATATTTCTGACAGGAAGTCAACTCCTCGATCTTAACTTATTACGATTCAATTACCTATTATTATTAATTAGTAATTATTATACAGTTAAACCTCTATAAATTAATACAGTCGAGACTAAAATTCTATTAATTCAGCGAATTATTAAATTATCGAGTTAATAATTTGACACATTTTTACCGCCTCGGAACCGAGAGAAACTATTATTTAATTGAGGTTATTAATTTATCGAGGTTCTACTATACACCAATAACAATATCAAAAAGAAAATCAAATAATTACAGAAATTTTCCCTGATTTTGTCAGTCAACAAACATACCCAGCAAGAAAGATACTTGTATTTTTTTTGGATTACATATATCAAAATTTTATTGTTGGACCATAAAAAGATGACGTATAACTATTGTGGACTTTTAATTAAGGACAAAATGCACTTTGCTTCCTAGAAACTTTTAGATTTTGCATTTTCTCCCTTTGAAATTAAAAAATTAGAATCTTTCCCATCCAAGTTTTGTTACAATTGCATTTTGCCACAAATGGTATTTTTCCGATGTATTTTAACTGGTTTTTTCATATCACCGTCAATTGAATGGTATTTTCGTCCTTTCACCAATCCCACCCAAGTACTATAGTTGCCGCTGGTACCGGCACAATTCCAATCAATTTCTCCACCTTATAAACATCTCTCTCGAAAGCAGCGGCTCAACTATCGGTACCTTTCGTTGAAATCGATGGAGATATGAAATAACCGATGAAAAATACCCCGCAGCTTAAACAAAATCTGGAAAGAGGTGAGTTGATCTCATTTTTTAATTTGTAGGAGGGAAAGTGCGAAAACTAGAAATTTATAGGGGGCGAAGTGTATTTTGTCATATAATAATTAATTAATAGTATAATTTTTTTTGAGAAATAATTAATTATTAATAGTATAATAGAAGAGTACAAAATTTTGACCTAGAATCTTACAAATCCCTCACTGTATGAGCTTGGTATATCATGTACAAACAGCACATATAGAAAATTAAAGTAAAAGAATTAATAATTAATCCCAAAAATAAATAAAAATTAAAGCTATGGAGATCCTGTTGAAGCAGATGCTCATGCGATTATTTCATCTGACATGCATTCTCTTACTCTCACTTCTGTCTTACCTTTGTCCTCTTTAATAATGTCACAACACTCACATCTGTCTGTCTGAAATAATTAATTAATAAAAAAACAAATTAAATCAGCAGGCTAATTAAACATATATACATATATAAGTCTCTGACAATTCTTCTCTTAAATAATGCTTATAAACATATATTCAGGGCGGAACCAGGATCAAAACGTAGGGGGCTAGTTAAAATTTTGGGGTTTGGGGCAGCGCATCGAAAAAAAATTTTAGGTTCACAAGACATTGCAAACATACGTTTATATTGAATTTTTTTAATTAAAATGACATATATATTATAATTTTATCATATTTTAAGCGTGACAAAAAATCTAAATTAATCCAAGTTATTCTAATAATCTATCGTACTTAATATTTTGGGAATCCATGGCATTGTGTCATGTTATTTTGTAGAGTCGTTGATAAAAAAAATCACAAATAAACAAATATTCATAAATTTTAAAATAATAGAAGTTTTAACCATTTTATTTCAAAATATATATATATATATATATATGGAGAAGAGATAAAAAAAATTAAGGATTAAAATACATATTTACAAAAATTTTGGGGGGCCAAAAGTAATATTCAAAAAATGCAATCCAAAATACCTAATTTTTTTTTTAATCTTGGGGGTTCAACAACCCCTTAAAAGTTCCGCCAATGTATATATTATAATTATTCGATCGTCAATTTTTCGAGGAAAAAAAATCGAGAGATATTTCGTTTCATATGTATCTGTCCCTATAGAATTCCAATATTGATTAGTGATTACCTACATTCATCAAAACAAAAATTACTGATTACCTACCGATTTTCAAACTTCGTCCTTAGTATTTCTTCTATACTATCTTCATTTAACCAATAACGAAAGAGTATTTTAATTTAATTATATATATTTTTCTAAATTTTAGCAATAGTTTTTAATTTTCTTAATACTTATGCAATTATCTTAAATGTTATTTCATTTAAAAAAAATATGGAGTAACTATTTTTATTAGGGGTTTATTGCATTAGTACCCTTGTATTTACTCTAGTTATTAAAAAATTCCCTATGAATAACTATTAGCGAAAAAGCCCCTATGATGTATTGGGGGGTTCGCTAATAATTTATAATATGTGGGAGTTTTATAGAATTTGATATAATAGAGGGGTAGTAAATATAATAAACGTTTTTTACTGGTATCAGTTTAAAAGTTTAATCGAACTAACCGTAGTGCGTTTGGTGTCCGGCGAAAAGACTCGAATTGTGTGAATAAAGTCCGCAGAATGATTGCCACTTGTCAAACACGCCGGAAGGCCGCGCGGCCACGCCCGAGAGTAGGTGGTGATAATTCCTCCGCCGCCGTCCTCAGCCGCCGTTGTTCTCTCGACTGATTGGAAGAAGAAAGCGTGAGGAGCTTCGCAGGGATCGCCGGAGCGGCCTCTGGTATTGAACATATACGCCGGCGGATTCGGCGTCTCTAACCACGGCGTGAACGTTTCGATCGGCATTAATAAATAGCTACGTGGCATTATTCTCTCGTAAATCTGGGCAGAGTAGCCCCAAGAAATTGAGAGAGACCAGTTACTCCGGCGGTTGTAGCAGATCGTTTGCTGCAGCATCCTTGACTGGTCGGCTTTCGCCGCCGTCATGAGGTGGCGCGTGGACTCGAAACGGTCCTTGGTCGGGAAGATTGGGTCCACCATGTCAAAATGGTGAAGAGAGAGTAACGGCGTTAGTGAGTGGGTCGATAAGAAACCCGAGATATCGCCACGGAAATCGATCTGCAATATTTGTTTATTACAGGGGTCAATTTGCAAAAGATGATGAAATATAAGGGTATAATTATAAATTATGTAATTAAATTGGGAGTATCAAATCAATAAAGTATTAGTCAACGGTCAAATATTGTGTATACCCTTTTTCAAAAATATTTATATGGCTACATCTCAAGTGTGGATTTTGTAATTCATAACCAGAAAAAAATAAAATTACAAACTTACCTAACTCAAAATTCCTGGTGATTAACACGTACAATCAATTAATTAATTAACTAATCTTCTGGCCATTAACATAATTAATCAATGTGAAAATATTATAGACATTAATCAATTAATTAATTAATACCTGGTGATTCCCTCTTTGGGGTGAGAGATTAACTCCAATATCTGCAATACAAGCCTTTGTTGTGTTATCAGCGGAATTTAAAAAAACGTATCGTTTCAAACAATTCTCGATATCTCCGGCCAAAGCTTTCGCCAACGGATAACTCAACATAATTCCGCCACCACCAAAAGCCTGATTAAACGAAAAAATAGAATTCGATAAAATAAACTCCGAATGCCCGCCTAAGTAATAATACTTCGTGTGATCGTATTGTGCAAGAACATCGACCATATTATCCACGAAAAAAACCGAATCGTCGTCTCCCATTACAACCCATCTTAGGTTTCTATGATCTTTTACTTCTCTCAAAACCTCCATTATCCCATGCACCATTCTCTGTGCCCTAATGTCGGATTTGTTGAGAAGCTTCGTTAGGTCATCGGAAACCCTAAATGGAGGAGAAGTTTCCGGCCAAGGGAGGAGATGTGGGCCCGGAGGCACATCGAGAAATAAATACCCGTTTGTGTGATTCGGCCTCCACCATGATTCTATATACGATTTCCGGAATTGCCATGCTTTTTCCGAGCCAACAATTCCGAATACTATGTGACTGAGATCTGTCGGAGAAATTTCTGCCGCTTTTGTAATTTGCGGAAAATTATAGTGATTATTTTCGGAATAAAATGATTGTGAAAATGGTGTAGTTTTTAATTGAGGGTAGAAGAAATTTGAAGCTGGAAAAATTAGGTGTTTGTTTATATAAAAAACACTGAATAAAGAAAGGGAGAGCCCAAATATCAGTACTAGGTTGCTTTGGCTACTCAATTTTGGTTCCATTTGATTGTAATTTCTTGCAAACTAATATGAAATATATATATAATATATTTATATAGAATATATACACACACACTCAAGAAAGAGAGATTTGGAAAATATAATGTGAAAACGTGACTGCTTGTAAGACAAAAGAGAATAGTAAATTAAAAATTATATATTGGAGAACATGACTACTTGTAAGAAAAATTAAAAGAGATGTATAAATTAAAATTATATATTGCTCTAAGTCAAACATAATACATTTGAAAACATTTATGGAAATCAATCTTATTTGTTTATGCTTTTATTATATCAGTTTCTTACAAGGGAAAATTGGATTTTTAGTTTATTGTTTAGAGTCAATATGAGGTAATATTATTTGAATAGATTGTAAAAATGGAAAAGATGATTTCGAGATTTAGCCAATTAATTATTTGCACTTGTAATCAAGAAAAATATATTTTTTTTTAATTTTCTCAATATTGCCCAAAAGTTTTAGGTAAAAACTAAAAACGGTAAGTGACTAATTCAATATACATAAATTGGTTTAATGTTTTCAAATATGATATTTCGAAAATCAAATTTATGCCCGATTTGATTAATGTCCAATTCCGAATCCACGATTCACATTATTTTTTTCCCAATCGTAAAGTTTCCTTATTCACCGCATGTTTGATTCTAATTACAAAATAAAAAATATGTTCGAAATATTATTTTGTAGGATCTCAGACGCTAGCGCTATTTATTGTCCTAAAATCAATTGTTATCAGGAAAGACACAAATGTTAATCTTATAGTACCGCATTCAATACTATAGGAGTACGCTAATAAATACAAACATGCGCACACGACATTCGATTGTATAAATTACATCAAAGCCCATCATATTAAGACATTTCATTGTGTTGTCATGTGTACTAATATTATTTACTTCATTAGATTAATATAAATTACAAGAGAAAATATAATCTGCATGAAATATTTACTTATTCATGCATTAATGTTATATTTGACTTTTCAATCTTTCTTGTTTCCTCTATCCAATCATAAATTAGAGAAAATATATTATTATTATTTTCTGAAAAAGATTAAGTACAAAAAATATGTATATTCATGCAATTATTTCATTTGACCTGCATTCCCTTACAATCACTTCTGCCTCACCGCCGTCGGCTTTGATTATATCACAACACTCGCATCTATCCGTCTGTAATTAAGCAAAAACAAATATAAATGTTTCATTACAACACTCGGTTTTAATTATAAGTGTTGTGATATAACGCATCTAGGTTTGAAAATTGTTATTTGCGGTTTATAACAAAATCCCTCAAAAAACATCTCTCTAAAACCTCAATACTTCCCAAAAAAATTCAAAAAACCTGCCAAAACGCGTAAAAGCCCAACTTGGGCGCCCATTCAGTGCACGCCCAAGTTGGACGTGCAAGCTGCATTTGGGCGCCCGAGTTGGGCGTCCAGTGACAATTTTTTTTTTTTAATTGAACGCCTAAGATGGGCGCCCAAGGCGCGTACGAACGCCCGGAACGGGCGTTCGTATGCGCCTTAGGCACCCATCTTGAGCGTTCGAACATTTTTTGCGAAAAAAAAAGCCCTACAAATCGGTTTGTAGGGCTTTTTAACATGAAATTGGTTCCGTAATTGACCTACCAAATGCATATTACACATAAAAGAGTCGAAATTACATCAAAAAATCGAAATCCAACCCTTCTTCAAGCTCGATTTCGAATTTTCGATTTCTTTTTTTTTTTTTTTTGCTATTTGCAGTTTTGGGGGAGTTTTGGATTGTTTTAAAAGTTTTGGGGAGTTTTGAGAAAAACCGCAAATAACAATTTTGTGACCGTAAATAGCATTTGATATATAAATATATATATATATAGAGAGAGATATGGAGAGAGAAAAGATTGATCACCGATGTGCGCTTTGTGGGTGGCGAAAAGACTAGAATTCTTCGAATGAAGTCCGCAGAATGATTGCCACTAGATAAACACGGCGGGAGAGCGCGTGGCCACGCGCGCGAGTAGCTGGTGACGATTCCGCCGCCGCTGCCAATCGCGGCCGTTTCCTGGACGGAATCGAAGAAGAAAACGTGAGGAGCTTCACAGGGGTCGGCGGCGGAGCGGCTTCTGGTGTTGAACATGTAATTCGGAGGCTTAAGAGTCTTCAACCACGGCGTAAACGTCTCGATCGGAATTATCAAATAGCTCCTCGGCATTATCCTCTCGTAAATATGTGCAGAGTAGCCCCACGAAATCGAGAGAGACCAGTTGCTCCGCCGGTCGTAGCAGATGGTCTGCTGCAGCATCCTCGACTGGTCGGCTTTCGCCGCCGTCATGAGGTGGCGCGTGGACTGAAAACGGTCCTTGGCCGGGAAGATCGGGTCCACCATATCGAAATGGTGAAGTGAAAGCAGTGGGGCCAGTGGGTGAGTTGATAAAAACCCTGAAATATCGCCACGGAAATCAACCTGCAAACATTTGTTCTTTTAAAAACCCTAATATCAAAATTAATATTTTTTTATTATATTAATTATTAATATTAATAATTAATATTAATTACTTGATGATTTCCTTGGTGAGGTGTCAAATTAACTCCAATATCAGCGATACAAGCCTTTGTTGTGTTATCAGCGGAATTCAAGAACACGTATCGCTTCAAACAACTCTCGATATCTCCGGCCAAAGCTTTCGCCAATGGATAACTCAACATAATCCCACCGCCGCCAAAAGCCTGATTAAACGAAAAATAATAATTCGACAAAATAAACTCCGAGTGCCCACCTAAGTAATGATACTTCGTATGATCGTATTTAGCAAGAACGTCGACAATATTATCCACAAAGAATATCGAATCGTCGTCTCCCATCACTACCCATCTTAGGTTTCTATGGTCTTTTACTTCTCTCAAAACCTCCATTATGCCATGCACCATTCTTTGTGCCCTAATATCGGATTTGTTGTTGAGAAGCTCGGTTAGGTCATCGGAAACCCTAAACGGAGGAGAAGTTTCCGGCCACGGGAGGAAAGGTGGGCCCGGTGGTTTATCGAGAAATAGATATCCCTTTGTGTGATTTGGCCTCCACCATGATTCTATGTATGTTTTTCGGAATCTCCATGCTTTTTCCGAGCCGACGATTCCGAACACTATGTGGCTGAGATTCGTCGGAGGAGGAGGAGAATATTGTTCGATCGGCTTTGTTACGTGCCAAAAATAGTTGTCGTTGTCGTGCGAAAAAGGTGCGGTTTTAAGTAGGGGGAAGAATAAAGTATCTGGAGATGGAAAGATTAGGTGTTTGTTTGTGTAGGAAAAGGTGATGAGGTAAAGGGGAAGCCCTAATATCAAGAGTGGGGTGCATTGGCTGCATAGTTTTGGTTTCATTATTTTGATTGAAATTAAATTGAATTAAATTAATTGGGTGCAAATAATTTGGAGATGTAATTATTTGTTATTGGAAAACTTTAGAGTAGTACGTACTAGTTAATTTGTGTGTTGTAGATCAGATAATGCATGCATGAAGCATGATTAAATAATCACATATATCTTATTGTGTGTGCATGAGATTGGAGTGTATATGATTGATAATCCATGTGATTTACCTATATGAAATTGAGTACGCCAATATTAATTATCTTCCAGTAAATAGTAATATTTAAAAGTATTTTTTTTATTTATTTGTAGTGTACACAAGATCAATTAGGTAATTTTTATTTATTTATTTTGATAATTCATGAAAAAAATCGCTCAATACTTTAATTTGTATAATAATAAAAGTACATTCAACTTTAGGATTTAATGAATTTTCAATAGTTATATTACATGTAATAATTTTATTTTTTTTATGAAAAATATGCAAAAACACCAAGAAATCGAAAGTATATACTGACAAACTCGATCGATCACTTGAGTGTTCACCTTATTGAATTAAAGTACAAAAAAATAAAACAATAACAATTAATAGCCATTCATTTTATTTATTAAAAAAGATGATGAGGCAAATTCCAATGCATGTTCAAAAAATCAGTAAAAATATATTTCAATTTTGTTAGTGCAAGTTATGTGCTCTCAATGTGCTTAATATATCGATGCAACGTAACATTTTATTTGTTACATATATGTTATATTAATTTAACATATATATATATAAATATATATATATATATATATATATATATATATATATATATATATATATATATATATATATAACAAATCACGTGAAGCATAATTTTAGGTTAAGATAATTAATTCGAAAGGTGACAACTAATAAGTATCTGTTCAGCTTTTTCAAAATATAAATCAAGGTTGGCACGTACTTAATTGCAATGTTAGCCAATATTTATTGCTACCTTGTTCTGACATTTGCAAAAATATATACTGTACTGGTAGTACGCAGTGCATTTCAAAATTTAGAAAAAAATTAAACATCTAATATCATAATATTATTCGAGCCAATAAATATAAAAACACTATCCAATTAATCAAATAAAAGTTTTTAATCGAGGATCGAAGAACATAATCCTCTAATTTTGCTCAGCATTTCTTCTCAAAGCTCGGGCATGTCGTAGCCCGCATGCGTTGCACAAGGTCTGCACAATAAATATAAAATTGTAATTTCTACACAACTCAACTAAAAAAAAAGGGACAATAATCGGAATTTATGAATTCTCAATGATTAATTTTTTTTTTATAAAAAAAATAAATATAAACAAAAACATTAAGAAATCGAAGGTGAGAAACTCACTTGAGGGCCATTAGGGCCTTTCCTCCAAAGAGGAGTGTTGTCGGTTCTGCATTCGTCGCAGACTTTTGCTTCTTCCTGCTCGCCCCTTCGTCTACGCGCGGGGGGTGCACGGTTTACCTTATCGAATTAACGTACAATTACATTAAACAATAATAATATCCATTCATTTTATTTAAGAAAACATAAAAATTGGAAGTAAATATATATAGCTAGTGCAAGTTATGTGCTCTCATTGTGCTTAATATGATGCAATAAGTAACATTTTATTTGCTATATATGTTAATTAAGGTTGCATATGTTGAACATGTAACTAATTAACATGTTTTTTTATTTATTAAATTAACATGATTTATATGATGAGGCAAAAAAATCATGACATTTTTTCCCTTTTTCTTAATGTTGAAACTATTTCTATAACCAGCTAAGTGAGTTGTCAGAAATAACCCTTACAGCATACAAAAATGAGCAAATTAAAATAAACTAATATAGGAATACAACTTGAATATAAAGAGTATATATATATATATATATATATATATATATATATATATATATATATATATATATACCTGATTATTATTTAATGCATTGTCATCCACATTTGCAACTCCCAGTCTGAGAGTAAGATCAACATTGACAGCTTGGTTATCGTTCACAGCTTGGTTACCGTTGCCACCTTGCATTTTCTCTAATCAAAACTCAAAATATTGATCAATATTTTTATTTTTATTATTAATTTATACATATATTAGAATAATGAAAAATTAAAGGAAATCAAGTTGAATATTACAGTCTAGTATACAAGTCAGTGTCTAAATATAACTTGTTTAAATTAACATGTCTAAATAACTACAAGAACTCATATAATCAATAAAAATAAAGAACACAATAGTATTTATTTTCAGGCATTTCTTTAAGAATAATAAAATTACCAAAAAAATCATTTATTACTACATAAAGAGGCGCCCTTTGTCGGATAATAATAAAAATTAAATCCGTTTTTTTTTTCCTATTGTCGGAATGCTTTCTTAAGATCTCCAGTAACTGTAACACATACGACAAAATCGACAATGATAACGACAAAAAAGAGATGGCGGCAGGCAAAGATCGACAAAACAAGAAAAAGAAAAAAGATCGATCATCTGATCAAGTGTATGTATTCAACAAATTACGGAATCGCATAATTAACCCTACAATTTTTTTATTTTTTGTTTTGTTAATTAATTAGTTTATATTTCCATTAAAGGAAAAGAGATCTATATATAAACCAACCAAGATACCACTTAAAATTTAAATTAAATAAGAAATTCAATTTATAAAACGGCAGCCAAGATCGATCACTCTCCAAACGTACACCACATAAAAAACACACATAAATTATCTGAAGAATTTAGAGTTCAATAAATTATGCACAAAAATACTTAGGATATACCTACAAAAACCTTCGAAAATCTTGATATGATCGGCTACAAGAACTTATCAGAGGTCGAGAAGAAGTAGAGAGATCAGTAACCCTGATCGAGTATAATCCTGTGCTAGAGAGAGAGAGAGAGAGAGAGAGAGAGAGAGAGAGAGAGAGAGAGAGAGAGAGAGCGAGAGAGAGTAACACTGTGTACGTAGAATGTTGTGCTAATTAAATAGAGTGTGTTATATCTGCAGGTGCCATAGAGATTGAGACGAATTTATGTTTTTAACTTTTCATGCATTAATGTATAAGTTTGGCTGGATCATATACGTACTTATTGACAAGATGATAATTAGTGACAGAGTGTTTTACACTCATGCATGCACACTTTGTCTGTATGTATTAAACTCTATATCAATATATATATATATATATATATATATATATATATATATATATATATATATATATATATATATATATATCACAAATCATGTGAAGCCTAGCTAGCATAATTTTTAGGTCCCGAAGGTGACAATGAATTAAGTATTTGTTCAGCTTTTTCAAAATATATATACATCAAGGTTGGTACGTACTTAATTGGAGTACCCAATATTTACTGCTATCTTTGTTGCGGCACGTGTAACAATTCTACGCAGGGCATTTGATAAATTACATACATATACAGACATAAAAAGGTGAGTGTAGTTATTATTTCTTTATTTCACGTTATTAAGTTTTGGGTTAATGGCATTTTGCCCCCGAATTTTGACGCATTTTGCACTGTACCCTCTAAACAATTCAAAAAGTTGCACAATGCCCCCTAAACTACAAAAATTTGCATTTTGCTTGTTACCCATAAACTACAAAAAGTTCCCTAAAATCTTCATCTCACTCGATTTAACATATATCAGTTCCACCTACTACATATATCATCCTATAAAACAATTTAAACTTCTAATATCATAATATTCGTCCCTAAAAAAAACATAATTATTAATATATTTTGCTTCATCTAATTAATTACCCAGATCACCAAGATTAATTGATCATATGTTCACTCAATTAATTATATAAATAACCTCTATATATATCGAAACATATTTGTAATATGTGTATATAAGACACTACAAATTAAATAAGGATATTTAAGGATCACGGGGCCCATCGAAGGACTGAGTCTTCCTAAGATTCCAGTGAAGACCATCGTGGATGCTCCGTAAGAAATCGGTAGTGGAATCTGATTGGCAAGCAGTGGGGACTGGCCAAGGTGCCATGCTGCATACGAGCGCATCGCCGGGGCCTAGCTGTTTCCGGCCCTTTCCATCAAAGGACACCCACGCCTGGCAGCGGCTACTGGGCGGCACCACCACTCTCACTGTCACGTGCTCCGGCAATATCAGCGGCCTAAACGACAACGAGTGCGGGCATATTGGTGTGAACAGAATCCCAGGTACCTGTAATAATACAGTAGCATTAATATATAGAAGGGAGACGAAAGAAAAACATATATAGTAATTTTCACATGATTAATATATAGCTAGCGTGGTAATCCCGATTAGAAGGAATCGGGAGAATCTTGTAGAGTAATTGATTGGAAGATTGCCTCTTTAGACTCTTCTTTTCTTCTTCGAAGGTTCTAATCATTTAGAATCCGGTAGAACGAATTTGAGACACTGAGATTTTTGCACATTTGCATAATCTTAAACCGTTCAATATTGTTTTATGAGCACATATATCAACTGATGGGTCCATAGCTCAGTGGTAGAGCATTTGACTGCAGATCAAGAGGTCACCGGTTCGAACCCGGTTGGGCCCTTCAAAGTGCATGTTTTTTTAAACTTCTATCTAAAAGTATTTTTTACAAAAATACAATTTATAAATATACCCCTATATTTTTTTATATTTACATGTACCCCCACGCACCTGTGTGTATCACTGTTTCCGTGTCCGTGCTTCATAGTCAAATACTAAATACTAACCATCACTTTTCATGATAATATCCGCAACCACCCCCCATCCTCCCACACTCGCACACACTCGCTCACAGACAACACATAACAGTAGTAAATAAAGAAAACAAACACATAAACAGGCAAATAAATATAGATAACTACATATAAATCTTAAAAGTGGTTTCCATCCCAAACACACAAGTAAAATTAAAAACAAAGACTATTTTGTAACATAATTTGAAAATGAGTGACTATCTAACAGACTAGTTGCCTATTTCAGAGTGCTCTGTCTTGATGGAAGATTTGACTTAAATAGTATTTAAAAGAAGATGATTTTAATACATTATGGATAATCAAAGAAGCACCAGCCTCCCAATTATTTTGCACCATTAGGAAAGGTTATTTTCAGATAAAATAACAATTGGCATTTACAATCACTTGCCTTTTAACTCATATAGAACATGTAATATGAGCATCAATTTTTGATATTCGAATATGGTTTTATGAGCATATTTAACAAGCAATGAGTCTATAGCTCAGTGGTAGAGCATTTGACTGCAGATCAAGAGGTCACCGGTTGAACCCTACTTTTTTACTGGATCAAATGTTCAAATTAAATTTTGAAAATCTTTTTCATCAAATTCAAATCGTTTAAGAACTCCTTAGCTCAAATCATTAGACTCCTTAGCTCAAATCATTAGATTTTTTTGCCTATTATGATTCGACTTAAATGGAATCTAAATAGATAGAATCTGGTACACTGAGTTTCTTGCCAATCTGATGCATGATACTCAATACAAAAAGGAATCTGGTACACTGAGATTTCTTGCCAATCTGATGCATGATACTCAATACAAAAAGGGACCATTATGATTTGCAACTATAAATAATAATTTGCATTAATGATACTAATTTTATTACCTTAGAATATAGTTTTATGAGAATATTTATCAACTGATGGGTCCATAGCTCAGTGGTAGAGCATTTGACTGCAGATCAAGAGGTCACCGGTTCGAACCCGGTTGGGCCCTTTATATTATATGTTTTTACTCACAAATTCTTAAAATGGTTCGGATGAATTACGTATCTACGAAATTACAATTATGCCCTTGCGGCATGAAAACTAACCCTTTTAGAGTTTAGGTACATTCATTGGAATTCAATTTTACGAGTGTAACACAAATTCTTAAAATGGTTCGGATGAATTACGTGTCTACGAAATTACAATTATGCCCTTGCGGCATGAAAACTAACCCTTTACTCACAAATTCTTAAAATGGTTCGGATGAATTACGTATCTACGAAATTACAATTATGCCCTTGCGGCATGAAAACTAACCCTTTTAGAGTTTAGGTACATTCATTGGAATTCAATTTTACGAGTGTAACACAAATTCTTAAAATGGTTCGGATGAATTACGTGTCTACGAAATTACAATTATGCCCTTGCGGCATGAAAACTAACCCTTTTAGAGTTTAGGTACATTCATTAGAGAAATTCAATTTTACCAGTGTAATTGCCAAGTGTGTAACGTTAGATTTTAGTAGAATCCTATTGAAACCGAACCATTATTTTGAATGGACCACCCGATATGAATGTTTTACTCCATCCTTGTGTATTTTTGCATGTTAATGGAGTTTTTCTCCACAATGCGCTATTGATGTTATAGAGTTTGTATGCTAGTACTTTTCTTGACATAGGTTTATTGCACAAGACCACCATTTTAACAAAAAAGGGAATATTGTAATCCTTTTAGGGGGTTTAGAAGTTATACTATGCCCGGATATTTAGGAGTTAGCTCATCCAAAGGAAACTCGAGACTCTTAAAAAATATATAATTTTGAAGGGCCCAACCGGGTTCGAACCGATGGCCTCTTAATCTGCAGTCAAATGCTCTACCACTGAGCTATGGACCCATCAGTTGGCAAATATGCTCATAAAACAATATTCTAACGTCAAATATTCTAAATATCTATATGAGTTCAAAGGCAAGTCCTCTTAAATGCCAATATGAGTTCAAAGGCAAATGTTATTTTGGATGCAAATGACCTTACCTCATGGAGCAAAATAAATAGGAGTCTGGTCGTGTTCTTTAAGATTTCATTTAAGTCGAATTTTCCATAAAGAAAGAGGACTATAAATACTAAATAGGCAAGAAATCTCTTAGGTATTCATTTTAATTGTTATCTTATATAGGCAAGAAATCTCTTAGGGAGTCACTCATTTTAATTACTGTGTTATGATAGGCCAGAAATCGAGTAAATAGTCAATCATTTAATATAAGCATCAATGTTTGATATTAGAGTACAGTTTTATGAGAACATTTATCAACTGATGGGTCCATAGCTCAGTGGTAGAGCATTTGACTGCAGATCAAGAGGTCACCGGTTCGAACCCGGTTGGGCCCTTTCAAAATATATTTTTTTAACCCCCAAATTTTCTACTCAGATGTTGTCTAAGGGCTCGTTTGGCTAAGCTTATTTGTCTAAGGGCCCGTTTGGCATATATCTTTTTAACCCCCAAATTTTCTACTCAAATGTTGTCTAAGGGCCCATTTCGCTAAGCTTATTTGTCTAAGGGCCCGTTTCGCTAAGCTTATTTTAAACATCTGATAAGCTCTTATGTCCGATAAGATGTTTTAAGACCTTAGCCAAACACCCTCTAAGTATCTAAGACCTTAGCCAAACACCATCTTATGTCTTGACATTTGCAAGAAATAGCATAGTTTCGGATGTATTTGAGACATACTAGATGTGTCGCGGATAAACTCGAAACCAAATGATAAGTCAATGCATTGTATTCCCCTACTAAGGAATCAACTCCACATTTCTAAATTTATTTCCACATACTTAAATAATCCAAAACCCAATTTGAACAGAAAAATAAAGGCCACGAAAAAAAAAAAAAAAAAAAAAAAAAAGACATACCTGAGGATGAACCATTGACCCTCCTGCTGCAAGGGAATATGCTGTGCTGCCAGATGTCGTCGACAGAATCAAACCATCACCCTGTACGCACGTCACGAACGAGTTGTCGCAGTAGCATTCTAGATTTGTGAGGAAAGACGAAATTCCACGGTCGATCGTCACCTCATTCAAGACAAGCATTGGACCTTCGTTCTCGTACTCACTCTTAGCCTCGTCACGGATTATATGACACTGCAAACGATGCCTTAACGTGATACTTATAGGACCACATAGGATCGAACTGAGATACTGTCGGTAATGTTCGCTGTCTAATCGCGTTAAAGATTAAATCGACATGAAGTATTTAATAGATAAGATATAAACACGACCTTAATAAAAAAAAAAAAAATCAGATTTAGGATACGAAACGGAGTCATGAAACCAAGAGAGCCTAAAGAGAATGGCACGATCGGCGGAACGGGACCTTTGAACATAGACGCTGCCTGCAAAATTCGAAAAACGGGAATTTCAAAAAGGAGCACCATTTACTATTAAGATAAGAATAAATAAAAGCTTTGTATTTTTATTAAAAGTACGAAAAACGGACACTTACCCAAAGAACAGTTCCATCTCCGCCCAGAGTTACAACGAGGTCAACCTTTGTATGTAAGAGGAGCACGTCCTTGTCTGGGGAAATGTGAGAAAACGAGGTATTAAGCAGACAAGAAATGTCGAATACCCTAGTAAGAAAATTACACGATGGAGACTAAACGAAGCTTACCGTCTTGCCAGGTTTGTACAAAGCTATAGTACGAAGATTCTGTCAAAAGCTCGGACTTCACTCGTGGCTCCACGTATATATTTAACTTTTTCTGCTCGTTCAACCATCTGCATAGATAATCTAACCCCTTTTAGAAGGTGCGTAACGTAAAGTACGGGAATTAGTCTTTGAGTATCCTACCTGATCATTTCGAGACATAGAATTCTAACCGAAGTAGAATTCGGCTTGGTCAATATAAGCACGGTTTGAGGGGGTGATTCCCACTTCAAAGAAATCTGAAACGAAAATTAGGGGAGGAAAAACGAAATTATATAACGAAGTACCGTTTAAAAGTTGAGTATCAAGAACATATAATGTAATAATCTTGAAAATAGAGAATGTACCTGTTTACTGCTCCGCTCGGCAGTTGTTATATTACCCTTCTCAAACGACACGATGTCGTGTTTGTGGCGATCGCATTTTTCGCCCTTGCAGTACCATGACAGCTTAAACGATGCCTTTCTCATCATCTTATTTGGGACGGAAGAGGGGTTCGAATCAGGTTCACCGTCTCGAAGAACCTCTTGAGCGGAGATATCGTCTTTACCACAGCACAACTCACATTGATCACTATTTTCATCTGAAATTACGGTTCTGTCCTCCGGATTTCCGCCTCTCCCGTCAGTACAATCACCCCCTAATGACAGCACCGGAAAGAATCAGCAGATAATTCCAAGAAGAAAAAAGAATCACTTAAAAGAAAGGAAGAAAAAAAAAACCATTTTGCTCCAACTGCAGATTGCGTTGTCTCTCGAGTTCGTATTTACGCTTCCATTCCGCAGCTTCGGCTTGAGCAGAAGCCTTACCTTCGGTGACCCTTCTCAGTGCCTTTGCAACAGCTAAAACCAAATCGATTTAAACTTCCAATCAAGTCGCGTATAAGCTAAGTATAGCAAATTAAATATTTCCAAGTACGAGTAATCCGGCAAAGGAAAAAAAACTCACTTCTCAGAGCCTCGGAGAACTCGATCAGATGATCGTCAATTCCATGGAGAAGAGGCTGTTGAATAATTTCCTCCACCGATTTTTCCGAATTCAACATAGAGAAAGAATCGATAAATCCATTCTCTGCCGGCGAGACACTAGCATTACCCTATTAAGAATCGATAATAGGTGGTTCGTTATTTACAGAAGTTAACCAAGAAACGTAAATTGCAGAACTTTTTTATTTGAGTATGTGCACTGAGTTCGTAAATCACGACAGCTCGAGTCCGAAATCGAGCTAACTATTGTGGATTACATAGCATCACTTTCAACAGCCAAACCCTCATTTGGTAACTCTGATTAATCTCCAAAGTTACTTAATCACTTAATCATACCCTAGTCAACAATATCCTAAATAAAGAACTCAATCCAGTTAACAGAAATGCTAACAACCTAAAATAAACTTTGAACAAAACCAAGGTTTCAATCTTCCAAGAACAAGGCACAATTCAAGAAACCCAGACGAGTAGCAGTATTAAAACTATTCAGAGCTAAAAAAGAAAAAAAAGAAAAGAAAAGGAGGCACAGTTTACCTTGGTAGAGGTGGAGTTGCTCGGAGACATGGGGCCCACCTCCCTCTTAAACATATGTTTTCAATGTTTGTGTGTGTTAGAGAGAGAGAGAGAGAGAGAGAGAGGTCTGGTGAAGAAAAAAATGGCAGCTACAGGAGGGGATGAAATGAAATGAAGCTGTTTAACAAATATGTATACATACAAATATATATAGATATATAAAAAATTATTATATAATATGTATGAATAAGTAAGACAAAAGATTGATGAGGAATTAAAAAAAGAAAAGATGAATGGGGAAGGCAGGCATGGGAAACGCGAGGTAGGCCTGGTTCGGTGGAGATGGAAAGAAAGTGGGAGGAGGTGGGACCCACTAACCAAGCGCGTGGGCAGTCATCGAAGAAGAAGATGAAATGTTTAATGCAATAAATTTCTTAGCTTCAAGTCATCATCCCACTTTTGACAAGTCAATTTTTTGTACTAATTATTTTGACTTTCATTTTTTTTTTTTTTAATTCCTATAAAATCAAATCGAGAGATACTCAAAAGTCCACCTACCTATATGATTTTGTGGAACATGTCAATCATGTAAATTATTCTAATAATATTTATCTTATGACAAAAACATTATTGTTAGATGCAAGTGAATTGAGTAATATGTACATCTTTTGATTTGGTGTGATTTCTTCTTTCGTTATTGGAGTTTGATTTTTTCGAGGAAACGAAGAATTACCTGATTATGTCAGAGTTGTTTCTTTTTTAAATACAATAATGTCGACTGTGTGCATCTTCAATATCAAATCTTCACCATCTTTCACACGTCTTCGTCGTTCGTCACCGACACATACCGACACATACAGTATTTCACGCGGAGCTACGTACTAAGGAACCAGCTAATCTAAATATGTAACTTCACACTTTTATGCTACAGTATCAAGAAACTTCTTCAGAGTCTCGTTATTCTTGGTTCCAACAAAAATAAGCTGATGATTCTGGTGAAAACAACATCCTATCACTTCAATCAAGGGTTGTTGACTTGTTGTTTCTCGTAATTCTTTGACGATTTGGACATGTTCGGGAACTATTATTATATATCGGAAGGAGAGATAACCGGTGTTTGATTACATGTAAATTTAAAAGAAACAATAAAAAGAAATACAAAATCGTTATCGAAGGACATTTCAGACATTTTGCGTACTTCAATTGAAAATATGATTTACATATTATTATTAGTGGGCTAAGCTATAGAATTGAAGCCCAATATTACAAGTCTATTACAATTGGGCTTTATTACATATAAAGCCCAATCATTTTCAGATAAAATCCACCGTTTTCACTCTCTTTTTTTCTCGGTACTCACTCCAATGGACACTCTACAGGCCACTTACCGAGACGACGACACCGATGAGGACTCCCCTCCCCTGCCACCGCCGATCACCGCCGCCGCCACGCTGGCAAACGCCGTCGTGGTACCCGACATGAAGCCCGAGTTGCCCGAACAGAATCACGCGATATATATCAAGCAACAGCTTGAAACCACTGCCTCCGAGGATGTTTCGCCCGAAGAAATTTCCTCGTACGGAATCGAAACTCCTGGAGACGCCAACCAAATCGACAAACATGGTACTCCGAATTCCGCCGGTCTCCCACCGGAAATTGGCACCGACGAAGTGGGAGAAGGCGGAGAGGTGGAGGAGGAGGAAGAAGAAGAGGAGCCCCCACAGAAGAAGCAGAAGACCCTCCCCGATCTGCCCAAACGCGAAACCCCTGATAGCAAAATTACCGAAATGCCCCCGCCGGCTGATGCAGTTCCTCCGCCGCCCCGGAGCGGAAAGCCGCCCACCGCCAAATCGGGAAAGAAATCGAAGAAGAAGGACGTGTGGACCACCACCACCAGAAAGGGGAAGAAGAAGACCAAGCATGCATCAAACAGCAGCCACAGTTCCAAGAACCCCACATACGGCCACCCCTTAGCCGAGGATAGAATGTTGATTTCCCCGGTCCCGAGATTCCCCGACAAAACCGACGATAGCCCGGACTCGAAAATCTGCCTCTCGAAGGTCCACAAGGCGGAGAAGGTCGAACTGAGCGACGATAGAACGACCGCAAGCAGCACAAAGGGGTACAGAATGGTGAGGGCGACGCGGGGAGTGGTCGAGGGCGCGTGGTACTTCGAGATTAAAGTGGTGCGTTTGGGAGAGACGGGACACACGAGGCTCGGGTGGTCCACCGATAAAGGGGATTTGCAGGCACCCGTTGGATACGATGGCAATAGTTTCGGATATAGGGATATTGATGGGAGTAAAGTGCACAAAGCATTGAGAGAGAAGTATGGGGGTGAAGGGTATCAAGAGGGTGATGTTATAGGGTTTTATATCAATTTGCCGGATGGAGGGGCCTACGCCCCTAATCCTCGGTGCTTGGTTTGGCACAAGGGTCAGCGGTACGTGTCTGCTCCCGATGCAAAGGAGGAACCCCCCAAAGTTGTTCCGGGTGAGTACTTTATGTTCTCTGTTCTTGAGGAGGATTGTGGACTTAGGTTTGATGATTGTGTACTTAATTTTTGCTTGATTTAAGGTGTGTTTGGTGTTTGCTTATACTTGATTGTGCATTTTCTTTTAGTTGGTACATATCATAGTGAGAACTTCGGTTTATGGGAAATGGAGTGTCGTTTGCAATTGAATGTGTGAAGATTGATTTATTCTACCCTAGTTATGTCGAAATATGGGCCTTCTCGTGTGTGTTTTTGGGGAGATCGATACTCTTTGTAGACAAACTATATATCACGCTGTTCAAAAGGTATAAAACTGCCGCCTATTTGAATTGTGGGTTCCGATATGGTCGGTAGTCTAAGAATATAAATTCCGTATTCTTGTACTATTGCTTATTCATTTGTCTTCTAAATTAGTGGTTAGTGGAAAGTCTAGTTTATTGCATTTGACGTCTTATGCCAAACTTGATGAGATTCCATGCTTTAGCAATTATTCTCCGTGGCACACGACCATGAAAAACTTAAGTAGATACTCAATCAGTATCGACAGTTTTCAGGAACGAAGAGCGATCCCAATCACTATAGTAGTCAGCATCGATAGAGTTTCTCACTTTATTTTCTCCCATCCAATGATTTTTCTGATAAAATATTTTTGTAGTTCAATTAATTTCGTAAATGATTTTTTTTTTTTGAAATCTGTCTATTGCTTTATTATATGCATGTTTGTGATGGTGCGTAAGTATAATTGGTGTAAATTAACTATATCATTTTAAGTATATATTTATATCTCACAAGAAATTGCTTTTATTCATATAAACAAGTTCCTTCAAAACTTTTCATTGAGCTACGTATGAATTATGGCTTGTGCTATGCAGGGAGTGAAATATCGTATTTCAAAAACGGAATTAGTCAGGGTGTTGCTTTCACAGATATTTGTGGTGGTCGTTACTACCCCGCTGCTTCAATGTACACTCTTCCCGACCAGCCAACTTGTGTTGTTAAGTTCAACTTTGGTCCTGATTTCGAAAAATTTCCAGAAGACTTTGGCGAACGTGCTGTACCAAAACCTATGATCGAAGTTCCGTATCAAAGTTACGATGGCAGAGTTGAGACTGGTGTGTCATATCAGTAGCTTAAAAATTCTGCTCCCGTATTTTCGAATTATTAGGAACATGGTTTTATTCAAGTTTTGGATTTGGATGTAATTTTGTTTGCTTTCGATGACTGAACTTATAAGAACGGTCACCTTGGTGAAACAACTTCTCTTTTTAGTTTTCAAAACTCGTTCCTTGCGCCTTTAAATATGAGGATGGATTAAATAATGAAGTAGCTGTAGATTGAGGGAAAAAATTAACATATGTCAAATTACTCTCGATATAGTAGAGAAGAATGCTTTATTCAGTTAGATTCGATGTTTTGTCGTACACGTTGTTCTTTTACTATATCCTGTTAAAATCGAGTGAAGAAAGTTGGCGTGGGTACTATTCTTTAATGTATTAGTGAAACTGCTTAGGAAATGAACAAAATCTCGAAGAGTAATGAATGACGGAGAATAGTTACTGTAGTAACATATTTTCCTTTATTACAAATCCTTGAGTTTACCTGTGTTATTAGTTAAGAGAGGGGAAGGAATGCATCTATATGGTGAACTCAACGTGATGGAATCTTTCTTTGTGATGACAGGTAACCAATGGAATATTACCAGAATGTGCCCCGTGTTCAAAGCGATTAAAGAGGAAACGTTAAAATTGTGAAAGCTGTTGAAATCGTCGGTTAAGCTTGAGCATACACTCAGGTTGGTAGTATCTAATTTGTAAAAAAAGCTACTTGGTTGTGTTGTGTGTCTTACTTTGTTAAAAATAAATTGAAAAAATCGCCGTAATGTTGTTATAGATTCGCAATAGATGAAATTATTGTTGAATCTTTGTTTTATGTGCAAGGAGAATATCTCGTTAAAACCACCATGTAAACTATTGTAAAGTGCAACCGTGTAATAAAATGTCTAATCTAGCTTTTGATCCACGTGGCCTGATTTATTGGAGGAATACTTTATCAGTGCAGTGTATCTGAATTTCTTTCTCGTTTCACTATATAGTATTTCCGTCATTTTTTGTCGAACGTGTTATTTTGGTTTGTGAACCCTTATAGAAACTCAATTCTTTCCATATTTCCAATTTTACACTAAATTCTCCTAAAACAAGAATTAGCACAATCTTAATTAGTTTATTATTTAAGTAGCCATAACTCCCTTGTTTCGTATCTTCTCATTTCATTTCCTCCTTTGTCAAATTTTCATCTATCCTTTACCATAAATTAGAATTTTGAGAAGAAAATTTTATGTATATAATTGTATGTGAAATATATTTCGATTTTATCTCCAACTTCTTAATCCATAAGCCTAAATCGCGATCGAATCGCTGTTACGATACATAGCTTGTTACTTAAATCTCACCGCCCTATGAATCTAGACATGCAGATGCCATTTAGACAAAATAGTATATGTTAACCCTTTTTGTCTACGTGTAGAACCGCTCTAGTTTCTGTTAGTAACCGACGAAGAGAAATTGAAGATGTGAGTAGTATTAATATAGATGAAAAATAAACGATTGGTCAATTCTGCACACATGTGACGATTCTTTTTTGAAATGCTTCTCTGCAGTTGTTTCAATTTGAAGTAGACTGCCTTTTCTTTTCAGTTTTCAAGGTAATGGAAGCTAAGATTGTATTTTTTATTACCATAGGTTTATTAATGTGACATAGTGATTTAGTAACTAATTGAGGAGTCCTGCTCCTAACCGTGTTTGTTCGCGAAATTATGCTTGATTATACTTCATAATCTTTCGTTTGGTGGTTGTTTTCATCCACTAATCGTTGTTCTCATAATGTTAATTGCTGAAATTTATATTTATATGATTGACATACCATTTGGTGTGGAAGAACATTACCTGTTTCAGGTTAATACGAATTAATTACGACTTGTGAGAAATTTATTTTATTAGATTATCAAATTAGCCTGCTAATTGTTATCAATAACGAAAATAAGAAGTTCTTCGAGAACTAAAGCTTTAAGCTGAACATTTTGGTTTTTACAATAGATTAATAGAACAACTGAAATACGTTAAAACTGTATGGAAGCAATATGGAAACATGGCATTTGATATTGTATCTAATGACATTACTAATGTATAGATCACCCGTATTAGTACAATGTAATAGAATGTCACTTTGAAACCGAGAATCGAGGTTGGTACAAAACACTACAGTTCCATATAAGTATTTCATAGCAGGTAACAATGTGATAATAGTATAATCGAAAGTAAACCCCGAAAAAAACATATACGTAAAAGCCTCAATAGTTTCAATTTAACGGAGAGTTTAGCCCCTCTTGAGAAGACAACGAATGGACAGTATAATGTCGCTTCGAAGAAAAAGGCGGCGTCTTTCGAAAAGAAGGCCTCTGCTTGAGATTGTGAAGAGTTCTCTTTGCGTAATAAGTTCTGAATATCGGCATAGCCCTCTCCTTCAACTTGAGAATGAAAAAGAAGAGCAATCTGTAAGCTACGAGAATGGCTGCAACTGCTGCCAGGTCCCACCATTTCGAGTGATCGAGTGTTATGCCTATCATTGAGGTTAGTACTTCTTCCCCTTTCAGTTTTGGTTGGTCGGGATAGAGCGAATCGAACTCGATCCCAATCATGTCGTTTTTGTAGGCTCCCTATATGTAACAAATCCAGTGAAAAAAAAGAAAAAGCAGGGGAAGTAAAAGATTCAGTATGTTATATTTACGACTGATTAAACTATTTACCTGTAAGGCCCATGACATGTAATTGATATAGGAAACGGGATATGTCCAAAATATCTTCGGAAGTTCGGGAAGGAGCCGGAAGAAACCTGCTGTAGCCATCATAATGCCCTGCATTAACATGTAACGGTTAGTATTTATAAAAAAAAAAAAAAAAAAAAAAAAAAAACGAGGACTTACAATTAGACCAGCTCCGAGTATGACCCCCATCATGAAATTGGGAACAACTGCAGCCACAACCATCATGCAGCTCTCGATTACAGCTATAGAGAGTAAAAGGTCGAGTGCTGCATACACGAAATGGAATATTCCAGGGTGAAACTTCACCATGAAATAAGTGATGGATGCTGAACTAAGCGATATCGCAATCAAGAACGGAAACGAAGAGAGGAAATTCGAAAGAATGAACACTCCGACTCCGTAATGTCCGTTGAGCCTTTCCTTGTAAAATACCTGTTTATTATAAACAGAGGAAAAAAAAACTTACATGCTTCTTCTCCGAAGATGATATTATTTGAATAGTAAGTGAGACTGTGTTTTTCTTTTTTTTACCTTCATTTCTTCGATGAATGATGGGAAGCCTCCAATTGTCATGAATGTCATAAAGCCGGATATAAACCCACCGCATGCTCCCCTTGCTAGAATTGCGTGATAATTGGATCCTACGTTGTGAAAAACGGAACCGACACAGATGGATACTGTAATGAAGACTATAATTCTTAGCCAGTAATACCCGAAATCTCGGGACATGTTTGTGAACGATCGCTTTGTGAGTGTGGAAAGTTGCTTAAACCATGTCGCCTGGCTTCCTCTGGTTTTCTCGAAAACAGGTACGTCCTGCAATATTTTCTCTCTCTCTATCAGATCGAGTTTTTTGAAAATTTGCACCCCTTATTTGCTGTGTCTGCGTGTGTGTGTGTGTGTGTGTGTGTGTGTGTGTGTAGTAAGACATCTGTGAATCGTAAATAATCGAAGTAGACAGTGCAAGAAAATATATAAAATGCTCACAGTAGTCGAGAATTCTTTGATTCTAGCTTTAACTCTCGCCGCAAGTTTTGAGTTTCGATATTTCATAAGAAGCCTCGCTCGTATTTCTGCTGTCGTCAAATTGATTATCTTTCGATCAGAAGCATCATTTGTATCCTGTAAGTAGGAACCGAAACATAAATATAACCAACCGCATATAAATAGTTCTACAATCATCCGTTAAATCACTCACTCTCATTCTCTGTGAACCCATCAAAGTGTTGTTCACATCATCAAAATCCGAATTCACACATCGTAGAAAATGATCGGAAGGGTTCCTTTTACGCGGACAAGGAAATCCCGCTTCGGCAAAAAACTGCAAAAAAATTCATCAAATATTCTTTAAAATTCAAATTATCTTGTTATATTATATTATATACATTTGATGTTCATTAATTATTATATACCTCTAGTGCAGATTCCACTTCTCCGAAGTAAATCGTTTCGCCGTTCGACAGAAGCAAAAGATCGTCGAAGAGGGAAAAGACTTCACTGCTAGGCTGATGAATAGACGAAATAATCGTCCTTCCACTTCGTGCAACGTTCTTAAGTGCTTGGACCACAAAAAAGGCGGAGGCGCTATCAAGACCGCTAGTCGGCTCGTCGAGAAATAAAAGACGAGGCTGTGTTATGATCTCCAATGCAATGCTGAGCCTCTTCTTTTCACCGCCGCTTATGCCCCTCAAATGCCAGTTTCCGATCAGGTGGTCGGCACATTCTTCGAGGCCCATTTCGGTAATCGTGCTTTCTACTGTCTCGTTTATCTCGTGTTTTGATGTGCTGCTTGGGAGCCTTAAGAAAGCCGAGTATTTGATGGTTTCTCGTACCGTTAGGGTACCCAAGAAGATATCTTCTTGAGTTACGTACGCCTGGTTAAGTCAGTCCCGTTAATTTGTTTCGTAATTTTACGTGTTTCCCTATTGGGATTTATTTATTTTTTGTGGTCGTCGGTCAAATGTACATTTGGTAGATATTTACCGATAATCTACACGGGTTCGTGTTTCTGTGCGCGTGTGTGTGAATGGTAAAGATGATAGAGGGAAAAATTCAAAGGAGTATTTAATATTGTAAAATCCAATGTTATGATATTTCAACTAACCCATTTATCAGCATTAATTATATATATACTGCAAAGAGGCAAATATACTTTTTTTACACTATTCAACTAAGACCAATTTATTGAGACATAAACCAAACCATCTTCAATTCGATTTAGACCTGACCTAACACAATCCACGTGGCAGGACTATATATAGTGTCAAATTTTGACCTAATTTAAGATTCAATAATTCCCATTTATGCAACTTTACAATAAAAATAAAATAAAAAAATTGGGGATAAATAAAACTTACAACGACGCCGTAATGAAGCCACTTTTTCTTGCCATTAAGATGAACACTACCAGACATAACAACATTTCCTGATAATCTACCTGCAAATATAATGCATGTAATTAATTAATATTTGACTAATTTAATATTTAATTATAATTCTACAAATTCAATTTTTTTTATAACTTTTAACTCGTTATAATCGTAAAAAAATGTAACATACTAAACAAAAGTAATAAAAGTTGAAAATAATAGTATTTTCACTATTTCGTAATTCCGAAAACATCGAGTATTTAACCTGCAATATTTGCCGAACCGACCCCCATCGATCACTCGACAAATACACAAGTGATGTTGGGGGGAAATTGAATGCGATGGATGCGTAATAAGTAAATTGTGATTTACACGGTCAACAAATATTTTCTATAGTCAAAATACAATAATGAAATAATTTTAATTTCTTGTGTACTTTCGGGCAGCTTTTTAAACAGACAACATTTATTATATGTACTATAGTCTATATAATCTTGTTCATTGAGAATATAATGGTCCAACACGAAGGAAATTATGATGTACCTTTATTTTTAAGGTACAATATTAGTTATGACATCCCCATCCAGAAAAAAGACAATTTAATTATATGAATACATAATTTAAGCTATTACTCAATTAATTATTTGGTAATTCTTGTTAATTAAAAGTTCTTTAGTTAAGTTTTAAAATAATGCTAACTCTCAGAAATCAGAATTCTTTTGGGAAAATGAAATAAAACCTGTGCCCTGAAGATTTATGCATGCAAAAACCTTCAAGCAAACTCCCCCATGCACAAAAGTATACATAGAGAGAGAGAGAGAGAGAGAGAGAGAGAGAGAGAGAGAGAGAGAGGGGACCTGCCAAAGAATCAAGGAAAGTGGATTTGCCAGAGCCAGAAGGACCCATAACAGCCATGATCCGACCCGGTAGAGCATAACCGGTCAGCCCATTTACCAACCTTCTAGTATGCCCATTCCCGTTATTCGGCAGCACCGCCGTCAACTCCTCCCACGCCAAACACGCGCCTCCACCACCCTCCCCCACCCATCCGCCGCCGCCGCCCCCATTCTCAATATCGCCGCCCCCACCAACCTCATGAGAAGCTGCCATCTCTATCTCCATATTGTTATGTATATGTATACTCTATATGTACCTCACCAATGTGTGTATATATATATATATATGTATATTAATATATATAACTTGTAGAGGAGGAATATTATATATAAATATAAAATAAAATAAATAAAACCCGGAGAGTGAGACGAGACGACCCCTTATTTATACATAAAGAAGATGGAGTATTAATTAATAATGAAGGGGAAGAGAGATAAAGTTAACAAATTTGCAGAGAGAGAGAGAGAGATAACTGTTGTAATCAGATACCCTTCAATGCTGCCATGAATGGCGTTGCAGTGTGGGGGTTGAGTGTGGGGGTTGAGGGCTATTACCGTCTTTTATACTACCACCCATTACTTTCACACACAACTATTTTTTTTTTTATGTACTTTATTTTAAACAATAACATAAATTTATTATTTTATTTATAAAAATATTATAAATTGAAATATTGAACTGAAAACTCTAATAAATAAATTCGAATTAGACCAAATATATATATGTGAAATGGCAAATATAGTTAGGCATGAAATATCTATGGTTAACTAATTATCCACATGTATTACATGTGATTAGGGTAGTCATGATTTCTTAAATTATTTACTCATCTTATCTTATATCTTATATATAAAAAAAAGAAACGATGGGCAACCCTAAAATCCTAATAGTATTTTTGTAAATATTTATTTTTAATATTTTTTCTGTACTCATTTCTAACTATAATTTTCAACAATTATTAAAATTGAAAATAAATTGTAAATAATCCTACCCTGATGGTACATCTGTGATTATTTTTTTTAATATTTTTTTTTTCTACTAATTTTTTAGATATAATTTTCAACGATTATTAATCTCCTATTTTTCATCAATATATCTCAAATCTTAAGAGATAAAGATAGAAATTCGATTTGTTAAATCTTAATATGTAACATTTATAATACTACATTATTAATTTTTTCTATGTTAGTGTACTATATTTTCTCATTATATATTAAGGCCCTGTTTGGTTGCCAAGATAAGTCATGATTAACTAAATAGTTGGACTTAATTTGATGATTGGTATCCTCAATACATTATCGGGTCGACCCGCCAAAATTATATAATCATGGTTTATCTTGCCTTATTTTGGCTTATCTTACCTCCTAATGAGTTTTTTTTTTTGTCGTTTCAAATTCCAATAAAATAATTGGGTCTCATTAGATTATCTAATTCTATTTTGGCTAATCTTATCTTACCAACCAAACGATGCCTAAATTGATTATTCTTTTTGACTTTTGAAATAATATCCCGTGCATCGCAGCACGGAGAAAAAAATGCTAGTTTATTATAAATAAATAAAAATTTATTTACTCATTAATGAACCATATGCAGCTTTCTATCATGAGTTTGTTTGCCCATCATTCAGGGGTATATTGGTAAAAATAAAACTTTGTCAACTACTATTTTTAATTAATGTGGATTAAGGTTAGGCACCATTCAATGACAAAAAAACATACAAAATAAATATTTGGTGTTTTAATTAAATTAATATAAGAAATCAAATCATACTTAGTAAAAAAATATGATCATATGAGTTCATTATTTAATGTGTTTGAGGGTATCTCTAAAAAAATATGTAATATAAAACTAATTAATATAAGTTAAAATAATTATATATATGCATAAATTCAAAAATATAGTATGTCATGTTAGGATGCATTATGAATTTGTGAACAACTTTATTATTTTTCTATTTTACTATTGGTCGCAATAAATAAATAAAAAATGTGACTAGTACGAAATATGAATATGTTTCAATGAGTACATAATGTGGTAGCTCGGCCTAACACAATTGCCTCATTAATAATGATTTAAATTATATTATATACTAATAATAATAATAATAATACTACATCATATTTATATAGACAGTGTGTGTGACATCTCTAAGCGGCACCCCAATGTTTATTACTAAAACGGCAACAAATTTAATATCTAATCTATGAATTTTATTTAATTGTTTTCCAATTTTTATTTATCCAATCTATGAAACTAGAAATTGTAATTCCGATTCTATCACTTTGCTGAGAATTACAGCCTGTTTGGATTGTCAGTATTAGGCCCACGTTTCGGAAACCGAAAAATGCCATTACACCTGTCGTAAACGTTTCAGGACCTTTTCCGTAAATATTTAAAAGTTTTGGGGACGCTATTACAATATTATTATTACATTCTATAAAAGAAAGAAGGTTTAAAAATAATTATGTTTTGGTTAAGGAATTGGAGAGGTAAGACCTTCCTGCGAAGAGAGCGAGCGGAGATTATGGTGCCTCTTGGAAGGGCGAGACGGTAATTTCTGCAACGAAGGCTGCATTTTGAGGCGATGCAGGGTTCTCGTTGCGTAGAGTGAATGGAAATACGGGGTGGCTCTCTCCTTTAACTTGAGAATAAGGAAGAACACGATTCTGTAGACAATGATGAGTACATAAAGTGCGAATAAATCCCACCACTTTGAATGATCCAACGACACCCCGAACAAGTGTGTTAAGACATATTCGCCCGTTACTTTTGTTTGACCGCTCATTGGGTCGGAGTCGAACACCAGCCCAAGCATGTCGTTCTTGTATCCTCCCTGCATTTTCCGGTTCGTGTTCGCATTCATTTGCTTTAAAAAAAAGTATTTAAACAAAAAATACGTATATATACATATATATATATATATATACCTGTAATGACCATGAACCATATCCAATGAAGGAAACGGGATAGCGCCAAAAGGCCTTGGGAAGATCCGGAAGCAACCGGAAGAAACCGGCAGTCATCATCATAATACCCTAAATTTAAAAAAAAATTATGAGAAGGAAAACATAAACAAAAAAGGGAAATTTGAGGTTGAATATAAGTAGTTATGAATTACTTACAAGAACACCAGCACCAGCTATGATTCCCATCAAGAAATTAGGAACTAACGAAGCTACGATCATCATAACACTCTCCACCATAGCAATGCATCCGAATATATTAAGGCAAAAGAACACGTAATGCGAAAACTCGGTCCGAAATTTCACCATGTAATAAGTTATAGTCCCGGTAATAACCGATATTGCCACCAAGAATGGGAATGAAGACACGAAGTTCGATAATATAAACACAGCCACCCCATAATAACCATTTAGCCTTTCCTTATAAAACACCTGTTTGTCACCCCCAAAAAAAAAAAGAACCCGTCAAAATTAAAGGATGGAATATTATTTTCGAAGTAAAATATGTTTACCTTCATTTCCTCGATAAAGGATGGGAATCCACCAATGGACATAAAAGTCATAAATCCCGTCACAAAGCCACCACAAGCTCCCCGAGCCAAAATCGCAGTATAACTCGTTCCAACATCGTAGAATAGAGATCCAACACATAAAGCAACAAGGGTGTATATGACTATTCGGGACCAATAATATCCAATATCTCTAGACATATTCAAGAATGATCTTTGCGTCAGTGTTGTAAGCTGCTTCCACCAACTAGCTTGGCTTCCTTTTATCGACTTAATATTCAGTTCTTGCTGAAATTCACGAGCTTATTAGTTTGTTTTTTTTCTTTTAATAAATATTGTCTAAAAAAAATACTTTGCAAGAACTAATTGTGGACTACTTACAACAACGGAGATCTCTCGCTTCCTCAATCTTGCGTTTTTTGCATACTCTGACTGCTTATATTTTTCAATGAGAGCTGATTTGATATCTGCGGTCGCCAAATTCAGCAAAGGGTCTGATGTTTTCTCTGTTTCCTGTTTTAAAAGGTACCACAAGACTCTATCTTAAGATTAAATTTTGAAATGAATATTAATTTTAAGATGCCGCCATACCCCCAAATTTGCTTACACGAGCCCATATTACTCATTGAAGACCAAGAAAAGAGTCTCTAAAATCGGGTAATGTTACAAGTTAATGCCCGATTGGCTATTAGAGATATGAAAATGCTCTTTCATCTTTCGAGAGTAGCAAATAATCGAGAGGTTTCTTGGAGGCAATAACATTTCATTACAATGTAACTAATAAGATCATCATGCATTGCTTTGAGCCAATCAGATAATTCTTAAGGTAGAGAACGCAAAAAAAAAACGGAGAAAATAAAAAGGATGTTATTGGATTCATACACGTAGTCTTTGTGAACCTCTTAATGTAGCAGTGACAAGATCGAAGTCCGAGTTAATGCAACGCAAGAAATGATCCGAAGGATTCCTTCTATTCGGACAGGGGAACCCTGCTTCCGCAAAAAACTGAAAAAATCAACACGGAAAAACATTAGAATTCTTTCATTTTTTTTATTTTTTTTAGTGATAAAGATTTCGAATAAAACCTTTATAGCCATCTTAGCTTCACCAAAGTAAACAATTTCTCCGCCCGATAGTAAATAAAGATCGTCAAACAGAGCAAACACTTCGCCACTAGGCTGATGAACCGAAGAGATGACGGTTCTTCCATCCCGAGCAAGATTCTTGATGGATTGGATCACGAAAAAGGCGGCTGCACTATCAAGGCCGCTAGTGGGTTCGTCAAGAAACAACAAACGGGGCCGTATTAGAATCTCGAGGGCAATGCTCAGTCTTTTCTTTTCTCCGCCACTTATCCCTCTCAACTGCCAATTCCCGACCTGTCGATCGGAGCATTCTTGAAGCCCCATTTCGGAGATAGTTCCTTCTACAATGGCTTTGATTTCTTCTTTAGATGTGGAATTCGGGAGCCTCAAATGGGCAGAGTAAGTTAGAGTTTCTCTTACTGTGAGAGTTCCCAAGAGTACGTCCTCTTGTGTGACATAAGCCTGAGTCAGTCAATACGTCGAACATGTAATGGGCATGTACAGATTGAAAAACATTTTTTTTAACTAATATAATTCTATGAGGTACTTACAACCACGCCGTAGTCTAGCCGCCGCTTCTTCCCGTTGAGAAGAACATTTCCGGTCATGACAACATTTGTCGATAATCTACCTGTGATGAATGCAAATACAGTTAGGCAAAAATGGCAGAAAATAAAAAAACTAGAAATCATCCATGCATAAAGATTGAATTTCATTTTCTAGAGAGAGAGAGAGAGAGGACCGGCTAAGGCATCAAGAAGGGTGGTCTTGCCAGAACCGGAAGGGCCCATAATCGCCATGATCCGACCCGGTTCAGCATACCCGTTAAGCCCATGAAGCAGCTTCCTGGTCGGGCCGCCATGCCCGAAATTCGGGAGCACCACCGTCAAATCCTCCCAAACCAAGTACACCTCACCACCGCTCCGCCGCGGCAGCGCCGCCGTCTCTATATCTCCGCCGCCACTAGCATCTACTAAACCACCACCCGCCACCTCTATTTCCATTTTTTTGTTCAAAGCTGGCTGGCTAGCTGGTGGCTCACAGAATTAATAAGAAGTAAATGCAGGCCCAGTTTTGCAATTTATTGATTCTTTATAGCACGTAACAACAATCTCTGTAGGGTTGGATTAAACTCATACAATTTGGTCGGATCAGAGACAAATTGTTTTCAGTACTATTGCAACAGAAAATGTATGAGAGCATAAGAATACAGTTTTTATGTGCAGAAATGAAAGTGATAGGTAAACAATAAGATCGGTGAGAGAGACTCTAGAGAGAGAGAGGAGAGAGAGAGAGAGAGAGAGATTTTAATGCATGGGGTCCAAAACAAAATGGTTTGCAGGTGCATTTAATTGATTATGGTGCATTTATATATTATGGTTTTATTCGGACCAAAATATATATTTCAAATCTTCTCTACTTAAAAGAGTCGTGTTCGTACAAGCTTGTGTAAGTATTTCTTTATTCCATTTTTTTTTACTATTATTATTTTTTATTTTGGCTCGTACGTGATTAATTGCCTATTAACGTTTACGTGTTTCGTGTGGTTTGATGACTACTGTATTATTCGCATTTCGTGTTCATAGCTGTGCAGAGTGCACCTATATATTTATGATCAATAAGTAAGTGAAGATTAGGGGCGTAATATCTATAAATAAACAATTAATGGCAAACATAAATAATTATTACTATCATTAACTTATCTGTCCATTCAAGGAAAGGGATTGAAGTTTAATGTTTTAATTAAAGTTTTGGAAAAATTATATATTTTGCCCCAAAATTTACCTTAATTCCTCATTTAGTCCCTTATTTTCACAAAAAAATAGATTTAGTTTCTCATATTTCAATAATTTAACATTTTTTGTCATTTCCGTTAATTTTCTGTTAATACTAACAAAATCAAACATAGTTTCATCACTCTCTTAACGTACGGACTAACGGTAAATTTACGGAAATAATCAAAAATGTCAAATTGTTGAAACATAAAGGACCGAATGTGTATTTTGTAAACATTGAGCACCAAATGTAAGCATGTACAAACTTGAGGGACCAAAACTGTTATTTGTAAGAAACAGGCCCAATTAACAATTATATAAAATAAAATCTCATTTAGACCCAATTTACTTTAGCAAAACAAAAGCCCAATAAATGGCCCATTTTTCTTCATCTTCTTCACCTACTACTCACCCGTGAGTTGCAGAAACTGCGGCCACCAAAACTGCAACCTCAGAAATCCTCTCCGATCGATACTTCAACCACTACTTTCCTCTCTCCTCCTATTTTAATGGGTACCCAATGGCTTTTCATTTAAGAAATTCAAAAAAATCGCCGCTCTCCGCATCCACACAGGTCCACAACTTCCTCGCCGGAGATGGCGGCCGACCGTCACTCGTCGCCGCCGGGTTACACTCTCCCTTCCACGGACAAGACACGCCGTTACGAGGACGAGGAGTTCAAGGAGAGCAAATTGACGGTAGCTCTCTGCCCGTGTATTTTCTGCTTAATTCTTTTACTCGTAGTAGCATCAATCGTACTCGTTGTCAAATTCCGTTTGTACTGCCATACCCCTCTTCACTCTCTCCTCTTCAAAAATGCCTGCCGTCGGTAATCCCACACCAAAATCCCCCACTTTGCTTGAATAAAATTAGGCCCTTTTGTAGCGATGTCAATTCGGTGCACACCGATTCCGAATTCGATAGCGACATTGAAAATGAATCAGCTTCTGTTGATAGTGCCGAATTTGAGGCCGATTCGAAGGAGGTGGAAAGAGTATGCAAGGTGATCGACGAAATGTTTGCTCTAGATAGGAACATGGAGGCCGTTTTAGACGAATGTGGGATCAATCTGAATCATAAATTGGTGTTGTGTGTGCTGCAGAGATTCAATCATGCTCGAAAACCCGCATTTCGGTTCTTCCGTTGGGCTGGAGATAGGCCTGGATTCTCTCACAATTCGACCACTTACAATGCAATGATGAACATTCTTGGAAAGACCAGACAATTCGAGACATTGGTTTCTCTCCTCGAAGAAATGGGAGAGAAGGGTTTGCTCACGATGGAGACCTTCACCATCTGCATCAAAGTCTTCGCCGCTGCAAAGGAGAGGAAAAAGGCAGTTGCCATTGTCGATTTGATGAAGAAATATAATTTCAAAGTCGGAATAGAGACCGTTAATTGTTTGCTCGATGCATTGGGTAGGGCCAAGCTCGCAAAAGAAGCTCAAACGTTGTTCGAGAAATTGGAGCCCAAATTCGCCCCGAATCTAAAAACGTACACAATCTTGATCAACGGTTGGTGCACGGTAAAGAATTTAATGGAAGCCGCTAGAATGTGGAATGAAATGATCGATAAAGGGTTTAAACCCGATATCGTAGCCCACAATATAATGCTCGAAGGGCTTTTGAGGAGCCATAAAAGATCCGATGCAATCAAGTTGTTCGAGGTAATGAAGTGTAAGGGCCCACTTCCTACTGTTAGGAGTTATTCTGTATTAATCAAGAATCTATGCAAACACGGCCACTTAAAAGAAGCTATAGACTATTTTGACGAGATGGTCGATTCTGGATGTGGGCCCGATGCTGCGGTGTACACATGTTTAATGACGGGTTTTGCGAATCAAAAGAAGATGGATGTAGTTTATCGGTTATTAAGCGAGATGAAGGAGAAAAATTGCCAGCCCGATGGCCGATTGTACAATGCATTGATCAAGATGATGGTGAACAGAAGAATGCCCGACGAAGCGGTGAAGATATACAAGAAGATGGTGCAGAGTGGAGTCGAGGCTTCGGTCCACACTTACAACATGATCATGAAATCGTACTTTGTCGCAAGAGATTGCGAAATGGGGCTTGCGGTTTGGGAGGAGATGAAGAGGAGAGGGTTTTGTCCGGACGAGAACTCGTACACGGTTCTCGTGGGAGGGCTTGTAAGGCAGGGGAGATTGAATGAGAGTTGTAGGTATTTGGAAGAGATGATTGATAAGGGGATGCGGGCCCCACGGATCGATTATAAGAAGTTTTCGGCGGGTTTTTATTGGAGTGGTGGAAGGAATTGTTTGGAGGATTTGGCTGAGAAGATGAAATTGTCTGGTAATTCTGAGGTGGCTAATTTGTTGGAGAGATGGGTTAAATGATTGTGATGATGATGATGATGATGAAGAAGAGTAGTTTATTACTTATTAGTGATGAGATTAATTTGTAATTGTATGATTAGTTATGTTACTTATTGGTGGAGAGGATAGTGAAATTTTGTTGTAAATGTTTGTGGCATTGTCATTTTATATAAACTTTTGTTATCAAGAACTGAAATGTTAAATGTTCGTTTCGGTTTTGCTAATACTAATTTCATTTCGAGTGTCGTTTTGATTATTTTCTAGTTTGAGTTTGGTAAAATTCAAAAAACGAAAATTGTAGTTTTTTGAGTTTTCTGATTCAATTTGAATCGGCTGAATTGGATGTTGGGTGACAAAGTTATGCATAAATGAGTTACATTTTAAAAATCAAAGTTGTGGGCAGTGTTTCACTGACTCATGGATATATTTCTCATAGGACATTCAATTTTATAAATTCGGGTTAGAAAGCTAACTCAAAGAACTACTATTTTTCTCTTTTGAGTTTTGCCAAATTCAACCCCAAAAATAGTCAAATTTACGTTTGAAGTCGAAACGATATGCACGAGTTTATCGGATTTACCCATGGATGCGGATAAATAATGTTTTTACTAATTAGTTGTTGCAATAATATACATTTGTTATTTGTATTTTCCGTTTTGAGTTTTGCCAAATTCAACCTCGAAAATAGTGAAAATCATGTTTGAAGTCGAAACGATAGGCACGAGTTTACCGGATTTACCCATGGACGCGGATAAAGAATGTACATATTATTTTTACTAATTAGTGGTTGCAATAATATACATTTGTTATTTTGTATTTTATGTATGTCATTAAAGTATTTTTTTGTTAAATATTTAGAAAATAATAAAATATAATAATTATGTAAAATAATATATCTTTGGTAGAGAAGGGTTAGAAATAAATACAGTTTTAATCTCTAGTGAAGTAAAAGCAAAAAGAGAGTAAAAGGAAAAAATAAAAAAACAAACAAGTTGTTCATTACGTTTATCCTCGTCACTTCATATCCTTACTTATCTTCGGTTTTATAAATGCTACATCTGATTTACATCGGAACAAACATTTTCTTTTAAATAAAAAATGTGTATAATTATATATTATACTAGACGAATACTGACCGAGTGTAGCATAGAATAAACTTCAAGAGAAGATTTTTACTATGTAATATTATTATTTATATTATTCACCAAAATTCAAATACAATTGGTATAACAATTGTCACTTTAAATATTTCCAGAAATTTCAAATTCCACAACACATCACAAGAAAATTTCCAGAAATTTCAAATTCCACCACACATCACAAGAAAAAGGAACATCTAAAATCCAGCTTAAAAGTTGCTGATGATAGTAATACAGTATGTTTGGAATTTTAAATCCTATAAAATATAGTAAATTACAACTACTCTTGAGGTAAAATCTATTTACGAAAAACCCCCTCATTTTTTCATAACTACATCTATTCCTGTAATTGTAAATTTCTTACATTGATACCCTTATTAGGGGGTGAATGTAAGAAATTTACAAACTTAGGAGGCTGGATGTAATTTCTCAAAAGGAAGAGTTTTTAAATTTACCTCAGGAAGGAAGTTGTAATTTTACTCTATAAAATATTACACAATCTAAATGTATACCTGAAATAAAAAGAAAATAAAAATATTAAATATAAATAAATAAAATCAGAAAAAACAATCAAGTTGATTTAGCTTTAGGAGAAACAGATGCACCGGAAACTGAACAAAACCCAAATCTCCGGCGATCGGCGTCCATCTTCTTTCATTAAAAACTATATATGCTCCACATTTCTTACCTTCAAGAGAAGATTTTTACTATGTAGTATTCTTGATGGCATTAATTACCAATAATGAAAAAATTAAGGTAAATTCCCATATTAATTAATTTTTAGACAAATCAAATCCCAAACCTACATTGTTTTCCTAAAGAAAAAGATCCCACGTAAAAGTCTTGTAATATCATTATCTACACAAATAATATTGTAGGAAAATTCAAAGCCCCATTCGAAAAGATGTTTATGCATTAAAACTGCAGATAATATAAATATATATTAAATAAATAAAATTTAAATACTTTCTATCTCCCTCCATCTCTTCCCCCTTCACTGCTCAATCTTTAACATTACACACACAGTGAAGAACAGTAAGCATTATCATATTTTGGATTCTATTAATTTATTTTATTTTTTTGTTGAGAAAGAAAGAAAGAAAGAAGAATCTTATACTTACATGCAGTCATGAATGAATGATGTTTGACAGCAATTTGATTTAACCCTCCATTTTTAGCATCTTGATTTATTTATTTAATCCCATAAGAATTATTGAATTTTGGGATATTATTATTATTATTTTATTTTTTTTCAGATGAAACAAAGCTCGTGTATCGTGTTGCGTCCGGTTTGTTTTCTCATGGTGCTGGTATGTGTTTAATTCAATTTTGTTTGTTTTTAAAGAAAGTGTAAATCTTTAACTTTAATCAGTTCAAAATTTTATATGAATTGCTAATTTTGCTTGCTGCAGGTACTTATGGTGTTGTCTCTATCTGGTTTATTGATCCCATTATGGATCATTAGGGTTACTAAAATCGAAAACGAAGTAAAAGTTACCGCCAAAAAAACGAATCAAGAATTAATTTCCGGAATTCGAAAAACCGCCACGTTGTTTTCTCCTATTAATGCATCAGCCATCAACTTAGTTCGAGTATTAACCTCGTCTCTCGACGAGCACGATTTCCAATTTTCCAAAATTGAATCGAAGGTAAGTGAGTGGCGCGAATTCGACTTCGAGAACTTAATTAATTTTTCGGGATATTTTTTTTATTGGTCATTAAATGCAGGTTGCTTCGACGCTATTTCAAGCGTTATCCACAGTACCGTATCTATCGCAGATTTCTTACATTGGATTAGACGGCCTATTCTTCGCTTACTACACTCAAGAAAATCAAATTTACGCAATGTACTCAAATTCGACATTTTCCGATGCGAAGAACTACTCTTGGTACATCCAATCGGTGAATCGTGACAGTGGAAAACTATACGGTGAAGCAATTAAGTCACCTCCGTTTGATGTAGTAAACTCGACCTATTTTCAAGAAGCGTCGAGTAATAAAAACGGATACGCCTCGGTCGGTACTTCATGGGGAGATACACAGAATATTCTTCTACTTAGTACCGTAAGTATGTACGGAAAAGGGGTCGTTTCTTTAGGATATCCAATGCAATCACTAATCGATTTCTTGATTAATGAGATAAGATTTTACGATGGGAGCTTTTATTTGGCTTCTAAAAGAGATGGGAGTGTTCTAGCTCAAGGGATTCCAAACACTCGTATGATCTTAGCTGGCGATCGAGTGGCGTTTCAGTTATTAAGCGAAGATGATTACCGAGTTAGTGAAGTCGGAAATCTCACGTGCCAATCATATGATGACAGCACATCAAGAAACTATGTGTTGAGCTTTTGGAGTAGAGAGTATGTGATTAATTGTTCGCCACTCGACATCGCCGGACTCCCTTTGGTGAGTTTCGTTTCGTTTCATTTCGAATGAAAAAAAAAAGATTCTTGATTTATTTTTTCCATATTTATATTTTTTTTCGATTTTTCTTTTAAGGTATATGCATTGGCTATGCCACACGAGGGACTTTCGAGCTTAGTACACAAGAACATAAAATTGGCATTCGTTATGTTAATGCTAATGATAGGCGTTGTGGTTATTACGATATTGACGTTCGTGTATCTAATTGTCGAAGCTGCGAGAAGAGAGATGCATCTATGTGGGGCCCTCATAAGCCAAATGGAAGCAACTCAACAATCGGAGCGAAAGAGCATGAACAAGAGCTTAGCTTTCGCAAGTGCAAGCCATGACATACGTGCTTCTTTAGCAGGGATAAACGGTCTGATAGAAATATGCCGGAACGAGGTTTCGAAGCGGGACCCACTTAGATCGGAAATACCTGCGAATCTACTGCAAATGGAATCTTGCACGAGGGATCTTTTGGGAATCTTGAACTCGATTCTCGATACGAGTAAGATAGAGGCAGGGAAAATGCAGCTCGATGAGGAAGAGTTCGACTTGGAGAAACTAATGGAAAATGTGGTTGATTTGTACCACCCTGTGGGTACGAAGAAGGGCGTGGACGTAATTTTGGACCCGTTCGACGGCTCGGTCACGAAGTTTTCTCGTGTGAGAGGTGATAGAGGGAAGCTGAAACAGATTTTGAGCAACTTGTTGAGCAATGCTGTGAAGTTTACGTCGAACGGGCATGTAGTGGTTCGAGTTTGGGCTAAAAAACCGAGTCTTGAAAGTGGGATTATTGCTTCGAACAGAAGCAACTCGATGAGCTGTCTTTTGTGCTTGTTCAAGATCCAAAGAGCGTATAGTGAATCGGAAGCTACTCAAAGGGAAACAAATAACCGCATGGAGTTTGTTTTTGAGGTGAACGATACGGGAAAAGGGATTCCGAAAGAGAAGCAAAAATCGGTTTTTGAAAACTACGTACAAGTCAAAGAAACTGCACTCGGTCAAGAAGGCACCGGTTTGGGGCTAGGCATTGTTCAATCTCTGGTAAAAAAAACTGTAATAACTGATTTTTTTTTTATTTTTTTTTTTGCTTTTTCTTGATTGATGATGATGATGTGTAGGTTCGTTTAATGGGCGGGGAGATAGCAATAGTGGAGAAAGAAGCGGGCGAGAGAGGGACTTGCTTCCGGTTCAACGCGTTTTTTGAAACGGATAATAATTCTTCTCCGAGTGCTGATATCGAGTCTATTGGTCATGACTCGTTTCGCCACTCGGGTACTAGTTTACGTGCCCACAGCCCGAAAAATGAAGGTTCACAAGTCCTGCTCTTGATTGACAGTCCCGAAAGAAGCACTCTCTTGCAAGGTTTCATGCACAGAATCGGGATTAAAGTACACGTTGTGAAGCAGTACGAACAACTCTCTCCGTCTTTGAAGAGGATCAAGCGGAAGCTGAATTTATCCAACTATAGCTCTTCGGGAAAATCCACTACTTCTAGTGCACGTTCGAAAAAAGAGTTCCCCTTGAGTGCTCTAGAAGGAACAGATGACGTGTTACCTAATCCTCGGGCCGGTTATTCGGGCTTTCTTTTGATTGTGATCGACACGAGTGTGGGCCCGTTTAGGGAGATAAGTAGGGCTGTGGCTGAATTTAGAAGGGACTTGAGTGAAAACTGTTGCAGTAGAGTTGTTTGGCTTGATAGTTTACAGGGGCTTGATGAGGATAATCTGCCACCGTTGGATTTAGTCATTTCGAAGCCGCTTCACGGGTCCCGTTTGTATCGGACTATTGGGCTTTTACCTGAATTTGGGGGGCTGCCGCCCCCAAGAAGGGGAGAAGCTTCACACAGTGTTGAAAAAGTTGGACGTGGAAATGATGCTGCTAGTTCGGATGGGGGGCCAAGTAAGAATTCTGTGAAGGGATCAAAGTGTGAGATTGAGGAAGTTGGAGGGGCGAACAGCAAAAAGAAACCGTTGACGGGGAGGAAAATACTCGTGGCGGACGATGATCCGATCGGTCGAAAGATTGCTACTTTTGTGGGTGTGCAGCTTGGTGCAAGTATATTTCCCTGTGAAAACGGAGAAGAAGCTTGGAAACTAGTCTGCAAGAGTCTAGACGAAGGGAAGCATGTTGGAGCTTCGAAGAGTTCACTCCCTTTCGATTGTATACTAATGGACTGTGAGGTAAAATAAAACGACCCGATCTTTTTTTTTCAATCTTAATTTATTCGACAGTTTATTGTATATTTCGATGTGTGCATTATTTGGCAGATGCCGGTGATGAATGGAGTCGAAGCAACGGCAAGAATCAGAAAAGCAGAGGAAAGTTACGGCGTTCGTATACCGATCATCGCACTAACTGCACACAAGAAGGGGCAAGAGATCGATAATATGATTCATGCTGGAGTCGACGGTTACTTGACCAAACCACTCAACAAGGATGTTTTCTTGAAAACTATTTCTGAAATTATTTGCAATGTATGACATTTTGTAAACATGTTTTCTTTTGTACTCTTATCCAATAGAAGCTTTTCTTTTGTTTTATAACATGACATGAGAAAATCCTTCATAAATATTGGTTTATATAAGAAACAAGCTCTGCTCAATCCATACCAGTAAGTATACAACTGGGGCTTTTAACCGAGCCTAAGACGTTTGTTAAAAACATCTAAACAAATCATTTGTCTTAAGTTGTCACATTCGACATTCTAACAGTGATAATGTTAAACTTAGTCTTAAGCATCGATGAAACGGATGTCGAACGTATTTGGATGGATCTGCCACACGTTTAAGGCTGCGTATTCCTCCAAGCACTCTTTCAGCTGGGCTTCACTGTATCCCTGTTCACAACAAGATTCGCTCGATTATTAGATATCCAGCCAATTAAAGCAATACATCGATCACCATATTATTAGCAAACTCGAACAACTTTTTCAAAGTTGATTTAAACATAATTTATTCGTCGTTTTGTACCTTTCTTGAAATCCAGTTCAGGGCATGGGCATAGCTGACATCCACCTTGTTGGATCTTGCAGCTTCGTCACGTAGGATTGAATAAATATCAGAAATTGCGTCGAGACCAGACTTATGACGGTCGTCAGAGTACAGTGAGAACTTGGACATTTGCATTAACCTAAGTGACTCGTCCACGTCACTCTGAGCAACGTGGTGGGAGAATCTGAGTCTTGCCAAAGCCTGAAAAAGATGGTGTAAAATACGTAATCAATTGCTTCTCCATCAAAGAAGAATAATAGTCAATAGGATATTAATTAATATAAGCACTTACAGCCGATATCCTAAGAATGCTAAGTAGAGTTCTGACTGTTGTGTAAGAGTGAGGGGCATTTGATTTCGCCTCTTCCTGCCGTATACTAGAATACGCACTTGCAATATATTCCTCCAGCTCCCTTGGAACAACAGGAGACAGTTTTCTTGCAGCAGAAATATACGCCCTAGAATTCATGACAACAGTTTATCCGATCATGCAAAATCATTCACCAAGTTATTCAGAAAGTAAAATCTTTGAGGTAAGATTTTACCTAAGAACAGAAGGTTCAAGTGGAGTAAACCCGAGGTCTGGAGATTCCTTCATCTGGTGGACATGGAGCACATGGCGAGCCATTTCAAGATCAGTATCCATATCTGCTCGGTCGAGAATCAACCACAGGAGATCAAACCTTGAGAGAAGAGCAGGTGGCAGATTAATATTCTCAGCCGGTGTTCTCCTTAGATCATATCTCCCCCTTGATTTATATTAAAAAAAAAAATTAGAAATCATCAAACTTGGCATTAGGAAGAACTGAACAGGTAAATTGCAATAAAATGAATGTGTTTGTATTTCAAAACAAAAACTGAGAGTTTGTGAATTTTGTACCAGGCTGGATTAGCGGCGGCAAGTATAGCAGTCCGTGCATTCAAAGAAGTGGTGATGCCAGCTTTAGCAATGCTAACAGTTTGCTGCTCCATTACTTCATGTATTGACGTGCGATCTGATTCGTCCATTTTGTCAAACTCATCGATTGCACATATGCCCATATCCGCCAGTACCTGATACAACCGATTGGACAGTGATGCTTATAAGTTCACCTTTAATGAAAGAAAGGGAAAAAATTGGAGGGACTCGTGCAAGCACTCTTACCAGAGCTCCTCCTTCCAAGACCATCTCGTTTGTCACCGGATCCTTTTGAACAGCTGCAGTCAGACCAACTCCACTACTTCCTTTCCCAGTCGTATACACACCTCGTGGTGCAACGTTAATTATATGTTTGAGAAGTTGACTTTTTGCAACTCCTGGATCACCCATCAGACATACGTGTAGGTCTCCTCTAATCTACATTACGACACAAGGGTAGTTATTACCTTAAAAATTGTAAAAACTGGTCAGAATTTTAAAACAAAACAATGGATCCTCTACATGTTAGATTATCATGCTTATATATTATATCCTGGCCCTGAACTCACCTTCATTCCATCCTTTAACTTTCGGTGAGGAGCACCAACTAGGAGGAGAAGAAGGGCCTTCTTCACATCTTCATGCCCAAAAATTTCTGGGGCCAATGAGCGTGACAATTTGTTGTAGATATCACCATCCTCGGCTAAGCGAGCAATTTGCTCTTCCTCGTCGTCTCTAAGTTCATATCTGCACTTAATATAACCAATTAGTTCCGCTGCAAATCTATCCATCCCAACTTAACATGCTTACATCAGATGATAAGCTGGAGAGTATGCCCTATGAATGAGGAAAATAAAAAGTTCACCTACGGAATTCGAGGACGGTTCTCTTAATAACTCACAAGTCGAAAAATGTATGAAAAGAATATAGGAGCTTAATTTACAAAGCATCAAATTATTGTTTCATAAATTTCCTCCCTCAGATAAGGTAAGATGGTATGAAATAGATTCCTGAATGTTTTACATGCCAGCAGACATCATTTAAGAATTTATATATTGTTCCATACAATATTTAATGTACCAAATATTGAAGCAAAACTACGTACTGTTCATATTTCTTCTTGAAATGGGTGACAGACATGGCTTCCAAGTACGTGTCTGCGATTAAGCCAGCTCTCATAGCCCTAAATCCAGTGTATGGCATTGGAAGAAATATCCCCGACACATCAACAATGTCGCCAGGAGACACCTGCAGTAAATGACATTTGGACACTTGATTAAACCTAATATATATATCGAAGTCCAAGTAGCATACAACAGAGCAACTATAAGTACACTAGTTGATAGGCTCTATAAACATGTAAGACGACAGTATAACTAACCTTCCTTGTGAGCTCTCCCCTGAAATGAACAGTCATTGCTCGAGGAATGTGACCTTTGGGAACATGTTCAGCTAGTTCTTGAAGTTTAGCCTGAAAACAATGTTTATGTTACAAAAAATAAGCTCTTGCATTTTATAGAAAATCGTCAAGATAAACCATTGGCATATCACAAACCTCCTGAAACTTCAAAAACTTAGACGCTCTAAGTTGGGCAATGAGGTTCCCTTTAGCATGATTTACTCTACATTGTTCCGATGGGCAATCAAATAGGGGCATATATATCCGAGCAGTTACCTCCTGTATCACATATAGTAGTCGGTAGGTCTATCATTAAGCCCATGAATATTCAACATACTAAGAATAAATAAAAGTTAGGCAGAGAGCAAGTACGGAACCTGATAGATTTCAAATCCACACTCTTCACATGTATAGACAGCAACCTGCATCAGCGGTTTGACGTCTGAGCAACGTGTCACAATGCCAGATATCCTCACAAGCTGCCCGATATTTGAAGCTTTGACCTCCCTAAGTGTGTAAGGCCGCCCTTTTGGAGATGCTTTGATATAAACTTCACTGGTTCCACAAACACCGACATTGTTAGAGACTCTTCACTTTCGTCATTAGATCCCGCAGAAAAATAAAATAAAAAGAGTTTATTTCTCTACTTTCATTTCGGGTTTTTTCCCTATTTCAACAACAAACTTTTGCCATGCCGTTCATGAAACATTGAAAAATACTCGAGATACGACACATTAACAGTGGAAACAATATTATGAAATAAATCGACCCCATTTTTTGTCTATGATTTTCCATCACTTCTTATGCTATAAGCCCGTAATTTGCAGTGTGGTTGTTAACACGACAAAATTGCCCAATCAACAACGCATACTATAAGCATTAATACCTACTAAACAGAGGTGTGGTGCAATTGACAAGATCAGTAAAAAATCAAAGTAACTTAAGTAATAGATACAGGCTGCATTTCATCACGGGTCTTACTATAATCTCTTAATCTCGGGAGGCATCCTCCTCTGCGGATCAGAACCGCCAGCATTTTCAGTTGATTCCTCCGCCCTCTGAGTCATTAAAATATCATTATCATCATCCAGAAGCACCTCCGTTGGCTCCGGCATTAGCCTATCAATCGCATTAGCAAATATTCCGATGTACCTCCGCGTATTTTCAGTCACTCGCCTCAGAAATTCCTCATCCAAGTCTTTATACTATTTATCCCTCAAACAGAAAGAAAACCCCAAAATCAGATCCTTACCCAAAATAAAGAAAAGATAAAACAGAAATGAGACTTGACGAGATTTACATTGAGCAAGTCTTCGAGCTCGATCTGGATGGCCTTTGTTTTACGATTCGCTACATCTTGCTGGAAGTACAAGGAACACGAGATGAATTAATTTATTTGTTCAATTTTTATTAGGATTTGTACCAAAAGAAAATTAGTTGGGAAAACTTACAAGGATGTCGATGTATTTAGCTTCGCCATTCACATCAGCAAAATTTTCGAGGAAATCTTTCGCGATTTCTGCATCCAGGAAGTTTCAAAATAATGAGTAAATTAGGTACGGGTACAGAATTATACACACAAACATATACATATAACACAGATGGAACGTGTTTTTGTGCACTTGCCTTCGTCTTGTTTGAAATCTAGGTCATTCATGTTTCCGCGGTTTGCTTCTCTGAGAATGCTTCTGCGTATGTGACTCTGTCTCTTTGTGTCTGCGCGCGCGGGAGAGAGAGAGAGAAAAAAGAGAGAGAATCGGAAGAAGGGTTACTCGGTGACGATTGGCGGCAAAATGACGATAAATGGGGTAATGAAGGGTGGTTTTGGCGGGAAAAAGGATAAAGCAACAAAATTGCGATTGAGTCCTCCATATTTTTATTTATATATCACATCGACCCACCGAGTTTCTGAAAATTACAAAAAACGCCATTATGTGTCATCGTCTATATAATTTTTTATTTGATTCATTTTCCCCATTGAAACTTGAAAGAACAATGGTCAATGGCCGATAAAGAATAAATTAAATTTTAATTATAATTAAATTTGAATTTTTTATATCCCAACTTTACTGAATAAGTATCCTAAACTAATCTTAACGAAAATATTAATGCCATAATTAATGTCAACTTTACTGAATATAAGTGTAAATGACAACAAAGAGGGAACAAAGTCGAAGAGGTAACAAACAAAATCGAAAAATGAAAATCTCATAAAAATTTAACAACCATATTTAGTTAACAATTAATTAATTAGCTGATAATCCATCCACGCCATTTCTCTCAACCCTAAATCAAAAGCCACAAACAACAAAGTTTTTCAAGTGCTGCCCTTTTTCATGTGCTGCCCGAATCAAAATCTCCTCCTTGGACTCCTCGAACGAGGACCTCTAGGTGATCTGCAAATATATCAACAAAGCGAAAAAAAATTCAAATCAATATAACAGGAGGAATGAAACAAAGACCGGTTCTTCAATAGAGTACGGCTTGAATTTATGCCTTCATCATATGTTCATACAAGAACAAAAAGTAGACGATGTGAATGTATACCTTCTCCTGATGTTCCTCCTCTTGAATGACCCTTTGCTGAACGCCCAATCAACGGTTATGGTCTGTGTTAGCAGTTCAGTCCCGTCCATCTCACTGATAGTTTTCTGTGCCTCCTCGAAATTCTCAAATTCAATAAGAGCGTAGCCCTGAAAAACAGCACCCCGCACTTAGCTAATAGCAGCAGAAAAGCATATGTGACCAAATATTTGCCCAGTTTGGTCTAGAAAAACATAACTGGATAATGAAACTAAGATGACGGAAAGAAGTTCATGACAACCGTAAAGTTCAAAAAAGAAAAAAGCAAAAGATATCGAATGTTTGATAAAATCGGCAACATATCATCCTACTAACACCTACCACCCCCCCCCCCCCCACCCCCCCAAACCCAAAAAAAAGGACGTAGAACAGAAGTCTCATATGGAATCGATACCCCGTACTAACACCTCATAATACAATTTTACTCGAAAGAATTCTTAGTAGAGTGATAGGGCGAGTTAGAGAAGCTGCTTCCTTTCATTCTGGCCATGAATACATGCAAGCAAGCAAGTTTCAAATCAAAGAGAACATCGCCTTCTATAACTATAAGCAAGATACTGTACCCAAGCAGTGCAAATCTATCGCAATTAAAGCATGCCAAATAAGATTTGAAACTTCATCCAAATCCACCAAAAAACATTGCTAAAATTATGTCTGCACAATACAAATGCACAAAACATAAAAATGAAGCTTATCCATGACTTAACTGTGAAACACGAACCAAAATGCAACTATTTCCCAGAGCATAAAGAAATCTCAACAGTCAATTGAATAGACCACTAATTATGACACTAACTATATGTGAATTGTTCATTTATCCAATCTAGCTAGTGGCTTTTTAAGGCCCCACTATAATAGTGGACTGGAGTCACTAGACAATCTAAACATTGAGAAATTTCTATACCTTGACAAATCCCGTACGCCGATCCAGATTCAAGTGTAAATTCTTTATCTCGCCAAATTCACCAAATGCATTCTGTAAATCATCCTCTTGTGCTTCTTCATGAACTCCAGTAACTAGAACAATCCATCCTTCAATAGCTGCATAAATTCAATAACAATCAGAACTATCTGCATGACTGTATCAAGTCAATGACAATTTTACTCATAAATACCAGTTCTCGATTTTCCTAATTCTACTTTTCCTTGTTTACAAGAGAAAAAAAGACTTTTAAACACAACACAATAAGCAAATAAATAAACTGAACTTGAAGAGAGAAGCTAGTTAAGAGGAACAACAAGCCCAACATTGCAAAATACAAAGAAAAAAAAACGAGGCTTAACATCACAAAATCGCCACTCGATTTCTTAAGGCAGACGTTTCACTATTGGCAGCCTTCAATTACCTCTGGGAGAATCTAATCTATGGCAATGCAATTATTGAGAATTTAAGTTCAACAATTGTACGAATCAGAAGCCAAAATTGAAGCACCATAAAAACTGTAAACGGTTCCAGAACGTTCTCAATTGACTTAATATAGTAAAATAAGTAGAGGAAGATAAAAAAAATGACGAAGAAAAGGGTTAGGGTTTCGATACTGACATCGTTCGGGGCCAGGACCACCCTCTGAATCTAGAGAGTCAAAGCGCGCAGACATACGAGCACTCCGGTCAGCCTCAGCCGCCGCCTCGTCGCGGAAGCCGCGGCCTTTGGTCTTCTTCGGAGTCGACGATGAGCCGCCACCGGTGATGGCGGACTTGAGCCGAGGGATGGTTCCGGCTCGGCTGGGGGAGCCATCTCCGACGTCCTCGTCCATTAGATCGTCGTCGTCGGGCTCGAAATCAACCGTCTCCACTTCAGCGTGCGCCATTGATGCGTAAATTGGGGAGATTTGGAGTTTTACTTCAGCTTTTAGCCTTCAGGTGAGAAAGGGGGGGCGGGGTGTAATTGAACGAGGGTGTTTTTTGCCTTTGGAATTTATTGTTTGGTAAATTACATTTTGACCTCTAAGATTTATTAATTTGACATATTACACCACAGAATTATTACTTTGGGTGATGCTAGGAGGACAAAAAAGTAATTTACTCTAAGAGCTGTAGGCCCATTAAATACTATTTAATTTACCCAGCTCAAAAGTAATAGGCCACAACTTACTAGGCCCATTGTCTGAATTTACTTGCAAAAGTATTCAATTGAAGCCCAATTTAATAAAATGGTTCTTTCTTTACGCTCTCTTTACAAAGCCCATAAGGATTTTATTTTTCAGTTTTTTTTTTTTTTTTGAGATATTTTTCAGTTTACGTTGCCCCGTTGTTGTAAATTAGTCCGTATTGCGATCCCGATATTTTGATTTATAGAAGTCAGTGTTTATGTGTTTGTTGATGCAGTATAGTCGTTTAAGGTACGTATAGTTGATTATCGTTTCATTATGTACAGATGTCTACCCCACCAAACATTTTATTGATGTTTGAATGTTTCGTTGATGTTAAAAAATGTTCGAATACGTTTGGCTTGGGACACATTCGTGGATTTTGCAAGTTCTAAATGTGGACAGTTGATCAAAAGTAACATTCTGTTGACATACACTCTGAAGACGTATGTATTGGTAGTAATATCTACGCGTCGAACAAGTAATACAGAGGACTAAAAATAAGAAGAAAAAAAATCAAATCGTTTTATTACTGAGTTATTGAAGATACAAGAAGTCCCACAAAATAAAAGAAAACTATAATTCAAAGGATGATGAGTGGGAGGTTACTAGTTTTTAGCTGTACAACAATTTAATCATCATGAAATTCCTTTGACATATATAATATATATATATATATATATATATATATATATATATATATATATATATATATATATATATATATATATATATGTGTGTGTGTGTGTGTGTGTTTTAACCTTTTTCTTTTCATCATGGGTCCTCTTACTACTCTCTTGAAAAAAGTGACCCTCTAAATGACTTAAAGATACCACTTTCTCTTGTAAAAGTGCCCTCCATTGTGTGTGTATGTGTGCGTGTATGTATATGTATATATGTATATATGTGTGTGTGTGTGTGTGTTGGGGGTGTGGATGAAAGGTCCAATATATTAGTTTGGAAAATGGTGAAACTTAAATTCTAGTGTCATGGGCAATTGAAGACATTCTTGGGAAGATTAACAGACATTAAAACCCTTGATTTTACTGCTTCTTTGACTAATATTTAATTTTTTTTTTTCTTACATAAAAAACTGTATTGGGATTCTTAATAATAATATATCTGTTGTTTTTTACTTAGTTATGGGCACTTTTATTATTTAAAAAATGTCACTTACTATGCATTGGAACCCTGAGATTTTTCTTGTTGAGCCCACTTTTATTTATTTAATTTCCAGTTTTTGAAGATGCTTGTTTTTTTGTGTATATAATATAATTTATTTATTACTGACTGAGAAAAAATATCTGGTAAACAGAATACTCAACATTTGGTATCTGTTTTTTTCCCTCAGATGTTTGGACACCTAATAAAACCTTTTATTTTATAGTGGACCAAACTATTTTTTTCCGTAACGACTAAACCCGCAGCCAATCGTGTAGGTTCTATCACTCTCGTATCGAGAAAGACGTAAACCACACTAGGCTAACCATATTTAACAAATTCAATCGAACGATCGCTGGGTCTATTTACACGGGCTCGCTTGCTGCAACTGTTTAGGCCCGGCGGGGCACTAAATATATTTGATGTAATATGAAATCTAATTAAAATCTTGTTGATAGTTACATGCAATGGGCCAGGCCCATCCGAACCTAATAGAAAAAAAAAATTATTTTATTAATTTTAATATATAGTTGATGGAGAAAAAAACATTTGATAATAGACGTGATTCTAATAATCAGATTCAGGTCAATTTGTTGTCGTGTTTGTAAATTAATTTATATGAAAAAGAAAATTGAGTATGAATAATATTTGACCCGGCCCAATCCATGACCCGAAAGGTGGGATTCGGATCCTAAATTAATTAAGAGAAATGAAAATAGACAGTGGGCACACGGACATTTCCTGTAACAGATCTGAATCCACACCCTCCCACTCACATTTGCTTTGTCCGATTCTATACAGACAAAACCACATATATATGTATGTATATGTATATGTATATGTATAGATACACATACAGAGAAACATATTGCAATGTAGATAAAAGACTCCATTTTATTTTAGAGAGAGAAAGCCTGGTTAAAGGATGAGAGAGAAACACCAGTTTTTTTTTTACACTCCCCAAGACTGTTGTTTTTGCAGAGTGCCACCAAAACTTGTGGCTCCAATTTCTCACCCCCCCACCCCCCACTTAAATCAGATCGAAATTACCAAATTTAAATAAATTCAAATTTCTTTCCCAAAAAATTCAAATATAATGAAAAATTTTGTTCTTCAAAATAATAATTTGTATATAGTAATTCTTAACACGTTGATCTCAAGTTGGGATCGTAAATTTTTTATAGTTAGACGAGGTTATTAATTTATCAAGGTTCTCCTGATATAATATAAACTATGTAATAATAATAATGACATGGAAAATAAGAAATATTTATCTCAATTAAATTTAGAGAAATATAGAAACTTTTATAATAAAAAAATAATTCTGTAAAAAATAGGAAAAATAGGGAAAATAGAAGCAGAATTGACTAGATTTGAGAATAACAATATTATAATTAAAAAACCGACCCCACAATTTTCTGCTTCTTCGTCTTCTTCAACCCCTAACTTTGACCACTCCCTGCAAAAAAAATGAAGCTTGCTGCTCTCATGTCACATCACTCTTAAGTAGAGAGAGAAAGAGAGAGAGAGAAGAAAATCCCCAAATTAAATTAAAAAAAACAACCCCAAAAAAAATTAGTTCTTGATCATATAAAAAGGATTGGTTTAATTAATTAATTAATTAATTACCCACATATAATATAACATGATTATCCCAATCTGGATAATCATCAGTCTTCCTTTTTTCTCTCTCTAAAAAAAGATTCATACTGTTCTTTTGTACTACTCTTCCACCAACTCCTCAAGACCTTCTCTCTCTCTAGCATTTTGTTTCTCTCTCCTCTCTCTCTCTGCAAAAATGAGAAATCCCTAGTCCAAGTTGAAATCTTTCTGGGATTTTTTTACTACACTCTCTCAGTAAAAATCTTATCTTTCTTCTTCTTCTTCTTTTTTTTTTCACCATGGATACATACGAGGCAACGAACATAGTTATGTCGAGAATCCAGAGCTTGGAGCCGGAAAACGCGTCGAGAATCATGGGTTATATACTGATACAGGACCAAGGTGAGAAGGAGATTATCCGTTTAGCTTTTTGCCCCGAACCCGTTTTGCTCTCCTACATCAAGCAAGCCCAGACCCGGTTGGGTCTCCATTCCAACGGTTCGAACCCCCCGCCGGCTCCTCTCTCGTACTCCGTCCGGCCGAACAACCCGTTCCCGCAGATTTCGCCGAGATCGATTGTGATACCCAACAATGGCGGTTTCCATATGAGCAACCCGTCTTCGCCCGCCGGAGGGGCTGTGTTTCAGAGGAGCCGGACGGCAGCCTGCAGCAGCAGGCCTGTTGTTGTTTCGGGTTCGCCGTCGGGTTTGCATTTCTACGGCGGCGATGATTTCGAGGTGGACCAGCTGCCGTTTCTTGACGACGACCAGGGGTTGGATCCGGTGATGAATGATTCCATGGGTTTCGGTTACGGTGAGGATATGGGCGGCGGCGGCGTTCATTCACCCCACCACAACCCGTTTCACCGGAGGAGCTGTTCGGTGAACGATGCTGCATTTCTCGAAGACGGCGGCGGCGGCGGAGGGTTTGGGTGGCGGCCTTGCATGTACTTTGCCAAGGGTTTCTGCAAGAATGGCGGTAATTGCAAGTTCTTGCACCACGGCGACGAACCGATTGAACTAGGGTCTCCGAGCAACAATGGTGCTTCTGGGTTTGATGAATTGTTGAGGATGAAAGCTCTCCAGCAGCAGAGGTTTGCGGTCATGGCGGCGGCGGCCGCCGCCGGCGGTGGTGGTGGTCACCATCCTTTTGCTTACAACAAGTGCATGGATTCTCTTAACGAAAATCCCAGGTAATTAATTCACTTCACTTGAAAAATTAAACATACTTCTTTTTATTACATGTCAAAAAGTTTTCAGCTATTTCAAGATTTGATCTTTTTCTTCATTTCTGATAGATGCTATGATTAATTAGTGAATTGAAACACATTTTAAATTAACAAATTAAATTTAATTCTAGATCACCTGTTATTTCAGATATGATGAATTGAGGTAGTTGATGTATTCGAAAAACAAAGAGCAGAAAAATTAGACTTGATCATTAGTTTAATAGGTTTTCGATTCAACAGGAACGACTATTCATCACTGATGGGATTCGGTGCTTCGAGTTCGAGCGCCCGTCAAATTTACTTGACGTTTCCTGCAGACAGTACGTTCAAGGAAGAAGATGTTTCTAATTACTTTGGGTACGATTAATTCATTAGTTAATTCAAGAAAAAGAAAAAAAAATCTGTTCTTGAAAATGCTGCTAATTTAATTAAGGTGATGTTGCATTGGTTTTTTTTTTTTTTGTAGCATGTTTGGACCAGTTCAAGATGTTAGAATACCATATCAGCAGAAAAGAATGTTTGGGTTTGTGACGTTTGTCTACGCCGAGACAGTTAAGGCCATTTTAGCAAAAGGGAACCCTCATTTTGTGTGCGATTCTCGTGTGCTCGTCAAACCGTACAAAGAGAAAGGAAAAGTCCGCGACAAGTACTTCTCTTACCATATTATATCTTTGTTTAGATGGGTTATTTTTTTTTTTTTTTATCGGAACATTTTGTAGGAGACAACACCATCATCAACAATCGGAGAGGGGAGAGTATTCGGCTTGTTTAAGCCCTTCTGGAGAAAACTTTGATCTCTCGTTTGGTAAAGATTTACTTTTTATCATTAGTGAATAGTTGAATTTAATTATTAGCTAAAACCGCCTTGTTTTCGTTTTTTCCCATCCGGAAGGATCTAGAATGTTGATGAGCCCGCAAGAAATGATGCTGAGGAGAAAATTGGAGCAAGAGGCAGAATTGCAGCATGCCATCGAACTTCAAGGCCGAAGAATGATGAATTTACAACTAATGGACTTGAAAAATAATGATAATCTCGGTTATCATAATTATCCTCGAAGATTCCCAGCTGGCATCCCGTTTTCGTCCTCCCCCACACAGTCTCAGTTTCTGATCAATCAAAATGTCACGACGTCCTCCGATTCCATCAATCAAGAACATCCGGAAGGTTCCAATTAGTTCTTAGCGTCTCCTTTTTATTACAGATAAGAAATAATACGTTGTCCTAAATCCATTTCATTTTTTTTGTTAAACCAGAATTTGATAACGGTGAAAAACGAGGCGATGAGAAGTCGGGGCTGGAAAGTAGTGAATCTAACACTAACGATATTAACGCCGATGACTCCGATACCCATGAAAGGTAACGTAACTTTTCTTTAGTATTTTCTTTGAAAGTTCTTTTTTTTTAAACTAAATATAGTTTTACTCAACGATTATCCATTCGAATGAAATCAGGTTGGAGCACAGCCTCCCCGAGAATCTATTTGCTTCTCCATCGAAACCAGCAGCTGATAATAGTACTACATCCTCTAACGAAACTCCTCTTCTGTCGAACAGTTCTCCACTCACCATCGCTTCTCTCAAATCGTGTTACTTGCAATTACCTCGGTATATATATATATATATATATATATATATATATATATATATAAGTTCTATCTCTATTTTTTTTTTCTCGGTTACGTTTTTCAAGAACTCATGTTATAATTAATGTAATTTGAAATTGTTCAGGTTTTCTTCAGGGCAAGAAGCCATTGAAATGTAGCAACTCACCATGGCTAGCAGACAGCAAAATTAACTTTAGCTTGGTAAGAAGCAATATTCTTTTAATTTAAAAATAAAATACTTATGACATATTATATATAAATTAGTAGTTAATTTAATTAATTAATTTTGTTTTTATTGGCTGGTGCAGAAAATGTGTAGCATATACAAAGGGGAAGTAAGAAAAAAAGTGATATAGTAAGCTGTATGGCTGAAAATCATAGGAGAAAAACAGAAAAAGATATGTAATGAATTAATATTTGATCATCATCAAGAAATACTATATTAGTTATTATTACAGCAGCACATAGTGAATGTGTAGTAGAAAGGACAGAGAGTGGGGTAGTAATAGTATCTCTCTTTTTTCATTATTATTTGTACTCTCTCTTTCTTTAGTTGTGTGCTGTAATCACAAACAACAGTGTTATAGTATTAACTATTTTTTACTTTTTGCTATAATTAATATAATGGAAATTAGCAGATTTTCTACTATATTGTAAATTTTTAATTAGTGTAAATTACTGTGACCCCTTGAGGTAAGGTGAATTTACAAAAAATTACCTCATGTTTGCGTAATATACTAATATTACAACTACTGCTCAACTATGAATTTTCTTACACGTTCATTTTTGCGATGGTAAATTTAGTGAAATCTTCAAGATTACGTGGAATTTTCTCGAGCTTGTTATGTTTTACCCCATTCGACCTCCGTATTTTAAACAAGGTTGTCATAAGATGTGTTTTTTGCTTGTAAATATCAGATTGTGGTGCATCAAAAACTGCATTTTTGCTCAAAACGAGTACAAACTAGATAACATTCAACTAAATTTAGAAAATTTAAAAGATTCTGTTGAATTTGACAATATAAGGTTTGACGTGTAAGAAGATTCAATGTTGAAAGGGTCGTTGACATGATGGGCTTTTTCGTAATTTACTCTTCAATTTTTGCCTTTTGTTTTTTCCAATTACTGCATAAACTATTATGTGTTAATTAAGCTGCTGTACCAAGTGGGTAAAAAGAGGTGGTAAAAAGTTTTAACTAACAGGCTGATGCAGAAACCAGAAAGGGTAAGAAATGTAAAACAGGAATTGAAGTAAAAAAGGAAGATTTATTACTGTCAATTTTTTCAGTTCGAACTGCACACAGCTTTTTAACATGATGACTTGAATCATCATTACATGAAGAAAGCAGAAATTAAAAGCTCTGAATAATAATAATAATAAAAGTGAACATAAAAAAGAAAAAAAATTGTAAAAGAAAAGTGAGTTCCTTTATGGCATCATTAATCTTATTTTTTATTTATTTTTCAATTTTTTTTTTATATATTCAAAAAATAAAAATATAAGTAATTGAATAACTGTTCGAGACCGTTGATTCGAATGGATGTTTCGCCACTGTCGTTTAATTGCGACTGTTAAAACCCATTCTTAAGCGTTCGATCTTTTTATTTTATTTTTATTGCTAGGTCTATATGATCCAATTTTCCCAATTATTTATTTATTTATTTATTACATAAGATTTTTTGATTTCTTACAAAGTGTGTCTAGTATTCAGCTATGGTTTGAAGATATGCATATGTCTGTAGTACTGATATAATATTCTGATTCCCATGCGACAGTTGTGGATGGGAACAAAGATCAAATATTCTTTTACGTACGTGATCACACACACACACGCATGCATGCAAATGTTTTTTATTTTTTTCCCGCCACAGGAAGTTTTTTTGCATTATTGCATGAAGTGTTTCTTACTTTCTTTACTATAATTGTCTCTTATTATTCAGCTGATTTTTGCTGGAAAGACATTCTTTTTCTGATTTAATTAAACTATGGTTTTATTCAGTGGCGGATTCAGGATTTTTGCCAAGGGGGTTCGAAATTGTAGAAAAAAAAATTTCAATATTACTTTATAAAGGTGGGGTATCAAACCCGCGACCTATTACTGAACAAACATATCTTTACCACCTCAACCAATTGTCTTTAATGTCAACTTATGTATAATAGTAGTACTTGGCAAACATCAAGGGTGTGCAACTGCACGCCCTAGACCATAGCTACATCCGCCACTGGTTTTATTGTATGTTATTATATATATATGAATTATGATGATATGATGATGCAATATTTGCACTCTTAAGACCCTTCTTTTTTAACTCTTGATTGTTAGAAAAGCTCACCTATCGTTGGAAATATGGAGATGAACAAGACGGCTGAAAGGATCGTATGTGACTATTTCAGTATTTCCTAATCTATGACCTTTTTTATTTGTCCGAGATTTACATCAATCAATCAATCATTGATCTTAATTTAAATACTTTTCTTATTCTTTTATGGAAATTATCATCGAATCTTGTTCCTATAAAGGATGTATAGCTCCGAGCTCCCCGCCTACTCCTCTTTCTCTCTTGCAAGCTAATAGGTGCTTAGCTAACCTTGTTGGCGAGCCATTTAGTTTGTGAATTCCTTGATACCATGTTCTTCTTCAGCGAACTGATACATATATTTGCAACTTTTTTACTGCCGCACTCTCCTCTGATGACCACTTCGATCTAACTACTTTTTTGTGGCCCATGTTAGCCTTAGGCTCGGTCTTTTTCATTTATTGGTTCTGGACCCACTGTGGATATTTTGGCCCAACAGTTTTGAACATGGCGAATTCAGCCCACTCGATCCGGAACTGACCCCATTATTGTATAAAATAAAAAAGTAAAAACTCCCTCACTTATATTTTATATAAGTAACAGTCCATCCGAATATTTTGAATTTGCTTAAATTCTCTCGGTACAAATTAATTAGAATGAAGATGGACAACGTAGACTGAAAGTAGATAACATAGTTGAAGAGTTTAGACCGAAAGTAGACAATTTAGATTGACATCGGACAACTTAATTAACAAATTACCCTGTAAAGAAATTATAAATGGTAAAAAAAATGTGAAGGAATAACCGGTGGCGGCCCAAAGTCACAAAATGGGCCACCATGAACTGATACGTTAGGGCTTACGATCCATGGAGAAATTTCCGGAGCCAGCCCCAAGAGTGGGCCCAACGCATTCTTGCATTTTTTTTTAATTATATTTTTCTTTTCTTTTTTTAATTTTAGAAGGAGATTTCGGATTTTAATTGAAATTTACAGGACGAGATTATTTAATTTAGACTAAAGAATTTAAATTTTAAATCATATACTCCATCCGTTCCTTTATAAGTGTCGTTTGTAGCTTGTGCACAAGGATTAAGGATCTCAATAAATTTTGCTTAATTTTAGAAAAATATATGTGCTTATACTAAAATGCCCTTGCCAATAATTAATGTGAGAGAGTGTTGGAGATAGTTAATAATGATAAAATTGATAATTACACAATTAATGCAGTGTTGGAAATGTAAAGTGACAGATAATATGAAACAAAAATAATTTAAAAAAAAAACAGTTATTGTGGAACAGAGGGAGTAATAATTTGCGGATGGTCTTCAATTTTGTACAACAAATGATGGAAACTGCATTAACACTCATTTATGTTTTGGAAATCGTAGTTTAAAAAATGTGTACGGCGGCACCACCACCGATGCAAATCTTGAATTTTCACCTTAATCTCCGTCGTCCGCCGCCACCTACTCCGTTGCCCCCCCCCCTCCCCGTTCCAAAACCCAAACATTGACCATTCTTCTGCCAGAATCCAGCTCTTGTCAGTCATTAGTATCATTTAAATATTTTTTTAATTTTACTAATCCATAAATTATTCTTTTTATTTTGTTGAGAAAAACAATATTTAATTATGGAAAAATAAAATGGTAGCTAGAAAGATCCGATTTTTTACTGTAAAATAGGCACAAAAAATGCTCAAATAAAAACTGAAAATCCAAAATCCCATTTTCACACACACACACATATATATATATATATATATATATATATATATATATATATATATATATATATATATAATTGTGTATTTATGAGGAATGTAATGATTGTCCAAATATAAGCACCATCTCATAATTCATTGAATTACCTTTTACAAAAATGATTAAAAATCTTAGCCACCTTCCCCTTCCTCTAATTAAACAATCAATCAATTCCCCATCTTTTTAATACACACACACACACACATCCACTTTCTCTCTCTAAAAAAACACACACTCACTCACTCTCTCCTAAACCAGTCTACTTAATAAACCTACCCCCTACTTCGTCTCCCTCATTTTCTCTCTTCTGAGAGGGAGAAGTTACACGAATAAGCCCCTTAAAAAGAGAGAGATATATATATATAGAGAGAGAGAGAGAGAGAGAGAGAGAGGTAATCCGCCATGGACAAATACGAAGCAACTAAAGTAGTGATGACAAGGATCCAGAGTTTGGATCCGGAAAACGCATCGAAAATAATGGGTTACATACTGATACAAGACAAAGGGGAGAAAGAGATGATTAGGTTAGCTTTTCTCCCTGAACCACTTCTTCTCTCTTGCATCGAAAAAGCTAAGGCGTGTTTGGGTATCTCTTCTTCAAACCCTTTCCCACTAAATACTCCCAGAATCTTGATACCCAACAATGGCTTCCGTAATTTCAGCAACCCTTCTTCCCCCGCCGCCGCTTTTCAGGTAAACAGTCCCCGGCCGTTTTCCTACGCCGCTGCTCTCAACGGCTCTACTGCTGCTGCTGGTGGTGAGAATGGCTCCGGTTCGCCGGGTGTGCATTTTTACGGCGGGGATGAGTTCGGTAGCGAGTTCTCCGGTGGTGGTCGGCAAGTTCAGGATCGGTTGTCGTTCTTGGACGATCCAATGTCGGATCCGGTTATGAGCCCGGGTGGGATGAGTGATTCGCTGGTTTTTCCTTACGGTGAGGATGCCAACGGCGTTCCGTCGCCGCACCCGTTTCACCGGCGGAGCTGTTCGGTGAACGACGCCGCGTTTCTCTCTAATATTCTTGAAGACGGCGGCGGCGGCAACGGATTTGGGTGGCGGCCTTGCATGTATTTCGCTAGGGGTTTCTGCAAGAATGGAAGTAGCTGCAAGTTCTTGCACGTTGATATTGCCGCCGTCGCCGCCTGCGGCGGCGGCGGTGGTGGTGAAGGAATTGAGGTGGGTTCTCCGGGCTTTAATAATTCTGGGTTTGATGAATTGCTGAGAATGAAAGCTCTTCAGCAGCAGAGGTTTGCAGCCATGGCGGCGGCTGGTGGCGGTGGTGGTGGTGGTGGTGGTGGCCACCACCCTTTTGGCTACAACAAGTGCATGGATTTTCTGAATGAGAATCCTAGGTAAAATTCTTTTACTAGAAAAAAAATTACTGTTTCTTTACTTTTTTTAGTAATGTTTTAGCTATTTTTAGAATTTAATTCTTGTTAAAAATTCAATCTTTTTTGTTTAGTAAGCATCAATTATTTTGTTCCTTGTGGTGTTGGGCATGTGCAACATTATCTGCACTTCTATATTTTACATGTGGCTTTAAAATTCAAAATCTTGACTTCTTTATCTAAATTGTTGAATGTATTGGATTCGGTGTGTATTGTTAGATCTGCGCTAATGATGGGCGACGAATCACACAAATTTAATCGGTTTCGACCCGACAGAAACGACTTCTCAATGATGGCGAATTCGAGCGCCCGTCAGATTTACTTGACATTTCCAGCCGATAGTTCGTTTAAAGAAGATGATGTTTCTAATTACTTTAGGTACAAGTGATTACATAAAGGAATTTAGTTTGAATTTTTTTCGATTCTTGAAAAAATGGCTGTTGTAATAATATGGGGCTGATTATGCGTTTGTAGTATCTTCGGACCGGTGCAAGATGTTAGAATTCCGTATCAGCAGAAACGGATGTTTGGTTTTGTGACGTTTGTGTTTTCGGAGACTGTTAAGCTCATTTTAGCAAAAGGGAATCCTCATTTCGTGTGCGATTCTCGTGTGCTCGTTAAACCTTACAAGGAGAAAGGAAAAGTCCCCGACAAGTACTTTTTTTTTCACTTCTATAATTATTTAGTCGATTAATTATATATTATATATAGACTTTGTTAATTTTAATGATGAATCATTGTAGGAAACAACACTTGGAGAGAGGGGAATTTTCATCTTGCTTAAGCCCTTCTGCAATTGATTCTCGAGAACACATCGATCTTCCCTTCGGTAAAAACAAAAATATTATTAAAAAAATTAAAGGTTGCGTTTCTTGTGATTATTAATGTGTTTTATTAGCTGATTTTTTTTTTCCGTATCGTGAAGGTTCTAGAATGTTGTTTAGTCCACAAGAAATGATGCTTAGGAGGAAACTGGAGCAAGAGGCGGAATTACAGCACGCGATCGAAATTCAAAGTCGAAGGATGATGAATTTGCAACTAATGGAATTGAAACAAAATCACCACCATAATAATATTCTTCATCCGAGCTTTATTTCCTCTCCGAGGCAGTCTCAGTTACCGATGAATCAAAACTTCACCAACGCTTCTGATAGCTTTAATCAAGAAAATTCCGAAGGTTTATTGGTTTTCCTTTTTTCGAGAAAAATAATGTGTTACCTTAGAATTTGTTTATTTATTTAATTTTTTTTATAGCAAAATTTGATGGTAGCGAAGAGGCAGTTAAATCTCCCGATTTTGGTGGCGATGAGAAGTTGGTGCTGGAAAAAATCGAATCTTTTACCACCAATAAGCAGCATTGTCATGTAAATGGAGATGTCTCTAATTTCTCCGAAAGGTACGTAATATTTCCACTCGAATATAATTCTAGCTACGAGTAACGATTTTCTTGCCAAAAACCCAAAAAAAAAAAATTAAAAAAAAATTGTTTGTTTTGCTATATTTCTTGAATATTAGTTTAATGTTTTTGCAGCTTCGAAGATATGCTCCCCGAAAATCTTTTCGCGTCTCCTACAAAAGTAGCAGCCGAAAATAACTCTGTATTTTCCGAAGCTTCATCATCTACCGATGATAGTACCACGACACCTTTAACAATCTCTAACAACAACATGGCTTCTCTCAAATCATGTTACATTCAAATGCCGAGGTAAATATAAATATTAAATATTAAATATATCCTTGCCGTTTTTTACGATTTCTTTCGACTTATGCGAGTATTAAGAAAATACGATTGATTCCAGGTTTTCGTCCGGGCAAGAAGCCATTGAAATGTAGGTGGGCTAGCAAAGCAAAAAGACTCTTAACTTATAGCTTTTGGTAAGCGCAAATTTACGTTTTTTTTCATCATCGTTTCATCTTAGATTCTTCGTTTTTTCGACGATGTTTTTTTTGACGTTTCGGATGCAGAAAAGTTCGAGTAGCATATATACAACGAGGAAATAAATCGAAGTCGTCTAGGTGTATAGCCGAAAAAACAACCATACAACACTCCCCCAACAACAGAAGAAAAGAGAAGTGTAAGGAAAAACAAAAATCTCAATCAAGATTATTATTACTACTGTTATTATTATTAATAATTAATAATATTATTATTATTATTGTCATCAACAATACCATACTTACTACTTACAACAACAATACATAAATGCAGACAGATGAGAACTGATTTATGAGAGTCGTCTCTCTCTCTCTCTCTCTCTCTCTCTCTCTCTCTCTCTCTCTCTCTCACATCACTCTATCTCTCTATCTTGTTCAGTTTGTACAATATGTAGTTGTGTGCAGGACCACACAGTAGAACAAAAGCTCATATATATATAATGACAATTTTACCCTTTTTCTTATCTTTTTTTTTATTTTTTATTTTTTTACATTATTATTTGTGGATGTAAAAATAAATTTGTAAATTAGAATAATTAGTCATGTTGACATAGAAGAGAGGAATATATGTGTATGTATGAAGAAAAAGAAAAAGGTGTGTTCTTTTGTGATATTTCATTAAAGGCCAACTTTTTAAGGACTCTTTTGTCTCATTTTGTGGTTTCTTGAAGGTGGGGGGCGGGGGGCGAGGGCCCCCTAGAGTCACATGGGTACTGACACAATTTGAATGGGGGTAAGAAGGGGGTACCATAATAGGGGTCATTTCACTTTCTTGCCACACACAAACACACACACACGCTCACATGGGTGCTGACACATTTTTTTTAATTTTTTTTAATTTTTTTTTTTTATTTTAGTGAATGGGTGTGCACATGTGTTTGGCCTTTTGTTTTTATGGGTTCTGCTGCTCCTTTTCTTCTCTTTTTGGTGTTTATTTATTTAATTTTTAATTATTTATTTTGGGTTTTAATAAATAATAATGGATTGAACAGTGAGCTTCATGTGCTTCATTTTCGGACAAAGTATTTAAATCTGTCTTTGCAGAAACATTTTGGATATTTGGACAGATTTTTTTTTTAATTTTTTTTTGGGTGCATTGGGAGTTGGGGATTATTATCTCTTAAGATTGATTCCCTGTTTGTTTTTCTGTCCCTTAATTATTTATTATTAAATCATAATTAATAATACACCACGAAATTGAAATTAAAAAAGAATTTTTAAAAAAAATCAAGAATATAAATCATTGCCATGGCCATGCAGCCACACCAAATAGGCATACAAACCATCTTTCTTAGTAATCAAACTCTCATGGTTTCCTTTCTCTGCAATAACTCCATTCCTCAAAACGACAATCGAATCGGCGTTCTTCACGGTCGACAAACGATGAGCCACCACCACGGTGGTCCGATCCACTGCTACTCGGTCCAATGCATCTTGAACCACCTTCTCCGATTCGGAATCGAGAGCACTCGTCGCCTCGTCGAGTAGTAGTATTCTCGGACCCTTCACTATAGCTCTAGCTATAGCCACTCGTTGCTTTTGCCCGCCCGACAATTGAATCCCTCTTTCACCAACCATCGTTTCGTACCCCTACAATAATTTTTTTTTTCTTAAATATAATAAGTTTCGATTATTTTATTAACCAGAGCTAATCTTACCAATCAAACGAGGCCTTTCTAAAATGTCTCAAAGAAGAGTGTAGAAATGAATATTACAGCACCTTGTGTGTGCCGCAGATAAATTTGTGCGCGTTCGCCAACTCAGCAGCGGCCACAATTTCCGCCTCCGTTGCACCGCCTTCCTTTCCGTAAGCAATGTTGGCCCGTATCGTGTCGTTGAAGAGAACGGGCTCTTGGCCCACTACACCAATTTGCTGTCTTAACCATTTCAAATTCAGCATTTTTATTCCAATCCCATCTATTGTGATTTCTCCACTATCGGGATCGTAAAATCTTTGCAGTAACGAAATCATCGTCGATTTTCCGCTCCCACTTTCTCCCACAATCGCAACCGTCTTGCAAATATTTATTTTAAAAAAACATTACAAATCGAAACAATTTAAACCGAAAAAAAAAAGTTCGTTAACGATTTTGTACCTTGCCTGTATGAATTGCCAAGCATAGATCATTAAAGATTTGAACATCAGGTCTATTGGGATACTTAAAACTGACATTACGAAAAACAACGTCCCCCTTTACGTTTTCCAACGTGATTCCTGTTTTTTCAGCAGAGTCTATTTCCGGTTTCCGATCAAGAATTGCGAAAATCGAAGCTACGCTTGCCTTGGCTTTACCGGAATCCGGTGCAAGAGCACTCGACTGGGATATTGCAATGGCGGTCATGCTCAGACCTAGGAAAACCTGCCGAATAAAAACGTGACCGAGAAGATCAAATTAATATATATTGCAATTAGAGTTAATTATGTATATCGGGGCTTACACGGAAAACGTCGCCAAATTTTATTTTTCCGGCATCAACAAGACGAGCACCGGCATAGTAACTAGCTGCGTAGACCGAGTATAGAAAGAACAACGAGATTCCGAATCCGGCCCCACTTATAAGGCCGTGTTTGGTTCCTAATTTGAGCGGGCCTTCGCATTTTTGGCGGTGCAGTTTCATCACCTTCTCTTCTGCACAAAACGAAGCAACGGTTCTCATACTTCCGATAGCTTCGCTCGCAACTTGAGTCGCTTCCTCGAATAATTTCTGCAAAAAACGACAAATCGGTCCAAATTTTTAGTATATTTATATTGGAAAACTTGTGTTTTTAGCCAAACCAAACACTAATCAAGGCCCAATTATTACATTAATCACAACTTTCCAACCAAACGGAGCCTTAGAAGATTCACCAGAAGATCGAGTAAGATTATTAGAAGTGAAACTAACCTTCGTATCGGCACTAAATCCACTAATAAACTTCATATGAAGATATCCGTTAAGTCCGATAAGAGGCAACATCGCCATAACTATAAGTGACAATTCCCAGCTCGCCCCGAAACCGATAATCAAACCAACGACACCTGTTGAAACATTCTGCACGAGCATCGCAAGAGACTCCCCAACTAGATTCCTCACAGAAGTGGGGTCCGCCGACAGTCTCGAGCCAATCACACCGCTCGAGTTCTCGCTCCTATCGAACCAACTCATATCCATGTGGACAACTTTCTCGAAGCACATCAATCGTACTCGCTTGATCAACCTACACCCCGCCACGGAAAAGAAGTAGGTTTTCATCGGGGTGGCGAAAAGGGACCCCACACCGAGGAAAACGAGCATGCACGCCCAAAACTTGGAGTGTTCTAGAAGCTTCTGAGGCGGCTCGTAGAATGCTTTGATTGTGTTGGAAAATAGGAGGCCGTAGAGCGGTAGTACTGCACCGTTGACAACTGCAGCTAAAGAACCTAGTATTAGGTACGGGAGTTCGGGTTTGTTGAGGTACGCTAAGCGATGGAGCTGTACTTTATGCTCTTTCTTCGGTTTTCGATACACCGTCTCTCGATTTACGGACCTTAGTACGTAATCTGCGTCCGTTTCTCGTCCATCTTCATCATCAGTTGGAGAATTTGTTCTTGATGAGTACTCTTTGTTGAGCTGTTGTAGTTTTATGAGATTACTGTATACTCCTTCCGGATTTCTTGTTAGTTCCAAATGTGAACCTTGAAAAACACAAAAAACAAAAAAAGAACTTTCAAATTAAATTACACTTGGACCCTCTCAAATTCAGAAAATTATATATACCTCCCTTGAAGTTTGGTTTTAGTCAACAATATATCAAATGTGGCCATTGACTAACCAAAGAGTGATGACATCAGACAAAAAATTTGATTGTTTATAAAAACAATTACATTTTTACCCTTTTTGATTTTATTTAAGTCACGAACAAAAAAATTGCAATTCAATTGTTTGTGCGAAGAGAAATTACGATTCTCACTCTTATACCCTAGTTTTTTTTTTCAAAAAAAAAAAGAAAATTGAAACAAAAAAATATCATGGTGAGGATAAAAAAGTCAATTCTAGAATTGGGTTGGAGGTATATGTAAATTTCTAAAACTCATGGGGTCTAGGTGTCATTCGACCTAACTTCAGGGAGGTAAGTGTAAATTTAAATATGATGTATATATCTACCTTTTTCTACGATTTTGCCTTGACGAATAACGGCAATGGAATGAGCGTTCTTGATTGTAGTGAAACGATGGGCTACGATTAGCGTCGTTCGATTGATCATGATCCTCTCCAGTGCCTCCTGTACAGTTCTTTCCGATTTGGCATCAAGAGCGCTAGTGGCTTCGTCTAGAAGTAGGATTTTAGGATGTTTAAGAATCGCTCTTGCTAAAGCAATCCTCTGTTTCTGCCCACCAGACAACTGTGTCCCGTTCACACCTACCATTGTCTCCATCCCCTGTTCACACGTGATTCACATGTCTTCCAAATTTATATGCATTTTTTTCAACAATTTTAATGCATTTGGAATAATTTTTTCAAGGTTAGATTCCGATTTTTTATCCGGTTTTGATTTCCGAAAATTACGCTTATTATAGCAGTATTATTGTTGGAATTTATGAATTCGCCAAATTCCGATCCGAAAATTTCCGATTTCAGAACATTTTTTCATTTCAATTACCGAAATTCCGATTTCCGGGTTTTTTTTTCTTTTCCAAAAAAAAAATTGATTTTTTTACGGAAAGTGTTAATTCCAACCCGATCATTCTGATTTTCCACGTATAGCAATAGTACTAAAGTATAATCACAAATTTAGTAGTGTCTGACCTGAGGCAGCTTGTCTATGAACTTAGCAGCATTGGCATTTTCGGCAGCAGCTCTAATTTCTTCGATACTCGCCTCGTTTTTCCCGTAAGCAATATTATCTTTAATGCTCAAAGCAAATAAAACGGGCTCTTGACTCACGAGCCCTATTTTTCCTCGTAAGAAACTAAGTCGAAACTCTTTGATATCGACACCATCGATCAAGACTAATCCTTCTTGCGGATCGTAAAACCTCTCGACAAGATTAACAACAGTTGACTTTCCACTCCCACTCTCTCCGACCAAGGCTAAGGTGGTCCCACTAGGCACGAAGAGACAAAATCCGTCGAATATCTTCTCGTTCGGTCTCGAAGGGTAACTGAAACACACGTCGCGTAATTCTAAATCGCCGTTAATATCATTCGGGGCTTTTCCATTCATTCTATAAGGATCTATGTCCGGTTTTTTCCGGTTTATTGTCTGAAATATTTTGAAAGCAGCAACTTGACCAGCGGTGAATGCACTCAAGCATGGGGACACCTGTCCTAATGAACTATAGTAAACAAAATCAACAATCGAAACCCAATAAAAATCGAAACTTTTAACGATGAAAATTGAAAAATCGGGTCTTACAAAGATCCTGTCACGACAGCCATTACTATGTTCAAGACATCTCCACCTGTGTAGCCTTTGTCCAAAATCATTTTGGCGCCAAACCAAACTCCTAAAGCATAACTAGAGAATAAAATCAGCATAAATACACCGGAACCTAATCCGGCAGCCAATCCCTCCTGTACCCCCGCTTCGTAAGCTTTATCCAAAGATTTTTCGTATTTATCAACCGCTCGTTTCTCCCCCGTGAACGAAGCAACCTGCATGGAACTTTTCGATTGAGCCCACAAAAAAAAAAAAGAAGGTTCCAAGATTGTATTTTTATGGTTTTTATTACAGTTCTGATTGAGCTGACTGTTTGTTCGACAATAATAGCAGCAGACGAATAAGCATCTTGTCCACGCGATCGCAGTTTCGCCATTAGTACAGTCATCGAAGCAGCTGAGATAATAAGAAATGGTATAGCCGAAAGCAAAACCGTAGTTAAAAGCCATCCCTTAATAAATGCTATCGTAAACCCTCCAATGAACGAAGCCGAAAGTTGCAAGAATTTTCCCATCTGCAGCAACAAAAAAAAAAGATTTTTTTTTTTTGCAGACAGTGAATATTCGATTCTTGATTTTTTTTTAGGACAAGGTAATATAACTACCTTCTCGCCTATAGCGTCCTGAATTGTAATAGTATCGGTAGACATCCTTTCGATAATTTCTCCCGTGTTAGCTTCTGTATCGAAATATCCGATATATTGCCTAAGTATTGCCCTTAAGTACAAATTTCTAATTCGAACCGCTTGCCTTTCGCTTGTGATCATCCAACATGTGACCTCTGCCAAATAAACACATGTCTAAAATGCTCGATTTTCTTGATTTCGATTCTTATTTTTGTGATACGTAAAAAAAAGGGTGTTAATACTTACGGGAAAACGCTGCAATACCGGACCCCACTGCGAGATATAGAAACTTCAGAGAAACCTAAAAAAAAGGGTCTATTAGATAAGTCATTATAATTTTTCGATATTCGGAATGTAATAATATAAGATATACCTTGGAGACTTCATGGACGACTGTATTAGTTTCGACATTGTGCCCGAAAGAGTTGGCCAGCTGTCCGAATAAGAGAGTCATAAGAGGCAAACATAGTCCACTTACAAGAGCTGTGATTGTACCGATGGCTATTAGTGCATAATCTGCTTTATCTGAAAACGAAAACAATTTATGGTACGGTACTTTGCCGACTGATCTTGTCTGCTCGTTACTGCTCGCGGCCATCACGTAATTAATCTATGACGAATAAGCAAATATTAAAATAAAATAATAATTCTTTAACAAAAAAAAAAGAAAGAACAACCATGTTTTCGATTACCAGAAGTCACGAATCTTGAAGGCGGCTGCGAAATTCTGCGACGAAACAAAGAAAGACAATTCTATGGACAAAGCTAACAAAATCGAGACAGCAAATTAGTTTTGACTAAACTAATACTATGATTATATCTTGTATATTTTTTTTTTTAAATAATGAACTCCGTACAATAATTCCAATTGTCTTTCTTCAAGGCAAGCTCCACCATTCTTTTATAAAGAAGTGCACTTTTTAGTATATATATATATATATATATACACGCCTCGAGTACTTCATTACGAATGCTGTAACTACGAAACGGGCGAATTTCGGCATCCCGGTTTTGCATAGAACTGAAGGCAACTGTGAAGTTTCATGCCACAGTACAGTATTAATAATACTTAAGGGTGATTTATGAGTGATAGGGATTTGCATCTAATCACATTTACACACACAGTTACACGTGTAGTGTGTGTTTAAATGTATAAAATAAATAGTAAAATATTACCTCAAAGACACACCCCACTTACAACACTGCTCAAGGGGCGAAGAATTTTGAGATTCCCAGGAAACAATTAAATTTTGTCTCAACTTTCTTCATTAAAGAAAGGGAATGTGCTCAAGGCAATATATGCTTTATATATATATATATATATATATATATATATATATATATATATATATATATTTGAATTTAAATATTGTTAGTGCTGAAGCAAACATATTGGGTCAAAAGGGATCTAATACCTCAGCCAGGATGCCAATCAACAGTCAATAAAGCATGTGTAATAATTAATTGAAGAAATATGGCAGATGGAAACATATAAGAAAAAAAATAATTAATTATGAAAAAAAAAAGGGGGCTGAGGGTTCTCTGTATCATCCATGTTCTTGTGGTTGTCATTTCATGTTCTTTGATTCATTTCTCCATGGAAGCTTCTATTTCAGTTTTTTCTCCTTTGGACAAGAACCTGATTCCTTGTACTTAATTTACTAATTTTTTAAATATTATTTCTCCTGAGACATGTTATTTTGGGAGGCATATTTCAAAATCAAGATTTTGACATAACTTAAGGATAGAGTCGAAGTAAGAACTCGAATTCTTTCTTCTTAAGAAAAAAATTCCCCCATACAAGTGCTCTAGATTTTTGGCAACTGTCCCAAGATACAACCATAAATAAGACCCAACAAATAAAATAAAATTGGATCGCAGCGAAGTAAGGACGTTTTGGACTTTTTAAACGAGTGAGTGATTGGGCAGAGCACCAATTTGGGTCCGAGCAGACACCTGTCGGATGACAAGGCACCACATGCGGTGTGATTGGGCAGACATGTATGCACAATGAGTAGTGGCTTCATCATGCCACATGTCGCGCTCCGATTAGCTATGTTTCTAAATTTTCGAATTGTATTGAAGATTCTCATTTAATTTGTCCATCAGAAGTCGAACAAATGAACAATTCAAGCAATAAAAGAACGACGAGATAAACAGCGAAGCATTTCCATGTACTCACAGCACAACGAATTTCAGGATTTAACAAGAATAAAGAAAATTATATTTTTATTTCGTAGACAAATATGCTCAGATCTTACAAGAATCAATACACAACAACAGAATTGATTGTTTTAATATAACTCGGCGTATCGAAACAGCAAGTAAATCAGCTCAAGTGAATTTACCTTTGCAGCCAAAGTGAACGAAAAATTCATTTCAACAGCTTTATAACAATATATTTTTTTCACACGTAGATTCCGAAGCCCAACTCTTTAGGATTTGTTTCAACCATCCATGGTGCCCTATAATATTAGACATGCAACAAATTCAGTTAATTAACTGAAGGAGCTGATTAAAGTAATTAACCGAAGCAAATGAGATTTTACTGCTACAAAATTCATACTTATTCATGGCGAAATTAATCGTTCCTTGTGCAGCACGTTTGAGAAGAGTTTCCCTCGCCTCGATTGCAATGCCTCCCGCCTATAAACAGATCACACCACAACTTATTTATTTATTTATTTTTAAAAGATTCAAATTTTACGGTTTAGATCTTTTGATATTTTTTTAACAGAGGTTACCTCTTCTGGGAACCAAACCCCAGGTTGTGTGCTTCCTTCAAGAATGGCCAGTACAAATGCAGCTGTTGATATTCCCACTGATCTGGAAACAAAAAAAAAACATTAAATATTATTAAAAAAAAATATTGGAAATTAAAAGGGAACGTTCGACGTGGAAAGTAAGAAAGTAAATAGAGTTTCTGAAAAATAAACAAAAGCACACGAAAGGCTTACTCGGATAGTCTTTTGTGGCTGAATATTCCGATTCTTGACCGTCCATCTGAACAATCCAAATCGACCTGCTACGAAAGAAACCTTAGATTTTCATGCAGAAACTCAGTTATTATTATTTTTTTATTTTTTTAAATCCCTTAGAATTATCATACTCAAAAAAAATACTAGAATTATAGAACAACATGAGAAGGGGATTGTACCCTCATTGACACACGCTCTCCAGCGAATCCATCAACTTTCCTCACTAAAGGATCAAACAGTTGAACTAACTGTTCAACTTTACTTCTGTCCCTCAGTGTCTCCTGGATATTTTATTACAGTCATCTATATTGTTCGAATCAAAACATTACAACATGAAACATGAGAACAAGAAATGCAAAGAACATTTCACTTTAAGTTAATTTTATGCCTGCATTTTTGGAAAAAAAAAATGTGATGGATAAAGAAAAAAATAATTAAAGTTTCAAGAATTTAATTCACATACAGCTGGAAGCAAATACGTCATGGCTACCATTCCCCAATTCCAGAAGAAAGGTGCCGTTCCAAACCGAGCACTGACAGTTGGCACTCCGAGAATCTCGTGGATGCTTCTCACTTCTGGTAAATTTCTGCAATAGAGATTTTTTTTAGAGTAACGACTTTAGAGAAAGAACGATTTTAAATAATATGATTTTGAGAAACATACAAGAGGAAAACGTCCTTCTTTCCGATTCCTAGCCCGAAATCGATGTTGAGCATTCCACTATAAGGTTTCAGTTTGATTTTCTCTCCTGCGAAATATCGCCTCCTACCCAATTAAAATCAAGATAGAAAAAAAATTTGAAAAAATAAATAAAGAAAAGTTCATCATCGAACCTCTATTATATGCAACTACCTCCTCCCCCAAAAGTAAGAAACTAGTCGATAATATTGTGGGGCCAGCACCCCCAGAGCCAGCAGTGTAATAGTAGAACCTAAGAACAAGGAAGCATCTAATTGAGTAATCAATGCACAATAATATCGACCAAACAAAGAAATTTACGCAAATGTATTAAGCATTTTTTTAATGAAATTCCAAATAGCTCGTCATATTTTAGAGGCGGAAAAAAAAACGATTACCTGAGCCTCTGCGGTTCACCTTTCCCTTCACTTTTGGCTGCAGAAACTAGTTCAGCTGCCATCACTGTAATAATAGTGAAGAAAGCATTATTGTCTGAAAACCGAAAAGTTAAAGCTATATGTGGCAAATTATTTAGATAATGCTGTCTCTAAATGCTTCGACAGATATATATTACAAGGATAATGCAACAGAACCGTTGCTCACTCCTGGATAGATTCCCCCGGTTGTTATAGCTGGAATATTTGCTTCAACCGCTCTTTTCATGTATGATTTTGCACGAAATGCGTAGCTCATATCATCGCATACATCAAGATAAGCCGTCTGTTGATTAATGGTAAACACAAGTATATTTAAGACTGTGCTTCCTTTTTTTGTCTTCGAAAGTAAGTTGAGTAATAAACGATAAAGGGGTTTTTTCGAAATGAAAAATTTACCTTTCTCTCACCTTGTTCTGAATTGCAGACTCGAGCACAGTGCACTTCTCAGACTGCTGAAATGGACCGGCAGTATTAACAACAAGATCCACTTCTGTACATGGATAAGAAATTATATTTTAATTAAAAAAAAATTGTTTAATTTCGTCGGACGAATAATCGTGTAATCTAAAAAATTAAATAAAAAAAATCAACGGACCCTTTAAAGCTTTGTCCAGTGATTTACTATCGTTGATGTCGACTTGAGCGAATTCGGCGTTGTTGCCTAATTGTGTCACCATTGCATCACCTTTATCCCTATCGATTTATATGAAAGGTATTCGAAAACTATTAGTCGGACTTTCGAGAATTAAAATATTGCCTGGAAACTACAAATACACAACTCAGATTAATTCACCCTCAAAAACTTATAATTTCTGAAACCTCTCAACGAATTAGCCAAAGATAGGAAAACGAAAACACACTCTCACACGCAAACCCACAAACACATTGAGAGCATAACCTAATTCATCCAATCAACAACATTCACCCCCAAATTAGATACATTTCAGAATTCCCCCTCCCAAAAAAATAATAAAAAAGGAATATATGCGAATGTATTGAAGTAGGTACCTGTTCCGACCACCTACGACGATGCGAAGATCTGGGCAGAACTTTGACAGGGCAAGAGCGGTAGAACCACCGACTCTTCCGGTGCCACCTAGTACCAAAACTCTCGAATTCTTCACTTTCTCCGGGAGCTCAACTCTCTCGATAGGGCTGCTTTTCCGTTTACCGGTTCCTCCGGCGGAGGCCACCGCGAGATTTCTGCCGGCGCCGGTGTTCAATTGCAAGCAGAATCTCGCCATGTTTCTCCGTTCTCCTTTCTCTCCTGCGCAGTTTATCAGTTTATCGTTAACTGGTGATGATATTATACATTTGGCTACGTGTGCAATTGTTAGTGGGAGAAACAATTGTGCAATTTTATTACTAGTCAAAACTAAAGGAAGGACCTCAGATTTTAGTTTTTATTCATTTTAAGGCCACAATATAAACTAAAATAATAGTAAGAGGCCAACTTGAATTAAAACTTCAATTAGGGATTTGATTGCAATTTTCCCAAATAATATTACATCTACTCTCTCGTTCCTTTCTTCAGCAAAAAACAGTCGCCAAACCCCATCTTCTTCATCTCTCTCTCCCTCTCGAAACCCTAATTGTGGAACACTCACTCAGCACACGATTTGAGATGAAATTGTACGGATTTCTCGAATCGGAGTACCACGGAATCTCGAGTTTCAGCTGGATTTCATGATTCGCTGTCACAGAATCAAGTTCTGAATACTCGCTCACGTCTTAATTGCATAAGATTATTCGAAGCGTTAACGGAGGGATCTTCGACGGCGTCTTTGGCCGCGACGGAGGGCGGCCGGGAGTCGTGGGAGGTTGATAATGTGGACGCCACCACGCGCCGCCTCATGCTTTCCACCAGAACGGATTCGAATGTGCCGGACGATCTGATTAACACAGTGGATCCAGTGTTTGTGCGAAGCTTTACAAAATACTCACGAGCACCTTTTCTGGTAAGTTTTATTCGGAGTAATTTTTAATCGTCTGTTTTTTTTTTTTGTTTTTTTTATAATTTGTTTACTAGCTTCTTTGCTTATAAAAGGGTTGTAAATTCAGCACCATTAACTCTTAATAATATTTACTAGCTGGATTATTGCGTTCATTAATTATTTAAATGAGCAATTCTTACAATTTAAGTAGTTTTGATGAAGAGAGAGTCTGCTCGGAAATGACTAGAGTATGCTTTCTATTTAGCAGTAATATATTAGTGAATATTTTACGAATGTAGAGATATGGGGAATTGGTAATATATCACTAGGGGAATAGCAAGTTACGAATATTTTGTTTCGGGTTTTATGTCAAATGCCTTTTTCAGGTTACCGTAGTTTTGTTATCCCATAGTATGATGCTCGGCTTTTACTTACGGTTCATATTTTTGTACAAAGCATGTGTTTTTATGGGAAGATATTCGTACGAGCCTTTATGCAACAACTTTTATAAAGCACGATGTTTGTTTGTTTTTGTTTTTCGATTGCAGAAACGGCTTCCTGAACCATTAATGCCGTTAATTAACTTTAGATCCAGTAGTAATGCCGTTTATTAATTTTATCTGCAACTTATTTACAATTTTCATGAGTATGCTGAATTTAAGTGAAGTTCTAATATTTTAAAGCGTTATCTAGTGATTTACCGTCATTGATGTCGACTCAAGTGAACCTTTTTTACCCCTATTGATTTATTAGCAGTATTTGAAAATTATTAGTCGACTATCAAGAATTAAAATATTACCTGGAAATATTGTTTACGGATGCATATTTTTTACCGCTGCCTCTGGCAGAAGTCAGAGTGAAATCTCTGTTGACGGCATTGTTCCGTTGTAGGAAAAATCCTTCCGTGTTTCTACTCGCTCTTTTCTCTCTGTCGCGATTTTCAATTTATTGTTAATCGATAATGATATTAGGAATCGGGTACGTGTTCGATTTGCAATTCTGTTACTGGTTTCCTTTTTTTTTCTGTACTTTGACTGAACTATGCTGTTTCAGGAGGATGTTATCCAAATTTCTAAATTCTGGTGGTGGTAACAAAATATGAGTAAACTGCAAATACTACCTCTGTGTTATCTCAAAATAGCGAAAACCACCCTGTGATAAATAAACTAGCAAAAACCCCCCTGTGAAATTTAGTCAAAGGCAGAATCCCCCTAGCTGATTTTTTAGACTTGAAATGACAAAATTGTCCCTCAAAATGTATTTATATATATACATATTATATGTATATTTATTCTTTTTAATTTGTTTGTTTAGAAATTAAAAAAAATAGTAAACAACTAAATTGATTATTTTTTAAATAAAATAATTAAAATATTTATAAAATATAAGAATTTATTAATTGCAAGACTCCAGGGGTATTTGTGTCTTTTTATATCAAGTCAACCCTCAAATAGTTCCATGGGGGGTTTTTGCTATTTAAATAATTTCACAGGGGAGGTTTTTGCTATTTCGAGATTATACAGGGGTAGTTTTTGCAGTTTACTCAACAAAATATATATATTACAAACATTTATCCAAGGTTAAATGTGATTAGGTTAGTCAAACTATTTAACACAACATAATCCATATAATTCACGAAATAATTACTGAAAATTTAAAAGAACTGACTTTTACCATTATAACCTTATGTTAAATCAATGCTTTGAAATCCGAATGCAGCCATGCTAAAGTAATAGATATTTTAAAAATTGAAATAATTTTTAAAGTGTTTTTTTGAGAAGTCAAAACGATTGAAATAATTAAATCTAGACCCTTCTTGCAGTGTGAGCTGTCACAAAATCAATAGACAAATAATAAAATTAAATTAAACAAAGTAATTGTTTAAAAATTATGTAAGGGGTCGTAGCAACCAGTTGCCCCTGTGCACATAATTCACGAAACAATAGATTTTGTAAATAATTATTGAAGTGCCATTAAATAAAGTAAAACGAATGTTAAAATGTTGTATCAAGTGATACTACATTAGATGTGTTTGTTTAGTAAATGGTTATTTGTATAAATCTATCGTACAAAATTATTCATCGTATTTTACCAGATGTAGCATTTCATAGATCGTATCATATATTTTTCGTTTTGCAACTGTACAGATGATTTAGATTCTTGAATTTTGAATGTTTGGTAATTATGTCACGTTGACTAAATTTACCAAATTTACTTGGACTCAAATCAATTTATTTTCAACACGTGATTTAATAAAGTCTTGAAGTTTGACTGTTTGGTAATTATGTTACGTTGACTAAATTTGCCAAATTTACTTGGACTTCAATCTATTGTCAACATACTATTGGGCCATGGCTAGTTTGTATCAATTTGATCTTGAGTCCGAATAGAAAGATCCAACAAACTGATAATCGGATTGTAGTTTTGATAATAATTTACTGCACTTGGTGGGACCCATATTGACGTAGCAGATGACGTATGGTATCTCACGTGAGAATTGACGTGTTGTGTGTGGGTCTCGTTACGCGGAGAATGGTGCGGCTCGAGGGGTAAAACTGGCAAATCTGATAATTCCAACCAGCGATGAGCTGTCAAATTGGGGAACTGGACACGTGTCTGCAGCTGAAGCTCGTGGGGGCCCACCTTGGTGGACTGGCTCTTACCGACACCCGGCAGTAGCAGAGCAGCAGACACTGCGCCCGACGCAACTTGAATTATGCAATTTCCATTTTTCTTTTTTATATATATATATATATATATATATATATATTTTTTTTTTAACTCTTTTTTGGATTATTAATTATTTTACCTATTCTAAAAAATATAATTGATAACTTATCTTGAAAATTACTATTTTATTGTTATTTCGTGAAATATATATCTTCTCAAATACATAGATAAATATAGGGTGTCAAATGCAATAAATTCTTATTATAATTATTTGGGGTAAACTTCAATTTACCCACCTGAATTATACCCAACGTATAGAATACCCCCCTAAACTTCAAAATGAACCAAAACAGCCCCTCTCAATTGTGGGTCAACGTTAAAAAACATTACAAAACTAACAGACGTTAAGTTTTGTGTGCAATTACGTTTATACCCTATATTGATACAACTGTGGTCTGTCTTCTTCACACCTCTCCCGTCTTTTTTTTTTTTTTTCTTTTCTTCTTTTTTTTTTCTTGAGATTCTTCTACCAAAATCCAGAATATTTTTCTCTTCACTTATTTAACAAATTGCAAAAAATAAAATTGTTTGCCAAATCTCACGCCAACGTTGCTCCATTAAAGTCAAAATTAAAGTTCTTCATGCAAATCGGCGCCACGCTGCTCAAAATATCCGCCGCAGTAAGACCTCATTTCGCACCGGTGGGAGTTCAAGCTTCTCACAACTTGGGGCACTAATTTCGGCCTCCAACCGAGATGGTGAACATTTTGAAGAAGCACGGCTGGATTTGGTTTCAAAAACCCAAATACGGAGTCGTTTGGATTTCCGCCGGTGGCGGCGGCCGGAAAAGTTGAAATCAAGAAGAAACCAAAAAAAAAATCAGCTTTTGCTCCGCTACACACATTAGGTCCTGGCGGAATCCGCCACCAACATTCGCAAAAACAGAATTGTATAATCTGGTATTCTCTATTTTCTGGAATGATTTTGGTGTTGGGGCTTTTGTTATTGTTCCTTAGAATAAAATGTTATTTTATTTTCCAAGATTTGCGTTACTCTACATCAATTAAAGAATGTTTTTCTTCACAAAATTGGGTGAATTTTTGATAAACTTTCTTATGGTACGTTGCTGAATCTGGATTTGAAAATTAAGGTTTTAGTTATGTTGAATCCATCGAAAGTGATGGTGGTGTGGTGAAGGAGACAGTGAAAATAGTAATAATAGTAAGGGGTAAAATCGTCCAAAATCTACTCCAGCTGTCATATATGCAAAAGTCAAAGTGCCATGTCAGCAAGGCTAGACGGATTTTAAACGGAGGGGCTAGTTTGATTCATTTTGAAGTTCAGGGGAGTATTTTATACGTTGGGTATAGTTCAGGTAGGTAAAATGAACTTTACCCTAATTATTTATATGACTAGATAAACAATGTAATTATATATAGTCAAAATAAGAAATAATTAAATATCTACTGCAACTACTTCCAAATAACAGCAAATCCAACAAGAAGTTTGTGCCTCAAAATTTGTACTTATGGTCGGAAACGGCTGCTGGAAAAAAAAACACACACACACACACAGTTAAATTATTTCATGTGCTAATAAAAAATGTAAAAGTAGCAATAGAAACAAAATAAAGGGGTCACACATAAGTTCTTTAATATGCAGAATTTATATTAATTCAAGAAAGTGTCACTACCACAAATAATTGGACCAATTTAGGTAACGTGGATACAAATACCCCCTCAGAAAAAAAGAAATTAAATCAATATCTATATTTACTTTTAAATATTTTAATTTGTTTTATGTAACATTCATAGCCTAACTGGTCGTTCACTAAATGATTTAATTAATTTTCTGCCAATACTCTCTTGTCTTTATTGCTTATTTATTTAATGGGTGATGTTCATTTTAATAGAACAATAATATCTATTTTATAATTAAAAGGAGTTTAATAAAAACACCAAATTTTACTGAACTAGAATTGAAATAAGAACACTAAATTTAGATATTTTAGTAACACTCTTTTGTACCAAAAGACGAAGTCTCTCGCCTTTTTTACGCTGTAGTCGTCGGTACTCAATTTTAGAATATTGCACTAACTTACCACCCGCAACTAGTCGAGCTGGACTCATACGGGCAGTAGTCACACTCTCTTATATATCATAATATAAAAACAAAATTGAAAGATTCTTACGAATTATACATACTTGACACTAATTTGGAAATTTATATTTAATTTATCAATTATATAATTCAATGAGAAAACCATGCATTTTTACCAAATCATTATTGAAATATTTGTTAGATCTAAGAGAGGGCCCCACTTCAGACACAATTAAAATCAGGAGGCTCACAAATCAAAATCTCAAATTAAAGTCGTCGCAATGTTGGCCCCCCTTCAAAAGATGGCTTCAAGTTTCGAAAATAATAAAAAAAAAAATTATGAAATTAATTTATATATATATATATTAAAAATTAATAATTACCCAATTCAAAACATAACTCAAGAGCTCTTGAATTAGAGTTTAGGAAGAAAAAAAGGTGATGCTTTAAAATTTAATATTCAAAATGCAATTCCTTCAAAAAGTCGGTATTTAAATAGAACATAAAACTATATGGTCAACTTTGTTAATTATTAAAGTCGTGATTTTTAAATCACCACATGAACTATTAAAGCATATTATGAAACGTCTTTGTTGGAAAGATTTGTCAAAATTTCATCCGTTGGATGTGTAATTTCATTGAAACGACGACGTTTCTTGATAATGACTAAATGGGGTCGTTTATTAATTAAAGATATGTATAAATAAATGGATTATTTAATATTTGGGTAATAAATTAAATTGGTGGTCAATGTCAGAAATCCACTTGATCAAAGACCCACTTATGACATCAACTTTGCAAACGTTAGCATCTCAAAATCTTTGATTTATGTGTGTTCTGAGTGATGGTGAAATATGAATTCACTCACTATTCATTGTTTTATTTATTTATTTTATTGTCTAATAGGTCAATTTATTTAATTATTCTTACTTTTTAGCCTATTCATTGTGTTTTGTTCCTCTTTTTAATTTTCGTTAAGTTGTCATGTCACTAATATTCTTTTTAACTAACTAAGACCATAAATCAAACAACATGATTTACTTGTAATTGTTGTCATTTTTTCTACTGAATAAGTTCTATGTAAATAAATAAATAAATATATAGAAGAAGGGTGTTTTTGTCCTTTCAATCTCCTCTCCCGTTTTTCTCTCTTTAAATTTTTGTCTCTAGATTTTCCTTCGCTTCAAATTCAATAACCCATTTCGTCTCCGCAACTAAGCTTTTATACTCTCTCACACGAACACACATAAAATTCAAAATTCAAAATTCAATCACGTGTTTGTACAGAGTCGTCTTCACCTCCAAGAAGCACATACTAATCACCAGCAAGAGGAAGACCCAAAGCTTTATTTAAATTAATTTCGAAATTGATTTTAAGCAAGTTTCAAATTAAGTTCAATTGAGTTCTTGGAACTTTCAATTTAACCCAGATTTGATATTTTCAGATGAAAAGACGAAAAAAAACACATATGCTTCATGCGTGCGCCACAATTTGTGAAGATTCGCCTGAATATGTGCCCTAGATGATTTAGTGAGTCAAAATAACTGATTTAATTGTGTCCGTGTAATTTTTTTATTTTTTTTATTAATGTGGCAAAGTGCAAAAACGAGCAAATCATAGGTGACAAAATCATGTTCTCATCCCACACATCAAAACTACAATTGCTATTACATTATTTGAGAATTGAGAAATAAATGAGGAAACTAAAAAGATTTTATTTGGGGACAACCTTTGTAGAGTTTTACAAGAGGATTTTCTTGGTGACGTCATAGGGAGTTCTTATTGGTCGTTATATTCATCCCAAGATAAAATAAAAAATGACGTGGCTGCTACTTGTTAGGGGAATCTGGTTTCGAATATTCGGATTGCTTATGTGTTTCCACCTGTGTTTTGCGGTCAAAACCACACATAATCCAGCACATAAAACAGTCTTCATTTTATTAATTAATTAATTAATTATATCTCATTTTTGTCTTTATTAATATATTATATATTTTTATGAGATATTTTTTTTAAGCGTGTTAACGTTGAACTCATATTAAATATTTTGCACCTTTTAGTTACATGATTAAATTTATTCTTAAATCAAGTAACATTTGTTGTCGTGGGCCCATTTTTTTATGGATAATCAATCATCAACTAGTCCATTTAATTTGGGTCGATAATATCAATCTACCCATGTACAATTGGGTCGACAATATCAAACAATTCATATACAGTTGAGTTGATAATGAATTGTAATATGTTGAAAAGTTGGTTTGTCGGGTTATACCGATCGACCAACTTTATTTAGTATTTATTAAATTAATATTGACTAAACTCAAAACACATAAACCTAATCATTTATTATGAGATTAATTCTTAGGGTAAATTACAAACACCCCCCTGAGGTATGGTCAAATTACAAAAACACCCCTCTTGTTTGGATAATTACAATCACCCCCTCAGCTCTTCAAATTTAGTGGAATCTTCGAGATTATATGAAATATTATCACTTTTGTACCCGTTTTATACCATTCAAACTCTACATTATGAAGTAAGACGATCATAATATGTGATTTTTAGCTTGTGTATATCAGTTTGTAGTGCATCGGAAACTGTATTTTTACACAAAACGAATACAAACTAGAGCACATTCCACGGAATCTAGATGATTATATTGAATTTGGCACAATAAGGGTGGAGATGTAAGAAAAAATCATAGTTGAGGGGGGTAGATGTAATTATCCAAACAAGAGGGTGTTTTTGTAATTTCATCATACCTCAGGGGGGTTTTTGTAATTTACCCTAATTCTTATGAAGTACGTTTTTAATTCTTGTTCGATTCATGCTAATTGAGAAACAAGGAAAGTTTCAATATGTTTTATAGTATTTTGGCTCCTTTTATTTTATGTTGAACTATTTTATTTTTTTATTTATCGATGTTGAACTATTTAAATTTTAAGACACGTGCCTTGAAATATTTAAACTTTATTATAATATTATTGAACTACTTATGTTTAAGGGGTAATGGCAAATAGGCCCATGACAAGGGCACTTAATTAAAAAAGGGACATCCAACTTTTTTGTTTCTCAAATAAACCCACCCCATTCAAACTTATTTGCAAATAAGGAAAATCCCTTTATATATACCAAAATTACCCCCAATTCATTGAAACCCAATTCAACTCCAATTTCATGATTTACACCCCAATTTAGCCCAATTTCATCAATTAACCAATTTTAAACCTAATTTCAATTTTGACCCCAATTTTAACCCTAATTCTTATCAATTCCACCCATTATGCTCTAACTTCTTAAATATTACACATTGACCCCGGATTTAAACAAATATATCACATTAACCCCCAAAACTTTTTTTTTTAGAAAATAAATTTTTTTTCTGAAATATTTTTTTCCGGCCAGATTCCGGCGTTGACCGCCGGAGACCGCCGGTCTCCGGCGTTGACTTTTTTTTTTTTTTTTTTTTTTTTTTTTGAATTTTCGTTTTCCCGAAATTTTTTCCGGCCGGTCAACGGCCGTTGACCGCCGGGTCTCCGGCGTTGACTTTTTTTTTTTTTTTTTTTTTTTAATAATTTTGTTTTTTCTTAAAAAAAATATTTTAATTAATTTTACTGTCTTGGCTGCTAAATTACTGTCTCCGGCAGCTATTTAACTGTCGGAGACTGAAATTTAACTGTTAATTGACTGTTTTTTTTTTCTTCAAAAATATTTTTAATTAATATTACTGTATTCGTTGCTAAATTACTGTCTCCAGCAGTTATTTAACTGTCGGAGACACTTATTTAACTGTTAATTGACTTTTTTATTCTTAAAAAAAATATTTTTAATTAATATTACTGTATTCGTTGCTAAATTACTGTCTCCAGCAGTTATTTAACTGTCGGAGACAGTAATTTAACTGTTAATTGACTTTTTTATTCTTAAAAAAATATTTTTAATTAATATTACTGTATTCGTTGCTAAATTACTGTCTCCAGCAGTTATTTAACTGTCGGAGACAGTAATTTAACTGTTAATTGACTTTTTTATTCTTAAAAAAAATATTTTTAATTAATATTACTGTATTCGTTGCTAAATTACTGTCTCCAACAGTTATTTAACTGTCGGAGACAGTAATTTAACTGTTAATTGACTTTTTTTTTTTTTTTTTTATTTTTTTCCTTACAAAAAAAATTGTTTTTATTAATATTACTGTCTTGGATGTTAAATTACTGTCTTCAACAGTAATTTAATTGTCTTAGACAATAATATTAATAATATTACTGTTCGAAAAAATAATATTCATAATATTACTGTCCCAAACAGTAATATTACTGTCTGAGATAGTAATTTAGTAGTCAAGACAGTAATATTAATTAAAATATTTTTTTTCTAAGAAAAAACAATTCAAAAAAAAAAAAAAAAAAAAAAAAAAAAAGTCAACGCCGGAGACCGGCGGTCAACGGTGGTTGACCGACCGGAAAAAAAATGCAGGAAAAAAAAAAATTTCAAAAAAAAAAAAAAAAAAAAAAAAAAAAAAAAAAGTCAACGCCGGAATCTGGCCGGAAAAAAATATTTCAGAAAAAAAATTATTTTCTGAAAAAAAAAAAGTTTTGGGGGTAAATGTGATATATTTGTTTAAATCCGGGGTCAATGTGTAATATTGAGGAAGTTAGAGCATAATGGGTGGAATTGTTAAGAATTATATTATTGAGGGTATTTTAGACTAAAGACATGGGGATGGGCTTAATTGAGAGACTGTTTTTTTTGTGGACTAAAATGCATTTAAGTCCCATGTGATGGGCCTTTTTGCCATTTGCCCTATGTTTAATTGCAACACGTATAGTTTGTAATATTCTGATTTTATTATTCAAGGTTTGTTGAACTAATTCTGTTTAATTATAAAAATATATTATTATCGTAATAAAATATTTAAAATAGTGGTTGACTCATCAACCTAACTACAAAGTTGGCCGTCAACCAACACCCATTACATAGTTGAGTCGATAATAATTTTCAATATTTAATCAACAAACCCAACCTACGGACAACCCTACGTAAACGAGAGATAAAGATCGAAAAAATCGAGCTGCATGCATACAAAATTAGTATACAATAAAAATGTGTTAAATGTATATATAGCATGGATAAATTAAAAAAAGAAAGCATATATTATAATTGCAATAAATGAGTGCATGATATTCTGAGTGTTCATACTTCCCACACGTAATCGACAATCAATCAAATCTATTACTACTTCTGTCCTTTCGGTTCCTTGTTCTTTCCATGTCTCTTTTACTGTCTTTTTTTTTTTTCACTCAATAATTATTATTTTCTTATAAAGCCTTTTTTTTTTTTGGTTTTTCCAATCAAAAAATAATATAAATAAATAAATAATAGCAATAATAGAACATACACGCAACATTTCAATACTACCTTTTTACCTTCCACAACCATAAACTTTTATTAACATTTAATTCAAGGGCTAAACTTTGAGAAATAATGATCGAGTCATAACATCTTCTTCTTCTCGATTTCGTTTGGTCGTCTCGTCACTCGTTAAATTTTATAAAGATGGCGTGTTAGGGAAAATATAATGTTACATTTTGGAACGTAGACATGAGTGATGAGGCTATTGCGCGCTTACGATCGACATGATTGATATACATAAATTAATCGAGAATGGAATGATTATTCCCAAGTTAATTCATTTTCAAAACCGTGATTAGTGTGGTTTTGTGATGGGAATAATCATTCTCTTGGGAATTTGTATTCCCAAATATGTCGGTTAGTTGTTGATTCTCCTTTCACGGTAATTTCGAAAGTTCTCTATCATATTTGATTAAAATACTCGATTTTTAAAAGTTTACTAGTGGTTTTCAGAAGTTCAATACAAATTCGTGAAAGGTCACTCTAATATTTTGTTAGCACATCCAATTTTTAGAATGTTTTAGTGTTTATTTTAGAAGTTCGCTGTCAATTTCTAGCTAATTTAGAAACTCGACTGTCATATTTCGTTAAAATATTCAATTTTAAGAAATTCGCCGCAAATTTCCCATTGTTCAATACAATTTTCATCTAACTTTCCCATTCTTGATCGTCATATCTTCAATTGTACTATTTTTTCTAAATTATTTTGATATATTAGAATAAATTAATATATATATATATGATATGCCTAATTGGCCCAACCCAATGGGCCTACAAATTATTTATCTACCGGGCCACGAGCCAAATATCGAAGACTACTATCACCGAGGCCCAATCACCTTCAAGCAAGGTTTGGGCCCGACAATCTCAACTAAGCTATAAATACACATTTGAACTCATTCGATAAGGTACGTCCTATTATCTGAGCAATACTACTAATGGTATTCTCTGGACTATTTCTATGATCAGCACGTCAGACTTGAGCGTCGGAGGGGTTTCCGCCGGATCAACCCCCGGCTTAGCTTATGTGTTCTATGATCGCAGGTACCTCAGGATCATCAAGTTGTCAAGCTACTGATCTGCTTTGCTCTCCCAGTTCGTTTTCTACACCACCCTAGGTGAGCTAGTAATTAGCATCATCAATATATAATTAAATAAAATAGTTAATAATCGAACTTTCATGCCAAATTAAGTATTTATATACGTATATGCAAGTAATTGTATATGTAAGTATCTGTATATTAATCAAGAAATTTAACATATACGTATATTAATCAAGGATGCATAAATCAAATAATAATAATAAATAAAAAAGGGAAAAAATAATTATGATTGGTGGTGATAAGGAAACGTACGATATTATATGGTGGGAAAATTGCTTTATTTGATGCACAGCTGGAATTAGCGGATCACAGCTGGCACAATGTACGGGGATACGCAGCTACTCAGTCGCCGTTTGCTTCTTCAATTCTTTCTTTGCACACTCATTCTTTTTATTTAAATTCAATATATAATATTATTAATATTTTACTTTTATATATTCCTTAAATACACATATATATTATATATATATATATAATATAATATATAGTTTCTCTCTCTAGACCGAAAAAAAAAAAGTGGAATTAAGTAATAAAAATCTTTGTCTGATGAGGATCAAAGCTAAAGTGTAGACAGTAGACACTCGCGCACCATGATTCTCTGTGTAATGTCGATTTTGTCCTTCTCTTTCTCCGTTATGCCTCATCGGTCCCCTCTTTGTGGTTTTATTCAAGCGGCCTTTACAAATTATAAAAATAAAAAATGGATAATTTAAATTTGCAAGCTTAATTAATTTTGTAGGATCAGATTTCAAGTTCCAACCACAATCTAAATATATATGCAATATATTTTTAATTAAAATAATTACAAAGGGTCATACTAAAAATATATATTTTATTCGTAAATAGCTTGCAAGTTATACGATATACATAAAACTTTTATAGTAGCAATTAATAGTGGCAAGATATCTATAAACCAAATTTTGTTAAGTCAAATAGTGTTAGAATCATATCATACAATAGCAGATTATGCAATATTTTTTTTAAAAGTTGGAAGTTTAAAATAACTGTTATATTATGATAAATAATTTTCTTTTACATTTATGTGACACATTTGTTTCATGCATAATTGTATAACAAATTATGTTAATACTCTTCTTTTATTATTAAGAAAATGATATAATCATGGTGTAGAGTTAAAATCATGCTCCTCCTCAATTTGTAATATGATTTAAATTAAAAAAAGCCAGTGGCAAAACCGTCATTTCAGAAATCGCCATTTTTCTCCAAAATTACGAAAATTTGTGAATTTTTCTAACTGGTCAAACCAGAATCCACCTCGCTAAATCGAAAAGGTGAACAAATCAGGCATTCCCTCATTCTTCAGGGTCAATTCAGTCATTTTCACTCCAGTTATAAGTAACCAACACTTCGCTTTCCACAGCACTCCCACCACCATTGCCCTCTCTCTCTCTCTCTCCTCTCTTTCTCTCTCTAAAAAAAACTTTTTTCTTCGAGCAACTCTTCTTCGTTTCTCCAGAGTCCCAAAAAGAAAAGAACAAAAAAAAAAGAAAAAAAGAAAGGATTTTTCAAAGAGAAACGTTCAACGGGACGACGCCCTTTGAAAAATCCAACGAGCGCTTCAGTTACTTTCACTACCGAATAGACGCCCCGTCGTTTAGTTGCTCCGACGCGGCTTATTTTTTTTAACGCCGCCTTGTCTCGATCGGCGGAACGATTATTATTATTTTTTTTTTTGGTGGAAATGGTTGATTGATTTTTGATTTCGTTTTACTCGGAATAAAAGGCGATATAAATAGAACGATTTTGAAAGGGGGAAAGGGCGTCGTATATGGGGAAGGTGGGGGTAGCGTTGGCGGCGGGCTGTGCGGTGGCGGCGTGCGTGGTTGCGGCGGTGATGGTTGGGAGGACTGTGAGGCGGCGGAGCGGATGGCGGAGGGTGTTGAGGGTTCTTGAGGAACTGGAGGAGGGTTGTGCCACCCCAGTGGGGCGGCTCCGCCAGGTTGTTGATGCTATGGCGGTGGAGATGCACGCCGGCTTGGCTTCTGAGGGCGGCTCTAAGCTTAAGATGCTTCTCACCTTTATTCACAACCTTCCTACTGGGTAAACACCCGATGCTTAGCTCTTGCATTTTTTTCTGTTTTAATTTCTTCTGATTAATTTGTTCCAGGTTTTTTACTTGAGTATGCTGATGTGTGATTTTAACTGTCGTTTTCTTGGGTGGCATTGGATTTGAATTTGAAAATGATGGGTACGAATTTCGATTTGATTGTTTCTGTGAGCTTTGATGTTATCGATTCTTCTGTTAGTTCAATTTTAATTGAAAGGTCGATTCACGAATTCTTGTGTTTTAATGACCTAAACGTCGAGAATTCGTTTTTTGTTCATGTTAGTTTCTGCTTTTCGTTCATCTGATATGTTTATTATCGAACATATTTCAAATTTTGCTTTCGTTAGAGTTGCCGTTCTGATTAAGCTGTTTATGCGAACGAAATGATGTATGTGCTGAGTTGGAGTGCCACTGCATGACAGCTCAGTAGGATTTACTGTCTTGCATTAGTCATTAATGCAGACGTAAATTCGTTCTTCGCAAACAACGGATACTTTTTAATTAATGTTCTGGTGGAATCTACCTGTTAGTTTCCTACGACGCCCAATAGGGTATTAATGAGACAGCTCTGCTAATGGCTGTTTATTATTATTATTATTGTTTTTCTTTTTTTGCGTTCTTAATCCGAATCTTACACGGGATAATCACGCCAAGATTACAGAGTTTCTTTCTTGGAGACTTCTTTCCCTCATAGACAGCATGCAGCATGCAATAGCCGAGACAGGCTGCGATGGGGTTTTATAGTTTTGAGTTAGAGTCGTGAATTCAGTTGGTAAGTCGATTCTTTGTAAATGAATAATTTTCATTTATTTGCTGGCGGAATCCACGTGTTGGTTTCTTTAAGGCTTGCCAAATGGCGTCCCTAATCCTTTTCTAACGTGTGGATGATTACTATCGTGATTAAGGGAAGTGTCTTTAATGAAAACTTCTTTCGTGTTGTTTAAGTGAGTTGCTTTCCGATTCTTAATTACGTAAGTGATCTTGATTTTGTTGAAGCTCTCTGATGTCATGAATTTGAAGTATCTGGTAGGAAGACCGTGTAATCTATATTATCGTCTTATAATGTGTAATAATTAACCTTTCCTTTCGTTTAGTTGATATGCTTATTCTCGATACATCCTCCGTTCCTTTTCATATTTAAATTTTTATATGAAAAGTTGTATTTTTATTCGATTCAATGCATTTCTCCAAATTTATAACACTACGTTTGAGTCTTCTGATTGGTTGATAGCTAAGATCTTCAATTTCGAGTTGAAATTGATGATGCATGATTACGGTTTAAACCTCTGTATTCATTGTGTAGGGTTTTCATTTACTTGGTTCCTGTTCTTTAATTGATAAGGGAATGTTTGGCCCCTTCTCGATATTGTTCCCCTCTTTCCCCAAAAGAGAAAATTGTGTCCCAATATACTTCTTCCGACATACTTTTTTCCCAAAATTTCTTAGCCAAACGTAAAATGGAAATATAGCCTCAAAAGGGGGCCAAACATTGCCTATGTTTTCCTTGCTGCATATAATAACTTACCTTTTTACAGGAATGAAAAAGGGATTTATTACGCCCTAGATCTTGGTGGTACCAATTTCCGGGTCTTACGGGTTAAATTAGGAGGCGAAAGGTCTTCTATCACCGAACTCGATGTCGATCGAAAGCCCATTCCGCAGCATTTGATGACAAGCACAACCGAGGTAGTTAAATTATGTCCATTGTTGAGTTTTGGGCATTATTAACGCTTTAGATATAGAAAATCCAATATTTTTCTCTTCCTCCTTTCCACTTGCAGGAGCTCTTTGATTTTATAGCGACATCATTAAAGGATTTTGTTGAAAAGGAAGAAAATGCGCCCGAGCCTTCGCAAGGGGAAAGAAGGGAACTTGGCTTCACATTTTCATTCCCGTTCAAACAAATTTCTTCCTCATCGGGAACTCTAATCAAATGGACAAAAGGATTCTCGATTGAAGACATGGTTAGTTGCATGATTTTTGTTGTTACAGTTCTTCTAGTGTATATATATATATATATATATATATATATATATATATATATATATATATATATATATATATATATATATGTATGTTCTTTTTTTTTTTTTTTTTTTTTTTTTTTTTTTTTTTTTTTTTTTTTTTCCAATCAAGGCACTTGTGGAAAGAAATTAAATTAGAAAATGTATGTTTCATAAAATAACTGATCGTTTGATTCACCGATTCCTTAAAAGTCATTATGGTACTCTGGTTTGCAGGTGGGTAGAGATGTTTCTCAGTGCCTACAGGAGGCAATGTCTCGAAAGGGCCTCGACATGCGAGTCACTGCTCTCGTAAGCACTCTCTTTCTTCTGTTTCGGACCTTTCGGTACATACTAATATTTTATTTGCTTAATAAGAGGATAACGACATTGTTACGTTGGACAAAGTGCTTCGCAACTCAAGTTTGAAGTATAGAGATATACATACCAGTTTTTCGTCATGACTTAGCCCGATGGAGATGCAATGTAATGTTGTTATGTATTTGAAATTCTTATTATATAATTCTTTTTTGAGCAGATAAATGATACTGTGGGGACCTTGGCCCTTGGTCATTATCACGATGAAGACACAGTAGCTGCTGTAATTATCGGAACAGGTACAAACGCATGCTATTTAGAGCGTGCAGATGCCATCATTAAATGCCAAGGCCTTCTTACAACTTCCGGAAGCATGGTATCTTCCAACATGTTAATTAAGCAACATTTATTATTTGATATTGCACATACATTTTTCTCAAGTTGTTTTTTTTTCTTTTCGGTATAATATTTGATGCTGTTCTTGAATCTAATCAGGTAGTTAACATGGAATGGGGCAATTTTTGGTCGTCGCATTTGCCTAGAACATCATATGATGTTGACTTGGATGCCGACAGTCCTAACCCAAATGATCAAGTGTGTACAATTTTCTTCACTATATTTCCATTTCATTAATTTTTTTTCCATGTAAAATTCTGGTTTCGTAATTTATGCTGATGAGAATAATGCTGCAGGGTTTCGAGAAAATGATATCTGGAATGTACCTAGGAGACATTGTGCGAAGAGTAATACTTCGGATGTCGCTTGAGTCCGATGTTTTCGGACTAATTTCTTCCAAATTACATGTGCCCTTCATCTTGAGGTACTAGTCTTTGAAAAAACTAGCTCAATTTACACGTCGTTTTGAAGTGTATATATACATATAGATACACCTGCGAACGCAAACATATATAGATATTTATATCTCGGTTGTAAAAAAAAAAATTCAGGACACCTATGATTGCTGCTATGCACGAGGATGATTCTCCTAACCTGGAAGAGGTCGGCAGAATATTACAAGACACTTTGGAGGTGAATTTCTTTCTCTTGCTTTTTAGTCCATCTAGGCCCGTTTCTTTATCATTGGCCCGTTTATTTTATCCCGATTTGTTTCACATGCCTTATTCGTTTTCAGATCTCCGAAGTTCCTCTTAATGTACGGAAGCTTGTGGTGAAGGTGTGTGATGTGGTGACCTGTCGAGCAGCCAGGCTGGCGGCAGCTGGCATTGTGGGAATACTGAAGAAGATTGGGCGAGATGGAAGCGGTGGAATCACAAATGCTAAATCCAAAGGTGGTGGTTCTATGAAGATGAAACGAACGGTGGTGGCTGTTGAGGGGGGTTTGTATACAAACTACACAATGTTCAGAGAGTATCTAAACGAAGCAATGGTGCAAATATTGGGCGATGACGTGGCGTCTCATGTAATAATTAAGGCGACTGAAGATGGTTCGGGCATCGGAGCATCACTTCTAGCTGGATCTCATTCAGCATCCTCCTCCTCCACCTCCTCCGGTATTTGATAACGTACAGTCATCATAGATAAATATATATTTTTTATTTTTTTTTACAAAAAATATTTAAATATGTATAGCCTGCGTAAATATGTAGAAGAAATCGCGTGGCGTTTGTGTTGAACTGCGGGGGGCAGAAACGGAAAAGGGTTGTGCATATGTGTCATAGTAGGTAGATCCTCATAGGTTATAATTTATATCTCAAATGATAGTTTGAGAATATATATTCATTTTAGAATTTATTATATAAGAATCTGTCGAATTGTCGAATATCCGTTTCGCCTCCGGTCGTCTGTGTAATAGGTTAGAGGTTAACTATTGTCGTCTCAAGTATTGGAATTCAATTCTATTTATTTATTTATTTATTATTATGTAGTGATGAAATGAAGAAGAGCATCTTTGGCTTTATTAGTGAATCTGTTTTGACTGACCTGCGAGTTAGTTATGTAGTCTGATGTGTTTTTTTGAACGAAAGAAAAAGAAAAGGGTCCTTTTGTGAAATAATTTTAATGGTGAGGGTCCTTGTGTAAAAACTGTGATTATATTTGATACACAACAGTCAACAGTCAAAATTCAATCCCTATCCCAATTTTTCTTTTTCTTTGACCCTATTAAATTGAATTATTGCCGTATACATGTGTCCCATATTTTAACAAGCGATGCTAACAACTAACTAAAAATTAGGACTATTTGTATATTTCATAAATAATAATTCATAATTTTTATTCTTAAACAATAGATTACAAATATTAAAGAATAGAAAGAATAAGATACACTCCAACATACCTACCAAATATGAAATAATCTCATATTATGTTATTGTAACTAATCCTACTCAATTTAATCAATTTCATAAAGGCTTATCATATACACTAACACTTGTTTATAAATCACAATAACCTAACAATACATTACGATCCTATCACGATTACGATATTATCACGGATATGGTCAATCGTATAACAACTGACTGCGTATAAAAGGACCTCAAACTTCGAAATAAATTCGAAGCCATTTCACAAAACCAAGAACTCATATATAAAAATGGTTCCCAAATTTCACCATCTTTCTTGTTCATACACTTTGCTACTAATAACAATCTTTTCCCTTTCTTGTTCAACAATAATTTGCCAATCCCATTTACCAAACACACCCCTTGATTATCTAAAGGCTTTGAGTGGAACCCACAAAGGAGACAAATCAAAAGGCCTAAATAAACTAAAGGAGTACCTCAAAAATCTTGGCTACATTAATTCCAAAATCCCAACCAACAAGTATGATGACTTCTTTGATGACACATTAGAATTGGCCATCAAAAAGTACCAAGAATTCTACAACATCAAAATCACGGGTTTTCTCGATCCAGAAACCGTAACCCTAATGCTGAAACCCCGTTGTGGGGTGGCCGATCTTCTTACTACCAACCGAACCCCGTTCCGTTCGTACTATAACTTATCCGGATATTCATGGCCGCCAAACAAAAGAAACCTCACGTATTCACTCCCTAAAGACACTAGAAAAGACGCTTATGCCCCTATAGTGAAATCTCTAATAAAATGGGTTAGCGTATCCCCTTTTAACTTTACTTTCACGGACGATTTTGAAAATTCTGATGTGAAGATTAGTTTCGAGACAAGGGACCATGGAGATGGATATCCGTTTGACGGGCCCTACGGAGTTTTGGGGCACTCGTTTTACCCAACGGATGGGAGGCTCCACTTCGATGCGGAGGAGAATTGGAAGCCTTTTGCCGAGGCGGGGTCGTTTTATTTGGGAACCGTTGCATTACATGAATTAGGGCACATTTTAGGGCTTGCACATAGCCAAGATGAAAAATCTATAATGTATGCTTATATTGGTGAAGGAGAGAACAAAGATTTGACTCAAGATGATATTCATGGAATCAAATCTATCTATCCATCCTGATTAATTAGCCCCTTTTTTTTTAATCATAATGATGGATAATTTTTTTTTTTATTTAAAATAGACTTTCTTGAATCTTTGTTCATATTAATAGGTGATTTTCTGGTGCGGTTAATCAATAAATCTGATTATTTTGAAATGCAAGAAATAATAGAAATTTGAAAATGTTGAGGAATATTTAAACCCTATATAGTATATATATATATATATATATATATATATATATATATATATATATATATATATATATATATATATATATATATATATATATATATATATATATATAATTCAACCAAAATTAAATCAATTTTCAAGTTTGAAAAATTCAGGAATAATTAAATCCTATATAATTTGAAATCTCCAAACTCTAATTATACATATTGATACACGTGTACAACTCTGTGACTCAATTCCAAGAATCACTGTAATCCGAAATCTCAGTTCAAGAATCACTGTAATAATATTACAGATTTCTAACATCTAATGCTATATACACAAAATAAATTACAATATCCTTGTAATAAACCAATCACATGAACATGGATTACAACAATCCAACAAGAGATTACTCATGCAATTTAAAAATGCATCTAAAAAAAAGGCAAAAATAATAAAAATGAATTTACCACAAACTCTATAAATAGGGGTTAACTATATATAAATCTTCATCAAACAATTCCCATCACCAAATTATTTGATCATGGAGCCAAAGTATAATTTTCACTCTCTCTCGTGCATCACATTTTATCTCATTTTTCTTCTGATCAATGCTCAAGCACATCCACCTCATCAAAAAGAAACCAACCAAACCCCACAAACCCTAGATTACCTCAAGAACTTGGTCGGAATCCGAAAAGGGACCACGGCAAAAGGCCTTTCCCACCTCAAGAGCTACCTCTCGAACCTCGGATACATGAACATCGAAGGTATTAAAAAACCGCCCCCCGGAGCGAACGACGACTCGTTCGACGAGAACCTAGAACTCGCCATACGAGCCTACCAGAGCTTCTTCAAGCTCAAAGTCACCGGCATGCTCGACGGGGACACCGTAAAGCAAATCATGGAGCCTCGGTGCGGCGTAGCGGATAATTTCGCGGTCCTCAACAAAACCCTACTCCAGAGCAAAATGCCAATAATAGCCTCGCGCTACACTTTCTTTCCGGGAAAGCCCGTGTGGCCCGCGGGAAAGAGAAGCCTCACGTATTCTTTCCCACCGGGGACTCGGCCCGACATAAACCGTTGCTTGTTGGCCGCCACCGACATTTGGGGAGCCAATTCCGCGTTTGGTTTTACGTACATCGACGACTACGCCAATGCCGATGTGAAGATCAGTTTTCAGGTGCGGGACCACGGAGACGGGAATCCGTTCGACGGGCCCCTCGGAATCTTGGCGCATGCGTTCGCGCCCACGGACGGGAGGCTGCATATGGATGGAGACGAGAAATGGTGCGACGGTGTTTACGAAGGGCAGTTCGATATGCAGACGGTGGGGCTGCATGAGATGGGACATATTCTAGGGCTAATGCATACAGGTGATGTTGGTGCTGTTATGTATCCTTACATTGGCCCTAATTCCAGGAAGGGTTTGGGGCAAGATGATGTTGATGGGATTAAGGCTTTGTACCCATTTTAATTAATAATTAAGGCCCTTTTTTTATTTTTATTTTTTATTTTTGGGGTTAAAGAAGAGGTGAATTCTTCTTTTGTTATGTAATTCATTACAAATAATTCAACATCAAGTAATTTCATTATGGTTAATTAGTAAACTTTTTTTTTTTAATATCATAGTCAATCATTCGGGGTTACTTAGATGCGGCATCTGGTTATTTAATTTATACTGGGTGAATTTATCACTACGCCAAATTGCATTTCAGGCGACATTTTTTTGTGACGAAATTACCTTATTTGCGACGAACAATTAAAATTTGCAATGTTTTTTTTTGCGACGAAGCGGGCCGGAAAAAAAGTAAAAAAAGTGTCCGTCGTAAACTATTGCGACGAATCTACCAAAATGTCGCAACCTTATGCGACGATTGCGCGTAAACGTCGCAAATTTGTATTTTTTTTTCGTTTTCTGATATTTTGCGACGAAATTTACAAACAGTCGCTATATTCGTCCTCCAACCGCAACGCATATTTATCGTCGTATTGCGACTATATTTTTCGAACATAATTCGTCGCAATGTTTCTCTTTGCGTCGATTTCTTACTAATTGTCGCAGACTTTTGTTATAATATTGACGAATATTGCCATATCGTCGCAATTAACTATTGTGACCATGCGACGGGAATATTGAAAAAGTCGCAATATGTATTTATAAACGTCGCAAATTTATATATATTTATAATATTTTCTTATTTTTATTTTTAATTCTTAATTTACCTGTAATTATAAACAATACCAATAAAACTAAATACACAAAATATTAAACAAATCTCTTAAATTAAATCATCCAAAACGTTCTTTCAAAATACAAAACCATCCAAACATTCTAAAACACAAAATCATCTAAGCACAAAATAACCAAATAAAAACTTAAATCATTCACACATGAAGTAAAAGTACCCAACACTAATGTTGTCGAGGAAACTAGTTACTTTCGCTGGATGGGTTCTGGGATGGAACTCGACACCTTGGGCCCTAAAATGTCCGTCTTTTTATTTTCTTTTAAAACTCCTATTTCTTCATCTCTATCAGTAGAAGACAAGTTGGATCTTCCCCTTTTCTTTTAACTTGAGCAACCAATTCCAAGTCTTTTAGTTTTTCCCAATACTCGTTCGCAAGCTATCGTGTTAGCGATGCTTTCATCCCTCCCATGATTCATATATTCTTGATAGACTCTCATTCATACATTCTTGATAGACTCTGTCAAATTCGCCCGAGTAATATCAAAAGCTGCATTAACATGACCTATTTGATACGGAGTATATAATAAAACAATAATCCAAATAAAAATCCCCCAATTACATTGCTCAACCCAAAGATGTTCAAGTAGAAAAAAACACAATAATTCATATAAAAGATCGACCAACTACTAACACAACTAACAAATGCTAAAGTATGAAACAAAGCAACAATTCAACAAAAATATGCATAAACTACATTAGAGAACCCAAAATACATATAGCTGCTCAATTATTCACCAACTACATTGCACAATTCAAATATATTTGAGTACCCAATAAATCCATAATTCAACTAAAGATCCACCAACTACAATATACAACCCAAACATGTTCAAGTAGAAAATAAAGCATCGATTCATCTAAAGTAATAACTTACTGCAATGGCACGTAGTTCAGTGAAAGGCTCCAATTCCTTCAAGGCATCGATGCTCATATAACATTTTCTGGATTTAGCTGCAACCGAAGGAACTTTGCCAAATTCTGATCTTGTAGTAACATTATATAAAAGTAATTAGACCCTTATAATAACTCTTAAAATATATACAATCGCACTTATACATGATCACTTACATGTTTATGAGACCTACCATTAATGATACTAGTTCGACCCCAATAGTGGTCGGTTGTAATTGATATTCGTGCTTCGTGACATTTTTGAGATTTGGACTAGTAATACTACCAAATAAGTTACTATATTTTGATGCAATGCATAAATCATATAATAATATAAATTAATTAAAAATAAAATTTTACCTTCCCATCACTCCCTGACTCATTCATAGATACCCATGAACGTGTTCACGGTCCCCGACTTTTCGACACTTGCACAGTCTCTACATAGACACCTTATTTTATCATCAATCGCAGCCTTATCGAAAGCAAATTCTAGAAATTCTAAACCATTTTGATATGCTTCCAACCGATGATCATCTAGCAAAACCCAACTCCTATCTTTCGACATTTTTATTTAGAAAATATATGCAACTGAAGAACATAGATGGTAATGAGAGAGTTAAAAAACCTCATTCGTCTCTCTTTGAATAATTATGTTCAAAATGCCGCATAAGCACAATTATAACCTTTCATTATTTTCTTAACCGTTGGTAGCAATTTTGCTAAAACAATGACTAATTATTTTGTGTATTTGGATTTTGTTTCTGATTGACTCTTGTCCTTCTATTTTTGGAAGAATTATAGCATATCAACTTTCCACTAAAATGCATATTTATTTTGGACAAATGCATATTTAAACATATTAAAACATACAGACACACACACCACAAAACAAAATTCCTACTAAAATGCATATTTAAACATACAGGCACACACCTCAAAACAAACACATCCCAGTTAATTCCAATTCCCACCTCAATCAAAACTTTTATTTCACATATTTAACAGTAAAATTATAGCCTAGATTTCTTCAAAGTAAGTTACGTCATATAGAAACACAAAAAATTAAAAGTAAAGTAAAATTGAGTTTCAGTACTTACACTCTACAAATTTGGTGAACGACAGAACAAATGGCTGATTGCACCAGTGTCGACGGCTAAGTGCAGCGGCGGTAGCGGCGATTTGGAAGAGGGAGGAAGAGTGAGAGAAGAGGGACTTGGGTGGTGGCTTGGCTTTGTCTCAATAGTTGTTCATGTTGTCGGCTACGACGGTGGCGGCAGATTGCTGCGGAGTAAGAAGCGGCGGTGGTCTGGAAGAGGGAGGATGAGCGGGATATATAGGGGGGATTGGGCGATGGTTGTGCCGTCGGCTTTGGCTGAATAATGGCTGATGTCGTCGGCCGCGACGGAGACGGCGATGGCGGATTCCTTTGGAGTCCGCGGCGAAGTGTTGTAGCGGCGGTGGCAGCGGTGTGGAAGAGGGAAGATGAACTGGGTGCATGAGAGATGAAGCTGGAAGTGTTCAATTAGGACGTACAAAAGGGATTATAATTTTACATTGCGACGTTTCTATAAATCATCGCCGCAAGCAAATTTTATATAAATAAAATAGTCAGATAAATGCGACGTTAATCAAATTAGTCGCACGAATCGAATCATAATTGCGACGTTACTGCAATAATCGTCGCAATGAAAAGTTTAATGAAATAAATTGCCGCTTTTATTGCGACGTTTATTTCGATTTTATCTTTTTTTGTCGCAAGTAAATTCAGAATAAATTAATTGGAAAACTATTGCGATTAAAAAATACAGAAACGTCGCAATATTTCCAATGACATTGCGACGTTTTCCTATATTTGTCGCAAATGTTATTAATTAAAATTTGTTTGGATAATATTTTTCCCATTGCGACGAATGACCAAATTAACGTCGCACATTTGCGACATATGTATAATAAATGTAGCAAGTTTTTCAGGGAAATTTTAGCGGACAATTTTGCGATGATTATTGCGACGTAACGGAAAATCGTCGCAAGATTTACTCAATTTTTTAAATGTAAAATTAATTTATACATTTTTGCGACGATTTTATACATAAAAACGTCGCAATTTGAGCGACGACGATACATTTTTCGTCGCAAAAAAAAAAGTCGCCTGAAATGAAATGTGGCCTAGTGTTTGAACCGTAAATTTGATTAAATAACTATCCACTAAGTACACATTCGGTGTAAATAACCAGGTGTAACATTTAATTTATTCGAACACGAAAATAACACATATATTTGTAGATGAATATGGGCCCATAAAATTGAATTGCTCAATATGAAAAAAATAGGCTATAATTAACTTCATTACCGACAACGCCTATAATTTTCATAATTATATTTACACCCTTGGGCTATGCATTGTCTAACATTTCTCCACTCACGGCGTCAATAATTAAATATCTTTTAGATTTCAAGAATATTCTTTAAGAAGTTTCTATTTTCCACCTTGTACTATCAGGGGTGTAATTGTAAGATTTTTATTTACTAGGTGGTGAATTGTAATATTTTTAAATAATCTAAAATTTAGCTGATATATAAATGTTGCACTGCACGACTAATTTTTTCTTTCTCTCAATATATTTGCTTTTTCCTATCACATTTACATGATATTTTCAAATAGCACCTCTAAACTAGTAGTAAATTTTGAACTCCTCGATAGAATCCATCGTTTTTCGTTAATTTCATTCATGTGGGGATTATTTTATTTACTGTAATCCGAAATCTCATTTCAAGAATCACTGTAATAACATTACAGATTTCTAAAATCTAATGCTATATACACAAAATAAATTACAATATCCTTGTAATAAACCAATCACATGAGCATGGATTACAACAATCCAACAAGAGATTACTCATGCAATTTAAAAATGCATCCAAAAAAAAGGCAAAAATAATAAAAATGAATTTACCACAAACACTATAAATAGGGGTTAACTAGATATAAATCTTCATCAAACAATTCCCATCACCAAATTATTTGATCATGGAGCCAAAGTATAATTTTCACTCTCTCTCGTGCATCACATTTTATCTCATTTTTCTTCTGATCAATGCTCAAGCACATCCACCTCATCAAAAAGAAACCAACCAAACCCCACAAACCCTAGATTACCTCAAGAACTTGGTCGGAATCCGAAAAGGGACCACGGCAAAAGGCCTTTCCCACCTCAAGAGCTACCTCTCGAACCTCGGATACATGAACATCGAAGGTATTAAAAAACCGCCCCCCGGAGCAAACGACGACTCGTTCGACGAGAACCTAGAACTCGCCATACGAGCCTACCAGAGCTTCTTCAAGCTCAAAGTCACCGGCATGCTCGACGGGGACACCGTAAAGCAAATCATGGAGCCTCGGTGCGGCGTAGCGGATAATTTCGCGGTCCTCAACAAAACCCTACTCCAGAGCAAAATGCCAATAATAGCCTCGCGCTACACTTTCTTTCCGGGAAAGCCCGTGTGGCCCGCGGGAAAGAGAAGCCTCACGTATTCTTTCCCACCGGGGACTCGGCCCGACATAAACCGTTGCTTGTTGGCCGCCACCGACATTTGGGGAGCCAATTCCGCGTTTGGTTTTACGTACATCGACGACTACGCCAATGCCGATGTGAAGATCAGTTTTCAGGTGCGGGACCACGGAGACGGGAATCCATTCGACGGGCCCCTCGGAATTTTGGCGCATGCGTTCGCGCCCACCGACGGGAGGCTGCATATGGATGGAGACGAGAAATGGTGCGACGGTGTTTACGAAGGGCAGTTCGATATGCAGACGGTGGGGCTGCATGAGATGGGACATATTCTAGGGCTAATGCATACAGGTGATGTTGGTGCTGTTATGTATCCTTACATTAGCCCTAATTCGAGGAAGGGTTTGGGGCAAGATGATGTTGATGGGATTAAGGCTTTGTACCCATTTTAATTAATAATTAAGACCCTTCATTTTTATTTTTATTCTTGGGTTAAAAGAAGAGGTGAATTCTTCTTTTGTTATGTAATTCATTACAAATAATTCAACATCAAGTAATTCCATTATGGTTAATTAGTAACTTTTTTTTTTTTTTTTTTCTATCATAGTCAATCATTCGGAATGAGTTAGATGCGATATCTGTTTATTTACCCTGAGTGGATTTGAACCGTAAACTTGATTAAATAACTAACCAATAAGCATACATTCAATGTAAATAACCAGATGTAGCATCTAATTTCCCATCATTCGGACACGAAAATAACACATATATGGGCACATAAAATACAATTTGCTTAGATCTGAAAGAATTAGGCTATAATTAACTTCATTACCGACACCAATTACACCTTAGGTAAAGTTAAATTATGAAAACACCCCTCTAGTTTTCATAATTATATTTATCCCCTTGGGCTATTCATCGTCTAACATTTATCCACTTACGGCGTAAATAATTAAATATCTTTTAGATTTTAAGAATATTCCCTTAAATGTTCCAGTTTCCCCCTTGTACTATCAGGGGTGTAACTGTAAGATATTTATTTACTTGGTGGTGAATTGTAATATTTTTAACTAATCTAAAATATAGCGGATATATAAACAGTCGAATTTTTAATCTTCTAATTTGTTTTAGAGAAAATAGAATATTGAGAACTAGTTACATATGGATTTAGAAATAACTTAGGGTTAAAATTAAACAAGCATTTTACAATCATGATATTTTGGTAATTTCAAAATTTTCAAGGACAAATTGGATATCCCACATTTTTCGTTAAAATCTTTGAAACATCATTAACTTGATGGGTATAAATGTAGTTTTACAAACAAAATGAGGATTTTTCGTAATTTAGACGCACTTACTTTAGGGGGTTATTTGTTATTTGTTATTTATTTTTTTGTATTTTGTTCTCTTTTCTTTTTCATTATATTCAGAATCACCGGTTTTCTCGATCTAGAAACCGTAACCCTAATGCTACAACCCCGTTACGGAGTGGCCGATTTTCTTATTACCACTCCACCACACACAAACCGAACCTCGTTTCCGTCATACTATAACTCGCGGTTTATTAACCCAACCAGGCCAGTCTGATTGTTTTGAAATGCAAGAAAAATAATCTGGAATAATCACACCCAAATATAATTCAACCAAATTGATATGTGTCCTTATTATTTTCTAAAATCCAAAAATCAGAAATTATTATTTACACCCTAAATAATTCAACATGAAATCTCCAAAATCCAATACAGATAGATATCTTATTACAAGCATCACTGTAATAAATTCTGATTTCTAAAATCTAATTCCATATAGACAAAATAAATTTCAATATCCTTGTAATAAACCATGGATTACATTAATGCAACAAGAGATTACCATGCAAGATAAGAGACAAACCAGATTTAATTTATCCAAGTTTAACATTCATTTATGAAAAAAAGGCAAAAATAAATAAAATTAAATGTCCCACAAACTCTATAAATAGGGCCTGGCTTAGTTAAAAATCTTCATCCCATCACCAAATTCTTTGACCATGGAGTCAAACTACAATCTTCACTCTCTCTCATGCATCGCATTTTTCCTGCTCCTCAACCTGTTTCAAGCTGACGTCATCAACGCTCGAGCAGAACCACATCCACCTCATCAGCATGACGTCACCAAAAAAACCCCACAAACCCTAGATTACCTGAAAAACCTAGTCGGAACCCGAAAAGGGAACACGGCGAAAGGCCTTTCCCACCTCAAGAACTACCTCTCGAACCTCGGATACATGAACATCGACAGCATAATCTCCAAACCTCCCCCCGAGCAAAACAACGACTCGTTCGACGAGAACCTCGAACTCGCCGTACGAGCCTACCAGAGCTTCTTCAAGCTCAAAGTCACCGGCGTGCTCGACGCCCCCACCGTGAACCAAATGATGCAGCCCCGGTGCGGCGTGGCCGACAACTTCTCGGTCCTCAACCGAACCCACCTCATGACCGAATCCCCCGTAATCGCCAAGCACTACACCTTCTTCCCGGGGAAGCCCGTGTGGTGGCCCGGGAAGACCGACCTCACGTACTCGTTCCCCGCGGGCGCGTCGTACGACCTAGACGAGGGCATATTCGAGGCCACGGGCTTATGGAACAACAACTCCATCTTCAAGTTCGCGTACATAAAGGATTACGACAAAGCCGACGTGAAGATAAGCTTTCAAGTGTGGGACCACGGCGACCGGGCCCCGTTCGACGGGCCCGGAGGGATTTTGGCGCATGCGTTCGCACCGACCGACGGGAGGCTGCATTTCGACGGGAGCGAGAAATGGGTAGATGGTGTGAAAGATGGCGCGTTCGACGTGCAGTCGGTGGGGCTCCACGAGTTGGGACATGTACTCGGGCTCGGCCATTCGGCAGATATCAATGCAGTTATGTGGCCTACTTTTCAAACTAAACAAAGGAAGGGTTTAGGGCAAGATGATATCGATGGGATTAAGGCTTTGTACCCATCTTAATTATTACTGTTTATATATTTTTTTTTAATTCAAATAAGAAGAGGTTAGTTATATTCCTCTTTTGATCTACTTATGTATGATCAAGAAATAATTGAATATCAAGTGACTTAGTTATAGTTAATGGGCAAATTAAGGCAGAGTATGGTCAAATTACGAGAAAAAAACTTCTCTTATTAGGGTAATTACAGTCACCCCTCCTTTTAAATATTTTTTTACACAAATCTCATGTATTTCGGTTATATATCGAAGCAAATTGTATATTCAGTTCGGTAAATGGTATGAAATATTGGCGTACCGAAATTTCGGTTCGATTTTACCGATTTAACATCCCTAAATTTACCTATTGAGGGGTATTTTCGTAAAATAATACATAGTTTAGGGGTGATTATATTGTAATATAATTACCCAAACAGGAAAGGATTTTTCATAATTTGACCATAACTCAGGGGTGACTGTAATTTGGCCATAGGCCATAGTTAATTGATACATTGTGTTCTCCGGATCAATATTGGTACTTTTAACGGCTTATTACAAAATTAACCAATACCGCCTCAGGTACGGTCAATTTACAAAAATACCTATTCACTTTTCATAATTACATCATTTATCCCCTTGAGCTACACGTGTTAACATTTTTGCACTTACGAATAAAATATCGTTTAGATTCTAAAAATATTCCCTAAAATCCGATTTTTCCGTTGTACTTTAAGGTGTGTAATAATTGTGAAATATTTATTTACTAGGTGGTCGAGTTGTAATATTTTTCAATAATCGAAAATATACATGGCCGATTTATAAATGTTACGTTGCACGCCTAATTTTTTTTTCTCTTATAATCTTATTTGTTTTTTCCTTAGAAAACATTTCACGGAATCTAGAATATTATGTTGAATTTGACACAGAAGGGTGAACGTATAAGAAGGTTCATAGTTGAGGGATAGTTGTAATTATCCAAATATGAGGGATTTCTTTGTAATTTACCCCCAAAAAAAATAAAAATAAAAAAGATTAACAAACTTTATGGTTTATTGGGCCAATATTCAATTAAGGCCTGTTGGTGGTCGGGTGGGTCGGGGATCCGTATTTTACTGGGCCGGGTACAAATTACACAACACAATCAATTCAATTTGGATGAACCCTAACGAATTAAACTAGCCGTTAGAACAAAAAAGGCAGCGTGATTAAACTAGCCGTTCGAAATGATTTTTGAATTGTCGATACACTCGCTATATAATCAATCTCACACCCACCCCTCTCTCTCCTCTCTCTCGCTCTGTTTTCTCTCTCTAGCACATTCGATTGCAGAAGAAGAAGAGATACCCCCATTTTAGTTGTTGCCCCTTAATCATCTCTTCTTCTACTTTCGATCTGCGTAAAATCTTTGAATTCTAGATCTGTACTTTTTAATACTAGTGAAGAAAGGAAGAGATGGCGACAGTAAACAATGCCCACCACCAAGATAGCAATCCAAACACCCCCGCCGCCGCCGCCGCGCCGCCCAAGCAGGCGCTCCCCACCGCTAAAACCGTCGACACCCAATCTGTTTTGAAAAGGTATGCTTCCGAAATTAATTTTGTCCATTTAATTTTTGATTTTCCTTCTGTCTACGATATTAACTAGGGTTTCGATTCCGTTACCAATTCGTCTTGATTTGTTTCCGCTTACGAAATTAACTAGGGTTTCGATTCCGTTATCAATTCATCTCGATTTTGTAGATTTATATTAGTTTTTCCCCTTTTGTGCTGTGACGAATTAGAATTAGTAAAGTAATGAAAATTGTAATAATTGGATCCAAATTTAAGCAATGTATTGATCAATTAACAGAAATCTCATGAATTTAGCCCACATAAACAATATAAGTGATTAATCAAGCTAGGCTTTTATCAAATCCAACCAAGAGTTACATTTTATTATGGTTTACCTTTGCAATTCATGGTACCTGTGATTAATTAAGTCTAATTTTGATTGGTTCAATGAACAGGTTGCAAACGGAGCTAATGGCCCTAATGGTGAGTTTTAATTTTTTTTTCTTTCTCTAATATCCCTTTTAGGGGAATTGTCATTGGTAATCTAACTAACTTTGATTCAATTTGCAATTTAAAATGAAATTTATAGATGGGTGGCGATGGTGGAATCTCGGCTTTCCCCGAAGAAGACAACATATTCTGCTGGAAAGGAACAATCCATGGCAGCAAAGATACAGTCTTTGAAGGAACTGAATATAAACTGTCGCTCTCGTTTCCCACCGATTATCCTTTCAAGGCACCGAAGGTTAAATTCGAGACTTCTTGCTTCCATCCAAATGTCGATGTTTACGGAAACATATGCTTGGACATATTACAGGTTGGTTACTACTTATCATCATCAATTATTTCGTTTCCTTCACCTTTTTTACATTTGTGTAATATCCCTAATTGTATTAATTCTCTGAAAATTTGCAGGACAAGTGGTCGTCTGCCTATGATGTAAGGACAATCTTGCTATCGATTCAGAGTTTGCTTGGAGGTATTTTGTTTGTGCAATATATGTTATTACCATTTCATCAGCCACTAAATTTTTTTTCTTTTTTTTTCTTCTTGGTTTTTATTCGTGATACTAATAACAACCTGTTTTCTATTTTAGAGCCGAACATAAGTTCACCACTCAACACACAGGCGGCGGCCCTTTGGGCCAACCAAGAAGGTATTGTACATTGTATTCGACAATTGTAGCTAAGTATATATATTTACAGCTGAGATGAATTGTGGTGTCTAAGTATAGTTTTTTGTGTTTTGTTTGGAATGCAGAGTATAGGAAGACGGTGGAGAAATTATACAAGCCGAGTACTTAGAAACTGTCACTAGGATTGGAGTTCACAGAGCTCTATTATTGTTTGGAATTGATTCTTTTTGGGAGTTGTATTTTTTTCACTTCATTCTTTTAAATGTTGTTTTAAAGAGAGGATAGTCGTCTTATGTACGATGTTGTGAGAGGAAAAATAGCATTTCTTTTATGATCAAGAAAAAGTTTTTGTTTACTACTCAAAGATCATTTGTGTCTGTATGTCTTTTGTAAGAAACGAGAAACGGTGTTCCTCTAATTCGTTTGTCGAATAAATATGAATGCAGCTGCAATCTATATGCGGCAGGCTCGTTTACAATTTATAGATTCTCGATTTGGGTTACGACTTACGATATGTATATTGGATACTTGACCGTAAAATTGTGCTGAATGAAAGTTCAGTCACAGGTTTCTTGTTGATCGAAAATTTGAAAAGAAAGCTCAAACAAAACGGCCCAAAGAATAATTCTCATAAGCTATGCTCATTAACAATGAAACACATAAGATTTCGGCAACCCAACATAGTTTCGTACTAAAAAGGCTGTCAATAGTCGATTTTTTGCCGTTGTGGGCTTTTAATTATTGTTCAGTCTCATAAACAGGTATGTAATAGTTAGAAATTCATAATATTTCAACATTAATACAAATTTCAGAGATTTTCTCCATTTTCGATATCTCCCAGATTTCTTTATTCTATAGATTTAATTCATATTATTATCTTGTTTATCGAAAACTCTTGATTTTGTTTTTTACTGCACAGAAATTGTGTGGCAGCTACTACTATACACACTACAGCATAAATTGAAAAGGAAAAGTAGGCAGATAAGCTGCTGCTGCTGCTGCTGCTGACACAGGTACAAGAATACTATATAATTTTGCTACCATGTAGAATGATACATGCAATAATATAATTATAATAATAATTCAATTTATTTGCATATTTATTTGTACACCACAAGTTGTCCATCTCTTGTATCTACTATTCAGGTGATTTACAAGTTGCAGGCAATATGCTATGAATGCTGATCGACAAAGCTAACTACTTAATTTGATTAACAATCTACTTTATTTGATCCTTGAACTTGCCCATAATCAAGAATGTATCTATATATATATATATATATATATATATATATATTAATATATATATATATATATGAGTTTATGACCCTCAATCCATATCAAGAATGTGACTATATCCAATTTGTTAAGTGGGGGGTCCCAATTTATTTTTGTTCCTTCTCATTGTGCATGCATATAGATCAAGAAACAGCCGAGAATTGGTCAAAAGGGAGTCTATTTGGGATTTTTTAATTTATTATAATTAATTATTTATTTATTATTTTGATTAAATTGGAGGAACAAAATTAAAGTGGGCTTAAAGGGTTAAAAAAGACATGTGATTTAGGGTATATTTGGAGAGCCCACATTGTTTCATCCCCTTTAAGGCAAACTATGGCCCATTTTAAGCTGTCCTCCTCTCTTGTATGGATGCATTGCATCTACTTGTTTTATTTTATTTTATTTATTAAGAAAATTCCAATTAAATTAATAAATTCCTTTTTATTTATTTTATCAATCATTCATGTTATGAATTGGCAACATCCATAAGATTTATAGAGTGTGCATTATTTGTCGGGTTCCACTTGCTTAGTGTGGTCGACATCGAATTTGTTAATGGCGGGGTTAAGTAACTGCTCGACGATCGAAATATTTTTTTCCTTCTTCTCGTTTAAAAAATTCGTCAAAAATTTAAAAGAAATAAAAAAAAATAATAAAAATATCTCTCATTTACTAAACTAACCTTAGAAGATGATGTAGGTGTAATTAACATGTGCTAAATTAATTAACTATTTTAACAACTATCACTAATTAAGTAGCGCGTTTAAGAAGTGTTTCTTGTAATAATGAAGTTGTTAATAGGGCCCCACTCTTTATCTATAGAGAGGTTCATTACTAATTCTATCAACAGTCAATTGGTCACATCCACTTGAAGGAAAAGGGCAAAAATAGCAATTTCATACTAATAAGTAATAATAAAAACAATGAAACACTAACAATAAATTATTTTGACATACATGCTAACAAGAGACAACACATGAGCCTATTCATTTTCTTGGGGCACATTGTGTAAATTTATTGACATCATTAATGCATCTCAAAGTCAAATTATATATATTATACATTTAGACCTGTATAAATTAATACAGTCGAGACCGGCAAAAGTCTATTAATTTAGCGAAATATTAAATTATTGTTTAGTATCAATTAAGAGATCGTATCAATACTAATCACACTCGTATATCTCTCATTCTTTCTCTTAACCGTCTTCTCCTTTATCACTAATGATTTGCAGCATATCTTCAAAAAAATGAAGGAATTCTCGTCTAAATGGTCGCCCAAAACTCTAGTCGTGCGTTGGAAGAGCTTCAACACAGCCAATATAGAGTTTCAGGCCGCCACGTGCAAATCCTAGTAGATATGAGTAGTCGTTTCTCCTTTGGATGGTCGCCCAAAATTCTAGCCTTGCGTTGAAAGATTTCTTTGGTGCACCTTTAAGATTTATTTTAGGGTAAGTTACAACCAACCCCCTGAGGTATGGTCAAATTACAAAAATCCCCTTCTTATTTTGGTAATTACAACCACCCCCTCAACTATAAAATTTAGTGGAATCTTCTAGATTATATGAAATATTATCACTTTTGTACCCGTTTTATCCTATTCGAACTCCATATTTTGAAGCAAGATGATCATAATATGTGTTTTTTGACTTGTATATATCAAATTGTGATGCATCAGAAACTGTATTTTTATGCAAAATGAGTATAAACTAGAGCATATTCCACGAAATCTAGATGATTAATTGAATTTGACACCATAAGGGTGGAGGTGTAAAAAAAATCATATTTGAGGGGGTGGATGTAAATATCCAAACAAGAGGGTTTTTTTCGTAAATTAACCATAACTCAAGGGGTTGGTTGTAATTTACCCTTTATTTTATGTTGCGTTAGCTTCAGACATTTGTAGTCCACTTCAATATAGTCGACTACATGTAGTCGCCTAGCTAATAAAATGATATTTCACAATTTCCTATCAAAGTTTGTATAGATGGTTGATGTTGTTTGTATATAGTGATTTTTTTTTCATTTTTTGTTGGGATTGAACAATCAACAAAGGAAACGATTATAGTTAACTCGTGAAGAAATTATAGTTGATTACGAAATTTTTATAGTTGACGGTGGAACATTGAAGCAGAATACCAGATAAGAGGGAAATTTGATAAATAAATTGTAGTTGATAAGGAAACTAATGAAGAAACTATAGTTGACTACGGAATTGATACAAAAATTATAGTTGACAACGAAATTTTTATGGTTGATACTGGAAAATCAAATTTTGTAGTAATTGCAGGGGCGAACTGTCATACGTGTAACCGTAATCAATCTTATCAATCCGATCAATATTTTCGAACAAATCCTCAAAATGCTAATTATTGGTTGAATTCCAAGATGTAACAGTTGATACAAATTTGAGTATACAAGTATAAAATTTCTTACAACTTCTGCCCTTATTTGCCATATGTGTGGTGTGGCCTAGAGTTAATACAAATTTAATTGAAAAAAATAAAAAGACAGGGGCAAAATGGGAATTCTTCATTTGGTGTGTGGCAACTGATTATAACAGCCAAAATCAAGGCTTAATGGGGAAATCTGACCAGAAGAAAGTCCCTGGATTGCTGCATTTGCTTTCTGCAAAAAAAAGAAAAAAATAATTGAATCTGTTAACGGGCCTGAAATTCGGTATCGAACAATTTTTATGGACTATAAAAATATTAATTGTTATTTGTTTGAAGTTTATTACATGAACCTACCTGCATTGTCTCCATGGCGTATGTGTCTGAGTTGAAGTCGAAATATGTGCTGGCTGCTGTAAGTTTCATCGAAAGAAACTGCATTTGAAAAAAATCATTATATATGTATATATATAAACATATAAATAGAAGAATTATATCAAGTATTCATAAATAAATAAATTACCTCTACTTGATTTTGCAAGGATTGCACATAATTGATGATCTCGTCGAACATTACTGCCATTCCCATTGTCTGTTTTCGTGTTTGTTAAGAATGTCAGTATGATTAAAACCAAGATTCTGAATATATATATATATATATATATATATATATATATATATATATATATATATATATATACACGTATATAAAGATTAATCACCTTGTAGCATCCTGGAACAATGTCTTGCAAGCATCGTAATCGCTCGTTGATTTTTCCTCGTCTAACCTGATGCAATAAACGAGATAGTAATAATAAAGTCACAATTTTTCTACAATTAATTTGTTTTTTTTTTTTAATTTTTAAAAGGATAATAAAAAAGATTAAAAAAAAATATCAATTTTACATGGATGAACTTACTCTTTCTGCTAAGCTATGACTATCAGTGGCTTGGCCCCTTTTGGCTCTGACATGAATCACTTCCCTCGGCTTCTCGTCTTCCTTTTCGTTACAGCCTTTCGCTTTCTTTCCTCTTCGTCCACACTACAAACACATACATAATTAATTACTTCAAAATTCATGTCTGAAAAAAAAAAATTCGAAAATTTTGATATAAAAAAACTTACATTTGGCTTTCTAATCCCATTATCGGAGACCTGAGGAGACGAATAAGCGGAACTATTAGCGGAGCTGCTCTCCGGCGTGCTGATGTCATCGGCTTTCCGTTTCGTGTTCTTTTGATGATTGTTGTTCAGGATTACGGGCTCAGTGAAAGGAGTAACCGCAACGTTTTTATCATCATGGATAAATAATCCAGGGAAATTATCCAGGTTTCCAGGGCCTGGAGATAACTGAGGAAAGATGGTGTCATGGGGAAATGATCCAATCAAACTATGATTCAGCCCTGAAAACTGATTAACAAAATCCGAGCCTGGATCAAAGTCTTCCAATGAGAAAGACTGTTTAAAGTTTTGGAGGAAGAAATCAGCCATCTCTGTTTTCTCTCTGTTTTTTCTTTTTTTTTTTTTCCAAGACTAATTATTTATGAGTTGTGGATTGTGATTCTCTGATATATATACACATATATGATATAAAATAAAAGAAAAGGGAATTCAATTAGAGGATGCCACGTGGCGACCTGGGCTTCTAATTTTTGGTTCCCCTGATGGGCCCCATATTCAAGAGATATATCCAAAAATATGGGGTCCATTATATTTAGCCACTAGTTTTGCAGCCACAAGTGGTTGAAGCTGGAAATTAATTTGACCCTCAAATTATAATTACATAATAAGTTAAAAAAGTATGGTGGTAGTAAACAATTTTGAACAGTTTCCTGAGTGTGTCACAATCATTACAATAAATGAATGTGTCTCTTGAAATACATACATATTGCATTTTGCTGTTGTCTTGAGCCAGAGTGCCATTTCTATCAGACTAGGGGCTGTCATTTTTTCTGTCCCTCAGAGTTTTATACCACAAACTCATACAAGACAGAAGAAACAGCTTGGCCCCTTTGTTCCGACTGTCGGAAAAGAATTAGTCCAGAAGAGATTATTACAGTCTCAGTAGATGTCGTTCGCCTGGTAAAACAAACTTAAATCACTGTATCAATGAGTAGAAACGAGATCCCTGCTTTATATACATATCCAATGCCGAGAATCATATCCTGTGTATAATGAATAACTGAGGTAGAATCGAATACAGTCGTCGTTTCTTGAGAATATTCAAGGTGCACCCATATAGCACACTAAATGTATAGATCAATCAATTTACAGGGGCAAGCAGCATTCTGTAACATCTGTTCCCAATTTTCTGTACAACAGAGTCCAATATCAACCAAGGAAAAAGGTAGAAACGAGATCGAACTTCTTCTAACATATTTCTTACACATATGAAATACTAGAAACACAAAAACTGTTTCCGGGAGATGGAACAGCTTTAAGGCCGTATCACTTCAAATGACCCATTCGGACAAATCACTTGTGAATTATGCCGAAATTTTTAAGCTTATAGATCAGATTAAACAAAGATCTCCACGGACGACAATTTACCTTAAACCAGCTGCATGGAACCAACTGCATTTTGCAGACCAAGTCTCTGTTTGTGTTCACGAATTTCCAGCAACAGCTTAAATTTTGAACACTTATATAGGACTGCAGTTAAGGTACTCGCTGGGATGTCAGAAGCAAAAACTAAAATAACTGGAAGATATATCATTAGTGAAGAAAAAAGCAGCAGTAGATTATTTTCTATCTGCTCTAATTTCATGAAAATCAGCACAATGAACTTTGATTTTCAGTTAATATTTCAGGTTCCATAACATAGGTTTCGGACATCTGTAGTTAGACAATACCTTGTAAACTGAAAAATAAGCGAACAAATCTAATCTATGTATTCCACTCCCACCACACAGCACATCACCTGACACCGACAACTGTTTGTGGAGACAATTCAGTTGAATCAGAGAGAGCTGTATCTGCTACAGATTCCAGTTCCGGTCCATTGTTTGTCAAACCATCTTCCACAAGGTTTTGTGTTAAGGGTAAACATTCGTCTTTCTTGACCATATCAGAATTGTGAATGGTAGCTTCGGTTTCCACAGCATTTAACGCCTCTCCTTTTTTGTCAACGAAATCATTCGGCAGTAAAATATTCTCGGATGACGGGAACTTTTTATCTTTCTGGTCTGACACAGAAATGGATTCTGATGACTGCTTCTCCATATTAACAGTAAGAAATAAATCATTTGATTCTTTATTAGAATTTTCGACAGCGCATTCGGTATTGGTGTTATTTTCTAAAACCAGTTCAGTCTTGTTGCTTCCAGTTGAACAATGATGGGGACATACAGGAGGCTTCTTATTGAGACACGTGTAGCACTTGAAGCCAATAAGGTTTCCAATTTCACCAGCTCCAAGATTCAAAGCATCTCCATGAAACCAAACTGCAAGTGCAAGGAAGAATAATTAGTTCGGAAGAAATTTAAGACTTTGATGAAAAGAGAATTGTACTTTTTATCACTTCAGAACATTTTCCGCTGCAAAGGTTTGCCAATCTCAAGTGGTATATACATAATTTGTTCCATAACTATAAGTTATTTTTATTGATTTTTTACGGAGATATCATTGTACAACCAAGAGTAATTTGACAAAAAAAACAGAGCCATAAGTCGCTCTCACATTTCCTTAAAGAAAGCTTTGTCAAGCCAACACTAATAGCGAACCAAAAAAGTTTATGGCATGTGTGCTGATTTAAAAAGTGAAAATAGATTGAACGAAGATTCTTACCTCCACAAATTTCACAAGACACATAATTCAGCACAGATTTGTGTTCCACTTCGCTGCAGAGACTGCATTTTGGTTTGTCCTGGAAGGAAGTCACCTCTCCAGAAAGCACAAGAAGCATTCGATTCCTGAAATGCGTCAACCTTTCATCATTTGGTCTTCTTGAAAATTGTAGACCATTCAACCAGTAACTGCTATTAACAGGTGTCCTCTTATTCTTCAAACTCTTATTTTTAGACTTCTTAGGCATGACCTTTTCTGCTTTAGCTTTTCTCCCCCTCTTGCGTTTCTTTACCTTGGTATTCTTCAAAGCTAGCTTTGTAACGCGTGCAGCATTTCTAGCAGAACGTCGCAAAGGTACAACCAGAGGAACTCCTTTTCTACCTTTAGGGTTCACTTTTGGCTTCTCTTTCCCCTTTTTTTTCCCTTTCCTTGAGTGGAATGACTTCTTAAGTTTTGAGGACTCGGATATCCCCTCCCTTGTATCAACTTTCACAAGCTTCCCACTCTGGCATTTATGGCAAGTATATGTACACTCAGTGGTTACGGATCCAGCAGATTTCCGAATATGTCTTTTATGGAAAAAGCCTGAAATTTAGTCAAGAATCAAATGAACTGCCCTTAACAAGTCATTTATATAATAAAGAGACACAAAGATACGAGATATTATCAAAGCTCAATCAAAACTAGTTCGGTAGAAAATATATAGAGATCATATAATATTGTTCTCTCATCGTCAACCCCCTAACCGACCCTACAGTTTTGTCCGCGCACACCACTGCCATCCCCAACCAACTATTAAGCATTCCTTTATCAGCTGCATGTTGTGACACACGGACCGTTTAATAAAAAATCCTACTAATAAGTTCACATAACCAAAAATCAAACAGCATACAATAATTCCAAAATTAAACCTATTATCTTTCATGACCGTAGATAGTGGACTCTCAATTTCAAACTGCACAAAATCAATACCAGTGAGTTTTCATGACATCATAGCAATGGCCAATAAGTAATAAAACACCGCTCCTTGCAACCAACAGTCAAAGGTCTCGTTTCCAAGAAACTAAACAAACAGTCGTGTTTAAATGCATGACAAATAGTCTTCATACATCTCAAAAGAAGTTTTAATCAGTAGGTAGCAAGCCTTGATTACTGGGGTCAAGGTTTAGGATTTAAATCATGCCCCTCCCTATTTCCTATGCGTACCAGGAAATTTTTTATTTTATTTTTTGAAGTTTCAATCAGTTAATTCTAATATCGCAATAATAATCCCCCTAAGTTTGGCGAATAATATGAAATGTCAAAGCTGTTAGAGCTGTTAACAGCTTTAAGATAAAAGAGCCATTATTGAAGTATCAAAGAAAGCAAACTTAAAACTAACTAATGTCAAATCAAGATTGTGTCGAGGGGTCAGAAATGTAATATGCATATTTTATCAGAGTTTAGTTGACTTTTGTTGTCTGGATGAATCCCAATATTTCAAATGAAATGGGCTTCATAGTATTGTTTGAAGCACCTCTGACACCAAATTGTAATTGAGACACCATGACCTTTCTTGAGAGCACCCAAAAGTCACTCATAGCATAGCTGGTTGGATAACTATTACATTTCAAATATGACTGAATAAGAGGCTCCTTAGAGAAAATTGAGGCATTTACCTTTGCAATGCTGGCAACTCACTGCTTCCCTGCAAATCAATGAAGTAATCAGATCACTGGCAATGAATAAATGAAAATTTTAGGAAAGCATATTTTTAATACCATTCAACTAAAATTATAAATCCCTGCCATATTCTAGCGCGAGCAAAAACAATGACAATAGTCATTTGCCAAGGGAAGAATTGAATGTGCACAAACAATAGCAAATATATTAACTTGAGTGTGTTTCATCTCAAGCAAAGCTAGAAATCTTTTTCTTTAAGATAAAAGTATAAGACACTGCATTTACTACTCAAACAGTAAATTTTGGAAAAGGGTTCGTCATTTGATGCTCTAGGATCTCATTTCTGGGTAAATATTCACCATTTATCAGGGAGAATATAACTATAAAAATAAATTAAAGCTATATTATACCTGATTAGAACATCTTTCTTGCAATGCCCACACTGATAATTTTCTGACCTTTCCGCTCTTGCGAAAAGATATTGAAATCCTTTATCCTTGAAGGGCTTTCTCACTATTCCACTGCCCTCACAAAGATTTCCAGACTTCATCTGATTGGATTTACGAGCAATTTTTTTCTCTTCAAAAGCTTTCAAGAGATGCAAAGGAACATAAGACTCCTCTAGCCAATATCTCTTCTTTGCGCTAGAGGAATCTTCAAGTATGGACCCATGTTTAAGAACAACGTCAGGGATAAATCTTCTTTTGCCAAAATCCAGAAGATACCTGACCACTGCTCCCTCAGAACACTTCCTACGGATTACAACCTTTTTAAATGACCTAGCAGGCTTTTTTGAGTCCTTGTCGATCTTCGAGAGAAGGTTGTTATTCCCAATATCGTCCCATTTAATATTGGCATCAAACTCCCTAACCTGAAAATGAGAAATGTATTCATGAGCATTTCATTTCATTATGTATCAGTAAATATTGCAATTTTCTCATCTATATTCCCTTTCATTTCCTAATTGATGGGGGAAGTTCTGGGCGTTTGTTGATAGGGTGAGATAGTTCACTCAATAATCTCATAAATTCCAAAAGATCCAGCTTTCTTGGAAAGCCTTGATTTGTTAAGGAGTATACATCTCACTGTCCTTTATGCTAAATAAGGCGAGAACAATGAAAAATACACATAAAATTAACATGCCTGGAGAGCAAGCTGATCCACGCTTGTTGATGACTCAACCGCAGCTCTCCAGGCAACATATTTGGTTCGTTTGGCATATTCTCCATTGTCAGGGTATAGTATGGTTGGTATCTTCTTACATCCACCTATAACAGTTCAACTTAAAACATGTTCAGATAACTTTTAAATTGCCAAAGAGAACGAGTTTAAATTGAAAAGGAATAAAAAGAAGCTTTGAACCTTGTCGAGCCGCCTTAGATGCCAAAGAGCGAGGCAAACTCTTCCAATTGAAGAGCTTACGCGAACTCGTTCCACCCCTCCACCAGAATAGGCTCAGCCCTTTTGCAGCATTTGAAGATGGGGTCCTCTCCACATCAGAATTCTTGATACTTTTCCTGCCAATTCCATGTTTTGAAGACACTCGTGCAGAACTGCTGACAATATGAGAAGCAGATCCCATTGTAGCAACAGAATCCACATGCTTTTGCCAGTCAGCAGAAAGTGCTAGCTGATGCAAATTCGACTCTAGCTGATGACAAAAAATCCCACATAATCAGATAACTGATGCAGAGAACAGTATGCATGCAAAGCAACAGATTGTGTTATGGCATCACATTAAGTACTTCCAAATGGAAATATTAATTAAAGCCCAAAAGGCAAACAATTTTTTCCTCCAAAAAGCCAATTAAAAAATGCTAGTTGACACACAGCTTAAAAATTCCTTTAAAATGCAATTCAAGTATGAACCATGAATATTAGACGTTATTGTTCCTTTCTAGTGACTCATCCTAACATCTCTCTCTGGACTTCTATCAATCTTTCAGAGCAATCCATAGTTCTACAAGCATAAAAAAAATTGTTAAATATTTCCCAACCTTCCTTCTCTACGAGTTAATAGACATGGACGGATCGATAAGCATCAGCCGTATAACATAAACTACATGATTCAGGAGCATGAATTCCAAATGATGTTAAGACATATCAAGAAGAATAAGTTGTATCACAAGAACTAAGTCATTCAGGATCATAAATTTTACTCTTCTATTCTATTTAAGTTGGTTATGGATAAATGCTCTCTTTTATAAGGTTTAGCAGTCTTTTGTTTGAGTTTTTTACAAACTTCACCAGAGTTACTTAAGGGTGATTTAGACAAACAGACTTTTAGCAAAGCGTGCAGAAATTTCTTGTCTTATAAATACTGAAACAGTGTTGTTTCTTGTGGCCATCATAAACAATATATTCAGTTTCACTAAACAATATATTAGTTTTCATTAACAGGAGTCCCTCCCAAACCCTACATATCTTCTTTTACACAATATTTCTCCAATTTTTTTACACTTGTTGACTAGGTTATCAAGTTATCTCTGATCTATCATATTCTCCCTCCGCTACAAGTTTACAGAAGCAACCAAATAACATAATACACAGATTCAGAGTGTACATACATTTACAGAACTAGAGATAAAGAGATAATCTGTGTACCTTGAGCAACAAATTTTTCAATGGAGCAATGTCGTCCACCCCAAGAACAGCTTTACGCCAAAGCATGGAATAATGTGGATTTAACCATGGGCCCAGCAGAAGACCCTGTAGATGATCTTCGATACATATAAGATGGCACATGACATCAATAAGATGGTTCTTCCTGTGTTTTCTTGACTGAATTCCTAAAATGTCTGACGTAAAGTTTTGTACAGCTGGAATACTATCATTCATAATGAAAAGGCAGTCCTTGTCATCTTCAGGAACTCTACAATAGAAGCACCACCCACATCCCTCTTTCCTTGAGTTTATATTTGAAATTTGAATATTTGACCAAGAAAAATGAGCAAACCTATCTAATACAACCTTCAGCTGTCGTCCTACAAATTGTTCAACAGATAGTGGGGCATTTTCAGAGGTCTTATCTGATGATTTATTATTCCATTCTTCATAAAATGACGATGCTGGTCGAGCAGAATCATAACAGTTGACATAATTCATTCCACAATGCACTTGAGACAAAATTCCAGTAGATTTTGTGGTGTATGGCGCATAGCTATAATTTTCCAAATTCAGATCCTTCCCTTTCTCAGCAGTCACAAGATTCCCTGGAATATGAGATTCATAAGGATTCTCAGGGCATCTTTTCGACAAATCTGGATCACTTTCCTTTAGAGTACCAGTCTTTATGAACGTCTGAGAGACTTCAGCCGATCCTTCAGAACTTGCCAAATGATTTTCCATCTTCATTCCATGATCGCCAGCCTCCAGCACTGCAGTAGCGTGATCCAAATTTTCAAGTTCTATATTGCAGGAATTGATAGTCACCATAGACTTCTCGTCAGACCTTTTTTCAGCAAAAACATCGTTCTTGTTAAGAGTCTCTGATGATGTCGGATGAATATTGGGCATGGGCAGCTGCCTTTTGTCAGCAAAACCTGACTGTACAGAACAGGAACGAGTGACCAAATTATTATCGGTCCCACGAACTATATTCCAATTCTTACAGACAGCATGTATTATCGTCTCATATATAAATGGTGATGACTCCAGCGCTTCAATTAGGGTAGGTAAGTCATTTCTATCGTAGGAACAAAATGAGTGCTCGTTGCTGCATGACTCTAACCTGCAAATAATCAATGCAGGGGTCAATATAAATTCAAAGAATGGCAGGATAAAAATTTAAATAAGCATTCTGATATAACCATTAGCCAAAGGAAATAAAAATTCTTAAACACGCAATAAACATGGAAGAAGTAAAGTTGTCGCATGCTAAAAATATTGGGCAACTTTTAGCTAGCCAAATCATAGTAAATGATCCAACTTAAATGGCTGAGGTAAAATTAATTTGGTGTCTACTAATTACACGGGTGTGCACAACTTTTATCATGTAAAACAACCAACTAATCGAAAGGATTAACTACGAAATCACGGAGAAAATTAAAAAGATACTTATTTCCTCAACCGTTAATGATAAATGCACGGCCTACCTAAACAAAAGTCAAGCGTCGGTCAAGATTAAAACCTCCAACCTAGTTAAATAGCATCAATAAAGTAGATTAGCTGACTCAGCATAACGAGAAATGTCATTTTATGGGATATCCTACTAGTAATTAATTACAGCTAAAGTCTCATTCTAAGCTAATCAATAATTGTAGTACATAGTTTTTTTGGAATCTCGCAATCGAATTGACCATTATGGTATAACAATATACATGAGATCAAAATTTGCTAGTACTCTTGTGCTAGTTATACTGAATAAAATCAAGTTACTTATATGCGATATCGATCAAGTTTATTAGGTGTGTTAATACAAAACGACATTGTCTCTCGACTCAACCAATTGCAGCAAACAATAACAACACGGACTCGTTTTTATTGATAATATTTATCTCTTTCCCATGTAAAGTTTCCATATCTACAATTGAAGATATCAAGAAACAAAATATGAGTAAATTCCTATATAGTAATGAGTCTCAACCTTTAAAATCAAAAATATTCTACGCCTTAGTGATAAGCATTATACACGAGTTGTCTAGAACCAAATACCATACAGGCGATAACCAAGAAGCTTTCCGTCTGACAATATGAATTAATATATGTTGACGAACTTAACAGCTAGCATGCAAAGTAAATGAAATATAGAATAGGAAGTTTCGAGTAAGGCAATACAAAATATTCCTTGATGTAGTACTCGTGAACTAAATAACAATAATACCAGCTAGTTATTTTGGCACAAAATACATCTGTGTGTATAACTAAAAATTAAATTAAACCACTTAATCAAGAATGATTTAAGTAGACTAAAATAGATTTTGGGACATTCTAATGTACTTTAGTAAAATTAGTGTATTTATTCAGAAATTAATTAGATAAAAAAAAAATTGCAAAAATGTTTAGCTTGTAAGATGTAAAATAACTTTATACTATGCAAGAAAAATATGGCAAAAAATTAAAATTGAAAACAAAGAAGCTAGGGCAGTGGTATGTTTATTCATTCTCCCTGAATAAAATCAAACATTAATACATTCTCCCACATATTCCCCTCCAAAAAACTTTTCCGTTCCCACAAAAATATTTCAAAAGATCCTACTTATTATTTGATCAATAATTGGGAAGGGTCCATTATGAATATTCATAATCTTGTTTTTTAACATGAATTGTGCCACTGATGTTATAAGCTGGTTAAGCTAAACAAATTTGAGGAAAAAAAGATGGTGTACTCTATTTTAGCTTTCCCAACTAATGCTCAGCCATCCACAGAGAAAATAAAATGCAAGTAATAACCAAAAGGCATACTTGAGATTGGCCAGGGTATAAAAATTAAATGATAAGGTCTGAAGTGTCAGCATCACAAAAGCTATAGGTTTTGAGTAAATCAATGATGTTAGGGATAAGACTAAACTGCTAGGCACTGCCTTTTACCAATGCCATTTCCCACAACTCGAGAATTTTGAAACTTTAAAACAAGTTTGGTGGACAAACTCGATGATATACTATGCAGGTATTAATACTACAGTTAACCCATTAAAAATAAACCTTCTCGTAATTCTGTCAGCTAACTTTATAAAGTGGAACTTACACCAACAGGTAACCACAGCTGCTATAAAATAGCCGTCCATAAGGATCAGTCCCCAGCAGTTCCGCCCCTCGAATCGACTTTCCCACTTTCATCCAAGGCTTATCCTTTTCGATCGCACACTCAGGACAGTACCAATCTCCCTCAGGCAACAGGCTGCTGACAACCCCAACACACCTTGAATGGAATGCCGCTGGGCAACCGTCACAGCATATTAAGTTTCCATCCATCTTACAGAGACAGCATTCATCACTATTCCAATCTGCAGATTCCTCGTCATTCTCTTCTTTAATGCATGAATCACTAGCAACATCTATTGCAACCTTTCTTTTTCTGGAGCTGTCTACTTTTGCATTACGCTCCAAATCTGTGTGGCGATCGGTTACTAACATCCTTCTGTTTAGCTCTGACCTGAACGCTTCCACTTCCATTACATCATCACAAAGATGCCGCAGTATTTCAACCTTCGCTGAAGCTGGCATCTTATAGAAGTCGTTCTGAAACAACTTCAATTGACAAAGATCTAAACCAGGAATATACCCAGGACTGTGCAATAACAGATACTCAACCACAAACATTGGCCATGTGATCAAGTCGATAAAATCCCAATTAAGAGACCTAAGGCAAAATTTAAATACAGGAAATAAGTACCACAAAATGGATTTCAAATGTATACATTTTCTAGCAACAATGGAGTTAATACCTGAGGCAATCAGATGCAGACACAGAACCTTCTTCAGAAAGAGACTCCAAATGCTTTCGTAGTGGTCTTAGAAGGGAAACATGAATGGAGTCGAACAATGTTGTCGAGTCATTACATTTAACAGATGCCACAAAATCATCCAGTTCGAAGGGGCTTAAAAGCAACAAAGTACTAAATGACCTCAAAAACGCATAAACAGAAACAAAATCAAACACCGAAACTCCCGCTAAATCCAGGTTGCAAGAAGAAGGGGGCAACTCCACTTTTGGCGGAAGGAAATCATGATTCACTGATTTTCTACGAGCCGGCTTCACAATCTTTTCATCAGATATGGCGCTAATTGATGGAGATGACAACTGATGATTAATGCCATCCAACCCTGATACGTCAAAAGCTTGATCCAGATCAGAAAATTCAGCTCTTTTTGCTCTACGGCTGCTTCTTCTCAATCCTGTCTCTGGCGTGGGCAAGGTAATATCATTATTTAGTACCTCTTTTCTCTTCCTACCTCTTCTCCCTCTCAATGCAGTTTCTGAAATTCCGTTATCATAATCAACTGAAACATTACCGTCTTTTAGCGGGGTTTCATCTTTACTTTCCAACTCTAGTTTCACATTCTCAGTTCTAGAATCCTCTTTTGGAGACTCGGGTGCAGCCAACACAACGTTGTTATTTGGTGCATCCTTTCTCTTTCTACCCCTTGTCTTCCTCTGATGACTTACTGGAGCAAAATTTTCATTGTCAACCTCAGTAGCACAGTTCTTCAATGAGGAGGTATCTTCACTCTTCTGAATATTTTCTATAAAATTTCCCTGGTCTCCAACCACATCCATTGGAACTCTCTTACTATCATCCTCCTCCAAATTTGCTTCTAATTTCCCCTCACGAACCCTTCCATTTGTTTCATATTTCCCCTCACAAACTTCCGAAGTCCTAGCCTCATCCTCCATTAACTGTAAATTCAAGTCAAACTTTCCCTCTTCTCTTGCATCACTCAAATTCTCAGGATCCTCACTTGCATCCAAGTTCAAGTCAATCATTTCTTTCTTTACTCCCGAGCACTCTTCAGTAACTTCTTTATCCATATCCAGACGCAATCCCTCGTCCAATTCTAAATTCACCCCCTCATTCAAATCCAACCCGTTCAGCGTAGCCCCATCCCCAACACCATTGACCCCATGATCATCATCACCAAAATGATTCACCGCAGCAGCATCGTTCAAATCCAGTCCATCATTCAAATTCAAGTCAAACTCCCGAGAATCCCCTTCCCTATCTACAGAATTATCACAAACCCCACTCTCAACAACTGAATCATCATTACAATTACCTTTATTACCAATGCGAGGTCGCTTCTTGGGCTTACGCCCCCGTTTCCTGGCAGGCGGCTCCGGTGGCGGCGGAGGCTCAGTGGACACCAACAGCGAAGAGACGGCCAAAAAATCCAATTCCTCGGAATCACCGTCATCGTACACGATCCTAAAAAACCTAGTTGCCTGCTCGTACGATTGAACCACACCGAAGAGCGTCCGGTGCCCTAGGAACTCCTTCTTCACCCTTCTCCCCACATACTCCATTCTTCCCCCCAATTTCAACGGAAAAAAATGAAGAATCGAAGTTGAATTTCGGAATAAATACACATATAATTAGCAACAGTAAAACCTCAGCATAATGATCTGCAAAAAAAACACGGAGAGAAAATTATTCATGGGGGGTGAAGGGGGGTTTTTGTTTCTCTCTCTAGAAAAGGGGGAAAAGTTCGGTGTGCTGATGGTGTGAGAGTGGGAAAATGTGAAGAAGCTGTGTTCTTTTGCGTGACTCAGTGTTGAATTGCAAATTTTCACTGGTCAGTCTGAAGTACAGCTTTCGAGGCGGAAGGTACACCTTCCGCTTTTACAGTACAATTGTAATTATATTTTTGTTGAGGAGAAGAAAAAAGGAGGAAAAAGAGATAAAGTGATGAAATACAATTAAATGTAATTTTCCTCTTTGAATGAACGAGATTATGAGTATTTATTGTGGGTAACTACAATATTTATTACAATGGTTTTTATTTTTTATTTTTTTTAATTTTAAAAATCATTTATGGTCACAGAAAAGGAGGGAAATGGTATTCAAATATTGGAATATTTTTTTATTTTATTCTTTTTGATGTCTGAGATTGAAATTTCTATACCTAATAATATCTGATTTTCTTGTATTTTTTATTTTTCGTTTATGTTATTGATGTTGTATCACTTACTTTGGGTGTATTGGATGGGACCACGTACATAGGTGTGGCACACGTGTAGGTGATTTAGGTTAGGTTGAAGCCTCTCAATAAGCAGAGGGATTTATAATCGTTGAACCTGCAAAATAAGGAAACGTGAACTAGCGTCGGAGAGGTTTCGGCTTTTTCTTGGTTTATGTGCTTACTGTACATCATGTATCAGTTTGTGCACATAACCCGGTGCAGCATCTAACTCGTGTTTTTCGTCTCTTGAATTTCGATTTTTTTCTTTTTTTTTTTTTTTTTTTTTGCATTCAATTACATTTATTTAGGAATTATTTAAGTATCAATCAGTTTTGGGAGACGAGTCAATTAGTTAAATTGGCTGCCACCACTTTTACTCCATAAAATGAATTAACAAATAAAACTTTGGCCCAAGTCTACAAATGAGGCCCAATTCTATCGTCCACTTATTTACTTATTCTTTTAATGAAAAATCATTTTTCACGGAATCATGGTTGGGGTTTTAGCTCGTAAATCAATTTGGCTAGTTTCATACACGATTCAGATCTCAATACTATACTTTGAACATTCCACTGATCCTTTTTAAGTTTCGCTTATAGTTAGCTCCCTACATTTCCTTAAATGTCTTGAATGCCCTTCATTAACGAGGGTTGTTGACTATCACCAAATACGTCAATTTCTCTAACAGAGAGTAGAGAGCTATGAATGGTGGTAATGTAGACAGACGTGAAAGAGGTTAGAGGTTGAGCATGACATTTTTTTTATTTGAATACGAAACAAAAACAAAAATAATATCTGAAAAAATAGTTCATTTAGATTTAATGTAATGTAGCAATTGGGGCACGTGATTTGCACATGTTGATGGGCTCTCGTATCAAAGTCATGTCACTTAAAGCACATGGGCTCATACAAATGCTCTCTCTATGGCCCGGGCCCTATTTTATGTACTACATTTAATGCCTTTGGTACCACTTTATCCTTCACTTGTGCACCATCTCTCTCTCTCTCTCTAAATATATCTTTTAAGGTTTCTGTCACATTTCAAGATTGTACCTTTATGCATGTTTTTTTATGTAGGCCTTCAGCACCAAGGTACCATCTTCTCAAATACACCCACATGAAAACTTACAAGTAAAAAACAACACACACACACACACATACACACATTCGAAAAGTCGAGCAATTTTTAGCCTTTTTTTCTTTCTGATGAGTAATTTCTTTTTCGCCTGGATGCTTGCAATAATGCAGTATGGAATCAGTGAAGGGAGCAGCCTTCGGCCTCAAGGTACCGGCTAGCGTATATATATGCATCGAACAAATTTAGTTCTTGACGATGCACCTTAAAAATTGTGTGTGTGTGTGCAGAGTGTGCAGGAAGATGCACAAGAAGATGCTCAAAGACAGCATTCAAGAAGCCATGCATGTAGTAAGTGTTTGTGTGTGCCACCTGGCACATATGGCAACAACCAACTCTGCCCTTGTTACAACAACTGGAAAACCAAAAGGGGTGGCCCCAAATGCCCATAGACAAGAAGAATACAATCATCTCTACATTCAGCATCAATGTCTTAAGAGGCATAGAGAGAGATATTCAGACAAACACATTCTTGAATCGAGCTATATTACACCAACTTTAAGTAACCATTGAAAGAACGGTCTTACAAACTGCAGACGAGTTAGCATTACGTCACCGAAAGAAAAAATAACCTCTACAAATAAACAAACATGGAAGAACACAAACAAGGATTACAAAATAAGGTCAATAATAATCAACCAAGATTCGTTTTTTTTTTTCTTTCTTTTCACCTCCTATATCTCCAAGCCGAAACCGAGAAAAGCGGCCGATCTTGCCAGCAAATCACCACACAACCGTTCTCGTCTTTAATATTATAACCCTCGCAGTTGAACCCTTGCATCAATCTCTTCGCCTGCAGCATAGCGTAATAGCTAAGAGGCACATTCGCAAAACCACAAAATTCGAATCTTTGGCTCCACTTCTCGAGCTTTTCGTGCCTCTCCTTCCTCTCAACACCCTCGCACGCAATTATATTCTTGATCTCCTCGCCCAAAACCATCTTCTCCATTTTCAACCTCTCCAAAGATTCCCTCGGCAGAGAAGATTCCAAGCAATCGAACAACGCTGCGTAAAAGTACAAAGCCCCCGATAGCCTCTCCATCAAACCCTTCCCATTGTGATCGGAATCTTGCTCAGTCACCACCATAATCTTCGGAGACAAACCCCACAAACCACTAATAAAACTATCGATTCTAGCCGAAGAAGACAAGGGCGGTGAAGAAGAGCCCGATTCGTTATCCTTCTCAAGCATCTCCCTTTGCAAGTGGGACCCGTTTCTTGGGTCGTTATTCGGAGCTAAGAGCGTGTGCAGCTGCGTAAACGAGCTAATCGCTAGAGCCTCCCCTGTTTTGACACGCAAATTCTCGAACTCAAGATTCTCCAATTTGCAAACAATGGGGTTGAATTGAAACGGCAAATCCAACTTCTCGGCTTCTTGGGTCAAGATTCGGGCCATGTGATCCAACACCTCCTTTCGGTGATGGATACCCGTTATCCTCAAATGGGGCGGGCCTTCGGGTCGGGCCCGTAAGTCTTGGATGAGGGCCCGCCATTGTGTGGGGTCCGCTGCGTTTAGGTCGATCAAATGAACCATTTTTTCGCCCTCCATTGCCTCGATAATTGCTTGGTTGGCTATCACGGATGCCACCTTCGTAAATGGGAGAAAATCTGAGAACATTTTCCGAACGAGGATTTCTTCGGAAAGAAACGAGATTTTAGTGGAGCGGAAGGCCTTGTAAATGCCGGGCCATGTTCGGAGGATTCTATCCGCCAGAGCCTCCGAAAAATAGGAGGCGATTCGCTGCATTGTGTCCCCGTTTGGGGAGGCGAGGTGGGAGATTTGATCGAGGGCTATGTTTGCGTTTTCGAAGCTGCCTTGTGAGACATGGTTGGCACAAGTGACTAAGAGATGGATTAGGTACAATCCTCTCTCCTCGGGCTTTAGATCTTTGAGCCATGGATATGGAGACATGGTCAAACTAGGAGGTAAAGACATCATCGGAAGCATTTGGAGGGGTGATGATGTAACAGAGGATGACCCCTCTTCTTGAAACATTTGGGCAAAGAACAGATTTTTATTTATATTTTTCTGCAGAAAAACGGATTAGACTAAATTAAAGCAGGCACCTTTAGATTTGAATTAAATCGCAGTTCCAAAATGAGGAAAAAATTCCCAAGAATTACTTAAGATCAACGCAGAAATATTAGTAGCTACAAAAGCATGAAACAGAGGAAAAAGGGCAAAATTAGTTGCAAAATTCAAGAACTCACTAACCAGACAAAGATTTCTGAATTGCTTTACTGGGTTTTTCAATTCAACAAGAACCCACAAGAAGCCCCATGCAAATTTCCAGAACCAGCCAGAGCACTTAAAATCTTTTCTGTTCAAGAAATAGAGAGAGAAAGATGTAGAGAGAGACAAAGGGGTTTCTATTTATTTCTCAATTTAAGGTTATTGTAGAGGAGGAGGAGGAGGATTTGTTAGACGACCACGTTGCGATGTGGGAGTAAAGCGTGAGGGGAGTTGTTTTGTCGTGACTGGTTTGGTGTCCTTTTGCCTGTTTGTAAGAATATGGAATTTGTGAGAACAAGTGCCCATCTTTGTACCTTTGTTTTTTCTTCTGCTTTATTATTTTTTCACAATTAAATAAAAAAAAAAATAATGGTTCTTGAAATTTGTTCAAATTTAATGTCTGAGGATATCATCACTTGTCATTTTCTCCTCAAATGGAGGAAGGAAATACAGAGTCTCTGTTTGACAGTGACGCCCTACTACTTTCTCTACCTGCAAAATAATTACTCGCCCATCGGAAATTCCTATATACTTTCTCCATTTTGTTTTTTTACTAATTAATTAATTTATTTATTATTGTACTATTTATTAGGTTTGTCTGAAATTTGAATCAAAATTCAGTTGGACTTTTGTTTGATGACCATTTTATATATAATCTCTGCGAAAATTGGAAACAAAATCATCCGTAAATTACATTTACCCAGAGGTAATTTCAAATTACGAAAATACCCTTATTGTTTCGGTAAGTATAACCACCCCTCAGCTACAAATCTTCTTACTCTAGATTATGAGGAATATTCTCAAGTTTGTACCCATTTGACACCATTCAAGCTCCCACATTTTGAAACAAAATGATAAGAAGATGTGCCTCTTCACTTGTAAATATCAATAGTGGTGCATCGAAAACTGCAGCTTTGCAACAAGTACAAACTAGAGAACAAAACACAGAATCTAGAAAATTAAGTCGAATTTGACACCATAAGGATCGACGTGTAAAAAAATCCGTATCTGAGGGGTATTTGTAATAACCAAAACAAGAGGGACTTTTTTGTAATTTAACATTACCTCAGGGGTGGCCGTAATCTAATCTTGATTTTATTAGTATTCTAATCAAAATTATATATGAGATATTTAAATTTCCAATTGAATATAATATTTTGGGGAAAAAAACTATTTTTCTTACCTAAAAAGGACAATTCACTACATAACGTAGTCAAAATACTAGAATTGTGTTTGTAAGTTGCTTTGGCAGGCTCATAAGAAAATTTTGGAATCACCTTCACTTTTGTTTTATGTTTGTCATGACACAAGGTGGATAAGGAATCAAAGGTCTGTGCCCTAAAACAAAAAAAGTCTAAAATAATATTCTTCAAGAATCACTAAGATCCAAACACGCCCTAACAAAGCCAAACAATAATGCCATCAGTTTTGTTCCCAAGTGTGGGAATTGCAAGAAATTCTCACACATACTTCCAAACACACACTTCTCTTTTCTTCTGACTTTTCAAATTAGGTGCTCCTCAATTTAAACCATCCATAAAGTAAACATCACAATTTGCAAGATTTGGTACTCTCTTTTCACCTGCTTTTTTAAATCAATATATTATATATAATAATATTTAAAAAAAGAAAAAGAAAGAAACAGGTCAATAAAGACATCTGCATAATTCAAATAATTTCTTTTAGGACAAAAATCTTCATATTAAACGGTGGATTTTTGGGGGTAGTTTGGCAAGAAAATTTGAATCGTAAGGGTTTTTTAGAACATAGATGTGCCGAATGCAATAAAACCCCGGAAATTATTCGTTCGATACGTCAAGTAATGTTGGAATAGACGACGAGGGATTTATCAATAAATATGAGAAGCATATAAGATTCTAACTCCAACAAAACCAAAAAAAAAAAAACCGGAGCAGTTGAACCAAAATTAGAAAGATAGTCGAGAATCTGCTAAGTCTTTCATGTTATGCAAATTTTTCATTATGTGCAGTTGTTGGCTTCTCCATCTGCTCAATTAGATACCTCCAAAAAAAAAAAGTCGCAGTTTCTTAGTGCTTCTCTTGTAGCTGTTCTAGTCGCGTCTACCGGTTTAAATACTAACTAAGAAAAATGAACGAGTCCCGTAAAAAAATGTTCAACTCTTGAACAGAGTGTCTATTGTATGGTGAATAATTGATAGTGAATAAATCTTTACACAGTAAAGAATATTGAAAAGGTTTGAAACTTACCTTAAGAACTTTGTTCTCGGAGCTGAGAAAGGGAAACTGCAATCTGAGCACCCACGCGTGCGTTATTTTTCACAAGAGCGATATCTAATTCCCACATTAAGGAAATTCAAATGATGGAAGAATTAAAAAAAAGCAGCTGTTAAAATCGATTACGAATTTAATTTTACTAGTAATATACTACTTTTTTACCAGTTATTAAGTAATTAGTAGTAATATTTGGTTACGATGCTGAAGCATTTGATTAAAGGATACTCGAAGCAAGGGAGGCTCCTCCGGTTAGCTCGTTCACTCTAGCAAGTAAAAAAGGAGTTTCGGCACTACCAGTGATATTCTTCTCTCTGTGTTGCAAATTAATTTTATTAAAATATTGAATGGCATGATAAATATAATATTTAAACTAGTTATGGAATGGACTAACCGAGATTCTTGAAGAGCTTTCTGTATTGCTGATTCGATTGTTTTTCCTGAAGCAGAATGTTCGCTCGGAATAGGGACTCCTATTAGAATTCCAGTCCCGAGTTTAAGATTACTGCTCGTATCTGTGATTTTTTAAAGATAACTAAATTAGCAAATTAAGAAAATAAAAACATTAAAAAAGAAAAAACCCAAAAAGATGACATAAATACAACGCACCTATTAGTCGGGCACACTCTTCGGGCGAATCAACACGACTAGGTGCCTATATTTTTACGTCAAATAATGAATTAACGAAATGAGGAAATCAAATCTAAGAAATCAACGTACTTCTATTAAATTCAGCATTAAAGTTTCGATAACACGAAAAGGAGTTACCTTGAAGCCACTTTTATCGGTGAAAAAGGCAGGGAATTCGCTGGTCTGATATGCAGTAACACATACTCCTTGAGTTTCCTGGACGCAAACGAAGCATTTTTTTATAGATATTTTAATAATTAATTAATTCCATTAGCCTATAAATATTAATGGAGGTAAAGGGTGGCGCAAATTACCAAATACTCCAGCGTTCTTGAAATATCTAATATTGATTTCACTCCTGCAGAAACTACAGCAACAGGTGTCCTTCCCAGCTCTACCAGATCCGAAGAAATATCCATTGCTGTTACCAAAAAAATATAAAAATAAACTATTGGAAATTAATCAGAAACAAATCGATATATATATATATATATATATATATATATATATATAAAGTAGCATAGACTGAACGTACTACTCTCTCCATGTCTATGAACTCCACCAATACCCCCGGTGACGAATATTGGAATGCCAACCTACACAAGATCGAATTAACATTCAGCAAACATTATTTTCTTTTTAAATAGTACCCCGAAGAAAAACGAAATAAGCATGAAAAAAGTCAATTATCATACCATCGATGCAAAAAACATTGTTGCAGAAACAGTTGTCGCACCATTCCCTCTGGTAGCTATCTAGAAAGGTGACAAGAAAAATAATCCTTTTGGTAACAAATAATTTCCCGATGCATTAAAACTTTTTATCGAAAATATAAAAATAATTCATTTGAAGAAACTCCTTGAGACTTTTAATCCAACTCTGAGACAAGTAAGTGTAAACTAGCATGAAATACTCACAACATGTGCAATGTCTCTACGAGCTGTCTTTCGAGCCTTTCTTCCTAGAATAGCAAGCCTTTCGAGTTCTTCCACAGATAAACCTTGAAATTAAATGTTATGCATCAGACATTTTTTTTACGAATACCAGCAAAAAGTCTGGAAAAAAGAATCATTAAAGAATTATACAATTTCAAATATTCATGAAAGGATACGTTAATTTTGCTGCTACCATCCGAACAAGTAAGATACTCAAAAGGGTAAATTGCTAACTTAACATGTCATATTATCAGCCATGATGATCTTTACTCGATGCACCATTTTACAAAATTCAAGCTCCAAATTTTGTAAGAGCAAAGATTCTATTCGAAAAGTCAATGCAAGTCAAACTAATAAAGAAAGTTTTGGACAATCACCTATGCACGATACGCCGTCCAAAATGGCAATAGTTGCAGGTACAGCTCCGTTCTGCCTTACTATTTCCTCCACCTCTTTGGCTGTCTCCAAATTTTGCGGATACGGCATTCCTACGTACATGATAAAAAAAGATAAGGGAGAAGTGGCACTTATTTATTGCTCGATTACATAAACCACGAGTGTTTATACAATATAAAACAATTGTGCATAGAGTTTAGAAACCATAGTTTCTTGAACAACACTGCATTATGAAAAAATAAAAACATCATTACTTTTGTATGCATTACGCAATTGTTTACGAAACAAAGGCAAGCATGGAAACACGAACTAAACTATCATCACAAACTCACACATACCTACTAAAAATTACACAAACTGTCATTTAAATGTAATGCAATTGCAAATAGGTCCCTTGATTACTCTCAATTTTGATTTCCATCGACCATAATTGAATCAAAATACGAAAAAAACAAAAATAAAAATAAAAATGTATGTCAATTTCGTCTCGGGTGAATCTTACCATGAGAAATAATGGTGGATTCAAGAGCAACTACTGCTTTGCCAAGTGATAAAGCTTCCGAAACTTCTGGGGATATCTTAATTAGGCTTTCACCCTATTACAAACAAACGATTAAACTGTAATCAACGTGTGCAAAATTACTGCCATAAATATTTTTCCTCTTTACTCAATTAAAACAATTTCAGAACAAAATTAAATTCTCAATTCTCGTGAAGAAAAAAATAGTTACCTTGGGGGTGGGATTAGTGGGGTTTAAGTGTTTCTGGAGGTTTGTTATTCTGGAGAGTGCCCAAGACGCCATTTTTTGCTGAATGTGTTATGTTGCAGAAGCGATTGTCGCGCTTTTATAGTGTTGTAGTGGAGATGCAAAGTCGTGTTGTTTTCATTTACTTGGGATTAAAAAACGTGTTGGGCATAATTGAAATTCATTTGTAGACAAACCCAAGTTAACTGCCCCAATAAGCCTAATTAGGAGAATATAATATATTTTTGGGTAAATTATGAACATTCCCCTTAACTTATACTAAATTACGAAAAATACCTAGATCTATTCGTAATCACCAAAAAACCCTTGAGGTTTGTTTTCGTCTTACACCAACCCTATCACTTGCAATGTTTTTTTTTTTGTGATTCCAAGGAATAGACTTTACACAATTTCAGATATTTTATTTTATTTATCACCTATTTAAAAGAAGGTATAATAGATTGTACACATTTTTTGTTAAAAAAATTCGATTAATAGTTATTACGGATCAATGGGCGTGTTTTTCGTTATTTAACCTAAGTTACGGGAGTTTTCTTAATTTACTCTATATTTTTTTTTTCTAAAAAACGGATTATTTTATTATTTGAAAATCCAAAATTAAACGGCTACCACACATATTCCTAATTTCTATTTTAATTTTAATTTCATTTGCCACTGCTCTCACTCACTCTCTCTCTCTCTCTCTAAGTTTCTCTCTCTATCTGAATATGTTCATGGCGGCCAGGACTCCACTCTCTCCCACCACTGATATTCCCCTTTCAATTAAAGCTTTCACTAAGCGCCGTCAGGCAACCAATTTTTTCACTTCTCCGTCGCCGAATTCGCCGTCTCTCCGTTACGGCTTCAAGAGAAAAGCACCGCCACCGTCATCTGCATCAAGATCAAATGTCGTCGTCAGCGAACAAGTTATTGAATCTCTTACTACCTCTGACTCAACCCGAGTTTCTCAATCTACCCCTTCGACGCCCTCTTCTTCGTCCAAGCTCGTTCTCGTTGTTGGTGGCACCGGCGGCGTCGGTAATTCCCCCATTTCGCATTCATCAGTACAAATATATATATGTGTGTGTGCTTATCTGCGTGTTTATTTTTGTATTCTCATAACATGGAGCTTATAATAGGAATCTCCATGCAAAATTACCTGTTACGAAGCTAAATTTAGTTATCGAAAACATTGGAATTTTGACCTAGGATTTTTTAATTTAGGGGAAATAGAGAAGAGTGCTATCAGATTTGAGGTCTGAGATGATTAATTTAGGGCAGAAATTTGTTCTTCAGTGACTAAACTAACAAGTAAAATATTGACGGTTCTACCCCTGGAAGTAGTCTCATATGAATAACTTTCATGCAATATTTGTTTTATGGTGCCAAAATTAACAATAAAAAAATACTAAAATAATGTGAACGGATAAAAAAGACGAAGCATGTAGGTTTTATTCTGTGTTTGAGGCTTAATCATCCTGAAATTAAGCTGTCACGGTGGTAAACGGATACTACTCAGTTTGAGATAAACACTAGCGACTTTCTTGTTATTTCTGTTAATTTGTGTGTATTTGGTATTCAGGGCAATTGGTTGTAGCATCACTGCTTACTCGGAACATCAAATCACGGCTTTTACTCCGAAATACGGAGAAGGCCGCCACTCTTTTTGGCAAACAAGATGAGGAAAAGTTACAGGTTTTTTTATTTAAATGTGAATCAATTGTGTCTGTTATAGTGCTTATTGTTTAGCTTTCCAGCCAAAAAAATAATTCGTCTTTTTTTTTTTTTTTATAAATTCAGGATGTCGTAATTTCTTAAAGCATCTTTCTGAACTTGCTAGGTGCGGCAAGGCGACACACGGAATCCAGAGGATTTGGATCCTTCTATATTTGAGGTTTGTGAATAATTTCATCTACTTTCAGCTCTCGATTTATTGTTTTCCCAAAAAGTCACTAATATTAGATTTTTTATTTTATTTTACAGGGTGTGACACATGTTATATGTTGCACTGGAACGACAGCCTTTCCGTCTAGGAGATGGGATGGAGATAATACGCCTGAAAGAGTAGGTCAGAAATTCTCACTTCTCAAATAATAGTTCAGAGCGTTCGTCTTTGAAAAGAATTGAACTCCAAACACTTGTTTTTGTTTCTTAATAGACTGGGAAGGGGTGAAAAACCTTGTATCGGCATTGCCTTCGTCTTTGAAAAGAATTGTTCTTGTTTCTTCTGTTGGAGTCACCAAGTCCAACGAACTTCCATGGAGGTATCTTTCTGTGTCTCGATATTTATGAAATCGGCAAAAGCTTTTCCGTTGCTCTTTTCTCTAACTTTTTTTTTTAATTTTTTTTATATATAGCGTAATGAACCTTTTTGGTGTTCTGAAGTATAAGAAAATGGGGGAAGACTTTGTTCGTAATTCAGGCCTGCCATATACAATAATCAGGTTTGAAACTTCCCATTTTAAGAAACTTATGTTTTTTAAAAGTTATATATATAATTATTGAATTGCATTTCTTATGGCAGGCCAGGCAGGTTAACTGACGGACCCTACACATCGTACGATCTTAATACTCTACTCCAGGCTACTGCTGGGGAACGCCGAGCTGTGGTTGTAGGTCAAGGTATTGAGCCTTCTCATTTTTCGATTTCATTTATAAAATAAATAAATTATATTTGATGCAATATATTCTCATTTAAAAAAAAAATCTTTGTTCGTATACTTGTGTTGGTTAACAGGGGATAAACTTGTGGGAGAGGTTAGCAGGCTTGTAGTAGCAGAAGCTTGCATACAGGTGCTCGACTTCGATTTCACCCAATCCCAAATCTACGAAATCAACTCTGTCAAGGTATATTTTCTAAACGTAATCTATGCATATCTACTTTTTTTCACGTTAGAAGCTTCATTGTAAAATATAACCTCCATTTTATACACGAGTCGACAAGTACATGTTAAACAAATGCAAACAAAATTGAAACTCTTTAAAATCCAGAATATATATATTGCATGAACTATATAGATATGTTGCTGGTAATTTCTTGAATCTTTCGTTTTCACTGCGATTTTGCCAGTGCTCGAGTCAGCATATGCAACAGGGGGCCATGGCCCCCAATGGCTTCTAAAAAATTCCGTATTTAATTATACAGAAATTTTGTTAATTTTGTGAAAAAATAATGCAGGGGGAAGGACCGGGAAGCGATCCTGAAAAGTGGGAGGAATTATTCAAGGCTGCTCAGAAATCACTACCGACGTTGTAATCTCATTAGATAGACGTGTATATATATACACACACTGAAACAAGTTTCAAACTGCGAAGGTTAGTTTGAAATGGTTGTTCGTGTTACACGAAAGTGATGTACATAACTTAATACAGATACTGCAACTTGGATCAGTGGAGTCGAAGTTCGTATGCCAAAATTATGATAAAAATTAATCAGGTTGTAAGAATATTTACGTAATCTTTACAGTTGTTCGACAAATAGATTAAATGCAATTTCCTTTTTACCATGATCCAAAAAAAAATTCTCTTAAATTACGAAACTAGAATCAGGGTTCGTATGCGAAAGTTATGATGAAAATAAATTAGTTGTAATGTATGGACATACTTCAAAATATATAGGGTTAAATACAAAAACACCCTTGTACTATGGATTTTGTATCATTTACCCCCTGTACTACACATGAATACAAAAAAACCCCTGCCATTATATTTTTTTCCAAAATTTGACGAAAATACCCCTGCTAAACCTATAAATATACGGGTTTGTTTGAGTCATTTTCCACTATATTTTTTTAACATTTTCGGTCAATTTTACTTGGGAAATTTTTATTTTTTATTTTTTCCTTCAAAACATTTAATTACTTCGATTTTTTTTTTTAAATTTTCTGAATAAAAACCTTTTATTTTTGTCATTTTGAATTTCTTCATTTTTTTCTTAAATGTCTTCCGGTAGTTCAAATTCTCAACAATAATAGGATTGTAAAGATGTTTGTAATCTTAGGATGTTTGAACTACCGGAAGACATTTAAGAATGTTTTTTTGAAGAAACTCAAAATGACAAAAATAAAAGGTTTTATTTAGAAAATAAAAAAAATGTAAGCATTAGATGTTTTGGAGAAAAAAGTATAAATACCAAAATTTTCAACGTAAAATTGACTGAAAATGGTAAAATATATAGTGGAAAATGGCTCAAACTATATATATCTATATGCTTGAGTAGGGGTATTTTCGTCATATTTTGGAAAAAATGCAATGTGAGGGGGGTTTTTGTATTTATGTGTAGTACAGGGGATAAATGATACAAATTAAAGTCCATAGTACATGGGTGTTTTTGTATTTAGCCCAAATACATATGTAATTATTAATTATAAATATAAAAAAACATTTTTTCCTTTTTCTTTTTTGTAAATAAATAAATTTCAGTGGGTGAGGTTTATAACTAATCTTTATGGGGATGCAAGCAAGTTGTAACTTGCAAGTTACAACAAATTCCATATCCTGTTAAAAAAACAACTTTCATACTATGTAATAATATAATAATATGGGCAAATTACGGATACTCCGAGGTAATTAATGTCAAATGACAAAAATAAAAATTATCTTGTTTGGGTAATTATACCTACCCTCCTCAACTATGTATTCTTTTACGGAAAATCCCCTTATTCACTAGGTAACTTTAACACCATACATGTAAGACAATACGTACTTGAATGGTGATTGCGTAATTACCCAAACATAAAGAGTTTTTTTTTTCAATAATTTGACATTAGCTCGGGGTGTCCGTAATTTGCTCTAATAATATAGATCTTGTCGATTATATATAATGTATATATACATAATTATATGAATACATACTAGTTTCTGAAAAGTATAAAAATAAAAGAAGGGGTGGGGCATCAAATCAATAGCAAGTTGCAAATCCACCCCCCTCCCCCCTTCTTTGGGTAATAGTTGATGCATGCATTATGGGCAACTTATTCAACTAACATTTTTAAATGCATTTTAATATGGCGACGGATATATGCAAGCCCATTTTTTTACTAGTTCAAACCTATATAGAGAAGTTTATTAGTTCAAGCTCGTAAATTAATTTAATTTTATTACATGAAGACCAAACATGACGAATATACCCTTATCAATAAATAATGCCCAAATACAAACAAACTCTATTTTTCATTTGTTCAAGACAAAAAAAAAAAAAAAAGTAAAAGAAAAAAACAAAAAAATTGAGAAAAAAAATAGAAAAAACTCACAATTGCCGCCACCAAACCGCCGAGACACCGATCAGCGAGACTTCCACCGCGCCGACGACGACCAGCGACCCACCGCACCACCTCCACCGCACCATTACCACCATCCCGCCACCACCAACAAGTTTTTTACTAAACTTTTGTTCGTCAATTCAAACACATTAATCGAGCATCGATTCTTGATAAATATGCGTGGATGGACATTAATCTATGCTTACTTCTTGTTGGGTTGCATGCTTTAGCCGATTTTGGAAAAAAAATTGAGATTGAAATTGATTTTTTTGTGTGTTTTCGTTGGTTTCCCAAATTGGTTTATCCAGATCGATTTTGTACACGAAAATCGGTGTTACAATGCCGATTTTTGTTAACCAAATCGGCGACATAACGCCGACTTTACAAGTCAAAATCGGCGTTGTAACGTCGATTTTTTTTTTTTTTTTTTATGATTTATGTTTTTTATTTGGTTTTGAATTTCATTAAGGGTAAATTAGTATTTTTATGTTGGAGGTCTTGAACTAATAAAAAAATGTGCTTGCATATATCCTCCGCCTTTTAATATAGTTTGACTAATTAATCAATATATGTCTCTTTTAAGAATTTATTTTCTTCGATATTATCTATCATTTCACAATTTCAATGATGCATTAATTACATATTTTTTAATTATATTCTTATTAATTCTCCAACATTTTTTTCTACATTAATTAGTAAATAAGGATATTTTGATGTATTTATATTTATTTCTTCTAAAATCAACACATATTGATTGAAATTCTTAAGACTCGTGCGAATGTGAGAACAACACATGCATATATATTTAGGAGTTGATGGAGGATAACTTTAGACGAAGCTCGAAATATTTGACAATGTACGTAAGCCGCCGGCATGATCTCCATTAATCATCATCAACCATATTATATATTGTTCTTCCCCTTTAATTAAAAAAAAAAAAAAGAGTAGGCCAATTATGACTAGATCATGTCAAACTTCTGACTTTCATGCATGTTCTAATTACTTAATAAATTAATTAATAATTAATTAATAACCAACCAAATAAAATAATAGGCTACTTGATTTTTTGAGCTCCCTATATATATATATATATATATATATATATATATATATATATATATATATATATATATATATATATATATATATATATATATATATATACTACTCGATCGTATTCGGCATCGGAACAACACGCAGCTCGTTTTTTCGGAAAATTTAGACACAAGTAAGATTATATATATAATGGCAATTATGAAAATGAATATAGTAATTGGTGGTTTTGCGAGGGCAAGTGCAACGCCAACAATAGAGAGGAAACTACTAGAAAGTCAAGCAAATCATATTAGGCTGATGCCGGAAAGAGTACGGAAATCGAAATCGAGAGTTCTGATAGTCGGCGGCGCTGGAGTTGCTGGCCGGAACACCGCCGCTGCACTCTCCAAATTCTGTCCCGATCTTCATATTGTCATCGCCGGCCGTAATAGGTGATTTTCATTTTTCTTTTTTTCTTCTTCTTTTTTTTTTTAATTATTTTTGCAATGCCTCTGCAAATGTAGCTTGTGTTGGGTTTACTTTCGATTTTTGAGTAATATATACATTTCTGGGAATATATGTATATATTATTGAAATGATGATATATATATAAACTGGAAAATTACGTAATGTATCTATTTGACTTCAATAGTGATTAATGACATTATTTTACTGCTAAACCAATTATTAAGATTTTTTAATCAAAATAATATAATAAAAAAAAATACGTGGGGAAATAAAATAAATTTGCTTATCCGTGTGAAGTGTATATATAATATTATATGATCAAAATATTGAGGCTATTTATTTAATTTCCACATGAAATGTTAATCTTATCTTATATATAAAAGAAATAAACTCTGGGCAATTTTAATGGTATTTTTGTAATTATTTTTATTATTTTTATTTTTTTTACTACTTTTCAACAATTATCAATCTCCTATTTTTCATTAATATATCTCAAATCTTATTATATAAAGATAGAAATTCGATTTGTTAAATCTAAACAGGTAAGATTTAAAATAATTAATGTTATATAAAATATGAGTAATACTATATTATTAAATTTTATTATGTTAATGTACTATATTTTCTTATTATGTATTAAATTGATTTTTTTTTTCATTTTTGAATTGGAATAAAATAAATATATATAAATTCCTCTTCATTTAAAAATGGCCATTTTCTCTTACATTTAAAAAAATCTGTGTGCAGGGAAAAAGGTGGTCGAGTTGTAGCAACGTTGGGTGATAACTCGGAGTTTGCTCAAGTCGACATTGAAGATGTCAATTCTTTACACGCAGCGATGACTGGTTTTTATTTTCCCCACTTTTTCTTACCTCAACAATTTTGGAATGCACATCAACTGTTTGTATTAATGTCCCAATGAACCCAAAATTTGATTGTATTCATAAATATGATCTCTGTTTGCTGATTACCTTCTTTCAAATTGCAGATGTGGACGTTGTAGTTCACGCAGCTGGCCCGTTTGAATACGCAGACTGTAATGTTTTAGAAGCCGCAATCCGGACCAAGGTAAGAACTACGAACATGATTCTTGTCTTGTTTTTTTCTTTTGCTTCCGAAGATTATGTTTATCATGGTGTTTCTCTGCATCTAAAACAGACAGCATATATCGACGTCTGTGACCACGAAGGATATTCAAGGCGTGCAAAGTCATACAAGAACAAGGCAATGGCTGCGGGTGTTCCCGCCATTACAAACGGCGGATTCAATCCAGGAGTCAGCAATTGTAATGTTTATAACATTCTTGTTCGATTTTAATTGTCTTTTTAGTACGCGTACAGAACAAAATGAATGTGAAATAAATATTCAGTTTCGACTTTTTCTAATTCTATGTTTTGATCCATTGTGTGACAGTGATGGCAGCAATGCTTGTCGATGATGCAAAGAGTGAAAGCAGAGGCCAACCTGAGAAGCTGAGGTAATCATCCAAAATATTAGTGCGATTATTCGTATTTGTTGCTTGTCTTTAAGTAAGACGTTTTTCTTAATCTTGATTCAGTTCTTCTTAGAGATTTAATTATCTTATCATAGCTATTTCGTCGATCAGATATTTTCCTTGATTCTTCTCTACTTGCTTTTTCTTACTTACTAATGCCGTCTGCCCAGATTCAACTATTTCACCGCTGGCAGTGGCGGCACTGGTCCAGGAGTTCTGGGCACAACCTTATATCTTATGGCAGACGAGGCGGTTACATACCATAAAGGTTGATTTTTCCTCCCTACACGGCTACAAATGATTATGATCTTAAGGTTTACTGAATTAGAAAAAAAGAAGGGGCATTTGCAACTTATACTGACTTCTTTATTATTAGTTTAATCTGCATTTTTCTCCATTGTCCGTTTTGTTTTTCACCGTAACATTGAATTATTTCAGGAGCAAAAGTGACGTCGAGGCCTTACACCGATATGCTCAACACCGACTTTGGAGAAGGGATTGGCAAGAAGGAGGTTTTTCTTTTGTACGTCATCTCCTCACTCTAAAAGCACTGAATTACGGCAAATATTTTCAGCCGAATATATTTTTACGTAAATTGCACGTACCTCTCTGAATTGAACCCATTTTACGAATAAGCTAAACATGAATATGCCTCTCGAAGTCTCTTTTAAAATGGTAAAGACAATCTTAATTCGAGCATGAAAACACTTGTTTCAGTCCAAGGAATCTTTTAAATACATCTACTGTTTTTGCTTCCGCAATAAATACATATAAAGATTTATTTGATCCATCTTCTTTGGCTTCGTATCCTCTCCTTTTGATATCATTGTTTCCCTCTTTTTTTTTTTTTTAAATCTTTTTTCTTTATTTATTTATTTATACATAGGAATGTGCCAGAGGTGGCAAGTGCTCACGAGGTTTTTGGAGTACCGAATATCAGTGCTCGATTTGGAACTGCCCCATTCTTCTGGAATTGGACTCTTTCAGCTATGATCAAAATCCTGCCTACTGTATGCTAACAGCACTATATAATTGCTCTCTACATTTCACAATCTTTTATTCGAAAAAGAATAATCAAACATTAAAAAAGAAAATGTTTGTGCATGCATTCTGACAAATTACCTCGGATTTGTCCCAAATTTGAAGGAAATTCTTAAGAACAAAAACATAGTTCAGATGTTGGTGCAACTATCTTATCCAATGATTCGCGCGGTGGATGTAATATCTGGGCAGAACGCCTCAATAAAGGTACGTAAAAATTTGATAACTTTAATTTGCATATCCTTTTAATAAGCACTTCCATACGACGACAAGGGAGATATATATCCTTCTTCTTGATAACATTACCGGTCTATTCAACAGGTTGATTTGCAATGCTCTGATGGATATAATTCATCGGCAATTTTCAGCCACAAAAGGCTGTCGGAGTAAGTTTTCGAGTAGTACATCTTTCACTTTGATTTCGGAAAATACGAAAATATCTAGAAACAACATAATTATAATTTGGTCTATTGTCTTAAAACTTAAGAGCTGCTGGAACTGCAACCGCTGCGTTTGTTATTGCGGTTCTTGAGGGAAGCACAAAGCCAGGAGTTTGGTACCCCGAAGAGGTATATATATATATATATATATATATATATATATATATATATATATATAGATATAATTTGCATTTACACACCCCATATATATTATTATTATTATTATTGTCGATATATTAATTAGTTTTCGAGTATATCGTATTTGCAGCCTGAAGGAATAGCGGTTGAGGCCAGAGAAACGCTCCTTAGGCGCGCTTCATATGGAGCAACCGAGTTTCTAATAAGCAAGTATGCACTTGCTACTGCTTTATATATATATATATATATATATATATATATATATATATATATATATATATATATATATATTATATTTTGTGCATGATTTGATAAACTGATTCTATAAGGTTTTTTCCAATACAGATCATTTTGCAGAAGAAAAGAGATTTAAGGCAACTACTAATACGTGGGATATGTTGATGAAAAGAGCCTAACAACCACTGGTCTTTATTTTATTTATTTAATTATTATTATTATTATTTCGGTTACTCGTGGTTCGAGCTTCGTCTGAGTAATCATCGGAGAAGAAGGTCTTCTCTTGTAATTTGTTCGTCATGTAAATCCAAATGCACATTCAATCTGTATATATATATACTCGAGCTGGATTTTCGGGCGCTTTATTATGTGATCAACGATTTTTTTTTTTCGGTTTAAAACTCACTACCAATTAAAATTTGTTTGTTAAACAGTACAATTTATTACACAATTGTTTTTTTTTCTTTTGCAATTCAATATAACACATTAAATGAAATAAACTCTTTATATGAAAATATCTTTTGGAACATCAACTAGTTGGAGGATTTAATCTTTCTTTCTTTTTTTTTGAGTTTGTAAAAGTCTTTGATCCAACAAAAATATTCAAAGAAACATCATAGCTACCTACTCACATTATAGAACTTAATTTTTTTATTTTATTGTTTACAACTGTATACGTGGGATGAATATTTCCTAAAAGTCAATGAAATGTTTCAGTCATCCATCATAATCCGTTGACTTTACTATTATGTTTACAGTAAATGAAGGATCGGGATTCTGGTCTTCTAATGCTATACTCGATGAAATATGTTAAAAAATCTTTAACAATTTGTTTACATACATTACACACACTCATATATACGTGTGTTTAACGAGTACTTGTATTGTATCTATATAAATTTATAATTCAAAATCACTCAGTGTATTATACCAGATGTAGCAAATAGTCTATCAATGCTAAAATATCAAAAGCAATTTTGGACCATATTGATTTTTTGTACACAATTAAAAATTGTATAATAAAATGGCTTTATGTTATTTTCATAAAAAAAAAATATCTGAAGATATTTAAAAAAGTGAATAAGAGTAACTATCTTGCAACACAATAACTTTGCTTTATACTCGTGGTCGATACCATATCTCAATATTTTGGGACGACGTCATCAAAATTAGTAGAGTAGCAATTAAATTTATTTTAAATTCTCTTTATAATAAGAAGTAATAATTTGTCAACTTGACCAAAATGACCAAATAAACAAAAATATAAGATTTAACAATATTTGACCAAAAAGAAATAACAAAAAGCTAAACATTACTTTCTGTTGGAGTGGATTGGTCTCCAAATTTGAACTCATCCTTTCAAAATTCAATAAAACAAAAAAAAAAAATAAAAAAAAACACAAAAAAGAAAAAAGAAAATGTCAGAACATCTTCTAGATAAGATTTCCCACATGAGTTATCAAATCCCACTTGCATTCTAACACTCAAAAACCTTTTGATACCGACAGAATACAAAAATTTATTTATTTATTTATTTATTTTAATTTTTGATTTGTAATTTAATTTAAGTCAATAATGCCGCCCTCTCCAAAAAAACGTGTGCCCTTCTCCTTGAGCCGCGTCAGCCGTCGCTTTCTCTCTCCCCCACTTACTTTCTCTCTCTACAAATCGTCAGTCGCCCCCCCTTTTCTTAAACCGCCAATCCTATCCACTTCTCCCCCTTTATATATAAACTTTCCTCCTCTGCTGCTATTTCACTATCCCCACTCTCACAATTCACACACTTTTTTTCTCCGAGAGAAAAAAATCCCCAATTCCACTTTTACCAGATCAGAAGAACTTGAATGACGGCGACGGAGTCCTTCCGCGGAGGAGAAATCGCCGGAGACGATTCGTTCGATCGTTTGCCGGACGAGGTGGTGCTCTCGATTTTCGAGAAATTGCAGGACGCTAGGTCACTGTGCTTGTCCATGGCTGCCTGCAAGCGTTTCCGATCAATCGCGCCTCAGGTCGGAGAAATCTTCCTGCCGGTACCTCATCAGAAGAAATCGGCGATTAAGGAATCCGATCAACAAACACCCAGGGGTTTCTTCAGGAATCTCGTGATTAAAGCTTTGATGAAACCCTACAATTTCATCTCTCAAATTGTCAGATTCAAGTCGAAGAGCGACGACAACAACGACCTAGATTTCTACTCCTACTACGTGCCCAACGAAATCCTGAAATCCTTCGAAGAAATCCGCGCTCTCCATCTCCGGCTGCCCTGCCATGGAAATCAGAAACACGGTTCGAAGAGGAACGGCAGAAACCCGGCGACTTTCCTGAAATGGAAGGCTGAATTCGGGCGAGAGCTCCACAGCTGCGTGATTCTCGGCGCCAAATCCTGGACCGAGAAGCCCCCCCTAAAGGAGGAGAATTCGATCGCGTCCGATCAGGAGGAGTCGCGGTTCATGTCGGACGACGATCTGAAGATAAGGATCGTGTGGACGATTTCATGTTTGATAGCCGCCTCCGCCAGGCATTATCTGATACAGGAAACGGTGAAGACTCAGAAAAGCATCGCAAACGTGGTGGTCTCCGACGAAACCGACCAGGGCCGGCTCTGTATGAACAGAGAGCAGATCGAAGAGACGAGGGAATTGAAGGCGAATCGGAGTGGTGAGGTGTCGGAGTACCGGAGCAGAGTGCCGGCGTTGAGGATGAAGATGTGGTATCTGGAGAGGCTGGAGCTCTCCGGCAAGGTGATGGAGGGTGCGACGCTGGTCGTCATAAGGCCGGCCACATCCGGCGGTGTGGAGGCGGAGAAGGTGAAGAAGGGGATGATGAGCGACGGCGATATGGTGGCCGGAGCGTTTGGTGGTGAGGAACGGGAGGGGAAGGTGCTGGATGAAGCCGTGAGGAAATTGATGGTGGCCAAAAAATGTTACACGTTGGAAATGAATTCATTTTGAGTTGTGATAGAAAATTAAAAATTACAAAAAAAATAATCATTTTTTTTCTTTTTTGTATTTTTCTTAGGGATTAGAAGTTGCCAGAATTGACCAGTTTGGGGTCCAATTTCCTATTCTTTGAAGTTGGTGTAGTAGTACATAAATATCTCTTTTCTTTTAGTGTAGTTTACAAAATTTAAAACACTTGACATTGTGGTCGGCACGTTTGTAAATTTACAGATTTATTTTGGTTGTTTGTTAATACATCAAAGTTCTAAGAATATTTTTTGTAGTTTACCCAATTTGTTTTGAGAAATTTCTGAAAATTACCACCAAACATGCTATGAAAGTTGTTAACAAAACAAATCAAAGTTGAAGGCGTATTTTCGTTCGATAATCAGCGTAAAGTTCGGTCCGAACATGATCTCGATTAGTAGAAAAAAATCTAAATATGTTTAAAAGTCGAGCTACTCCAGCTCAAATTCTCGATTAAAGCCAAAGCACATCAAGGTACAACGCATATTTTTGTTCGATAAGCAGCGTAAAGTTCAGTCCGAACATGAGTTCGATTAGTAGAAAAAAATCTATATATGTTTAAAAAGTCGAGTTACTCGAGCTCAAATTCTCGATTGAAGTCAATTCGAGTTGGAGTCGATAGCTTATCTAACAAAAGAAGAAAAATATGTATACACACACCCCACAAGATGGAAGTACAAATCAAATTCAATAACTCAATTCATTTCAAGCTACAAATGTTGCACCAAGGTCCAAGAATCACTACTACAGCTACAAGCATTTTGTCACCAAAACATCAACCATGCTTCCTTTTTTTCTTTTCTTTTTTTCCCAAAAAATAAATCCCAAAACAAAATATCTTTACATCAATCAAACTACAAGATGAATTTTCAGTTCAATACGGATCCATCACATGCTAAACTCTTTCTGAGATTTTGTATCTCACCCGAAGCCAAAATTAGACAAGGGAGTAACCCTTTATCGGATTTTCATCTGAGATTCCTCGAAGATTCTCTTAAGTTCTGCTCCAGAAATCCGTTAATGTTAATTTCGTATTCATATTATCCCCACAACTCAAAAAGGGATGGTATTTTCTCTCTTCAAGGAAAGTCAATCATGTAGAGAGAGAGTGTGTTTTAAGCCTTGTTGAGTAAAACCGAAAAACCCTCATGGCTCGTCGTGTTGCAGCATCTCCCCGTTCCCGTTACATAGTCGGGTTGATAATGTAGGGGATAATGGGGTACAGTTACCTGAATTTGAAAATTCAGTATTTTTTTAGCATTTAAATATTTAATTATATTAGTCAATTTATAAAAACATGAAGAGAAAAAATATGCAGAAACCTCTAAAAGACGAACTTCGGTCGAAATCCTTGGTCGCGTGCAATAATATGGTACCAGAGAGTACAACAATGAATGCACATATTTCTGATACAATGCTCCCAGCACTCTGCCCTTCCCAATCCTGTCGGCATACGAACAATTATAATTTTTTTTACAACAAAATTCTCAAAATATTCTTGATTGGCGTATCGTTTCTCATGTAAACAGATATTACCTTAAACATAATTACACTGGCAAGTATTGTAAGCGACGTAAAGAGAACGTAGTATATAGGAGAAACAATGGCAGTGTTGAAGGTATCAAGAGCCTGTAACAAATGAACATTCGAGGAATGGGTAACAACAAGAGAAAGCTCGAACTAGCCAAGTAATGGAGAAATCATTAATTAGTCATAGAAGACGAAATAAATCAATCGGCAAAATACAAAATATAAAAGATATACTCGCCTTGTTTAGGTAATTCATTTGCATAATGACACAAGCTGCGACAACGAACATAAAAAGCCAGGTCTCGGGGTAGATTAACTGGTTCTTCCCCTCAAAAGTCAATTTCAGTGAAGTTCCTAGAGCTTTCACACTCATAACCTGCACAACAGGAATACATCGTTCAAATTTATAAGGGCAACTAAGAAATCGCAATCACAACTCAAAAATCACCAAATAATGGTAGAGCTAAAGATATCATTTTCGTATGAACAAGAATCCCCGTAAAGCTCTTAGGTAGATTTACTATAGGTTTACTATTGGTAGAAGAAGCAAAACTGAAAGCGATACACATAATAAACAGAGGATAAGGGTTGAATGCTAAGTCGACTTGGACAAAATTGACATCAAATGTAAATAAAGGGACGCGAGATATGTTTCTTTAGATGAAACCGTACAGATGTCACAACACAGGATTTCGAAAGGAAATTCAGACGGAAAAAGAAAGTCTCTGGAGTTATTGTATATGATTACTCAAGGAATCTAAAATGAAAATTAATGATAAGCAACCAAAGTTTAGCAATAAATGAAATTCCGACTAGCACAGCAATAACTTTTCCGTTCCCTTTCATAAATTTGATTATAACGAGTAACAGAGAGTAGACACTCTATGAAGAGTGACAAGCAAATCGAGCTGCTGGTGAATGAAAAGACGAAACAAGAAATCAGGAATTACCGAGAGAGAACCCATCAGCGAACATATGCCGGTGAAAACAAGAACGTTAGTGTGTCCGCATTGTGGTGCGAAATGGAAAACAAGAATGAATACCAAAATGATAACCGATCCCACGTAAAGAAGAAAGGCTGCAAAACCAAACAAAATGTACTGCATTAGACTTCAGAAAGACAGGGCGATTAAGCCATTAAGGTAAATTCTTATTTTATTATTATTATTATTATTAAGGTAAGTTCTTAGTTATTACCAGGCTGTGTAGCCATACTCCATATTTCCTGGACAGAAGAGATTGGCTGCTCTTGCGGTGCGTGTATAACAATTATGATCGAACCAGCTATGCACATTACACATCCCAATATCCCTAGTTGATGCAGCTTCTCGTTTAACATAAATTGAGCCAACACAGCACTACACGAAATAAAATAAATAAGATAATAAAATCGGTTCCCTGTTTTTATACTTGAATCAAAACCGAAATAGGTTACCTCACTATAATACTCAATGCACCAAGAGGGGTAACAAGCACAGCAGGCGCAAATGCATACGCCACGAAGTTTGCAACTTCTCCGATAATCACTGCGTGTTAAGAAAGAAAAAAATGATATCGAAACTTGTACGAATCACAAAAATCATAGGGGTTCCGGCTTATTCAATAAATGCATCAATCCAAATCGAACGAGTATCGCGTTAACATTGCAGAATCGGACAGTAGATTTATAAAAAAACAAGATCTCAGAAGGGGGCATCTTCAAATTAATCAAACCATCACCTTCCTAATTGATTTGCTAAATTATGTAAATTAAAGAGTTAATTGCAATTAATATCTATCTAGCTTGTGTGCCAGGATTACGAAAACGAGAAAATGAATTACTACAACTAAATCAAATCTCATGCCGATAAACAACACAATCTCCAGAAAAAAAAAAAAAAAAAAACCAAAAATTTCACTTACTTGTGATCATACCAATCCACCACAGAGGCTCCAACAGATACGAATACCCACCAACACCTACCAAATTCCAATTAAAAAAAAAATCAAAAAAAAAAAAAATGTTCAAAATTGAGAGCGCACAACAAGAGGGGGGAAAATTACAAGGATTAAAAAATTTACCAGCCCTAACACCGGAGACGGCAGCAGCTCGGCGGAGGCCTTTCTTCTTAATGATGAAGCTAGCGCCGATAAAACCACTTGAAAGAAGAGCGAGTATAAATCCTTTCAGATTGTCTTCCGATGAACTCATGATTCTAGTTTGAAGAATTATCTCGCCTTTTTCACTGCTCATTTTTCTTCTTCTTCGTTCATGGAGATCTTCCAATCATCATCGGAGCATTTCCTCCTACTGCCCAATCATATGCGCCTGTTTTTGTTTTTATTATTTTTTTATTATTTTTCTATTATTTTATTATTAATCCACCCAACTGTAAGTCCATTTGTTTAATTCTGTATATCTGATAATTATTAATGTGTTTATTCGCATATCTAATAAAATATTACTACACAATCTGAATTTTGATTTATTAAATTTTTAATTTTTAAATTTGGATTTGTTTATAGACATGTTGGAAAAACAAGAAGAAAAAAAACAAAAAAGAAACATAATAAAAGAAAATTTAAATACATATTATATAGGGTAAATTACTGCCAAACCCCAAGGTTAGGTTAAATTATGAAAAGACCCTTCATGTTTGTGTAATTACAATCACCGCTCATCTCCAATTTGTATCCTTTTTTTGGCATTCGAGCTTCACATTTTGACGTAAGATGATCATAAGATATGTGTCTCTTATCTTGTAAATATCATATTGTGGTACATTATAAACCGTATTTTTGTACAAAACGAATACAAGTTAGGGAACATTACACAAAATCTAGAAAATTCTTTTGAATGTGAAATCATAAGAGTGGACGTGTAAAAAGATTCATAGGTTCGTTGTAATTATCAAATATGAACGGCTTTTTCGTAATTTGACTTTATCTAAGCGGCGTGACCGTAATTTATCCTATGTATGGGCCAACATGGGCTTTAAGTTGAAATTCGGGTCAATTTTCCGGGTTTTGGAGTTGACCCACTTGACATTTCTCCTCAACCCAAATTCGGGGCGTAGTTCATTCAGCCCGCTCGCAATCAAACGCACTATAAAAGCGACTGATTCTTTACGCAGAAGAATTTGCTGCACACGAATATAGCAGCTGCGTTGACATCAGGAGAGATGAAGAAGATGGAAGCGAAAATTGGGAAACTCTTCGATTCAGTCGGCAACTTCTTCACCGGCGGCGATCAAATTCCTTGGTGTGATTCTGACATCGTCACCGTAAGTATTTTCATTTTAATTTTTGTATTTTGTGCACTTCGTTTTTATAAATATGAATGTAGCAAAGAATTACGGGGATAATTTTGATGTTGCTAGGGTTTAAGAGGTATTTCTCGAAGCAAGATCCTCTCTGTAGTAGCTATGTATTGCAATTTCTTTAAGATGTAATTATAATCGTTGCTAGGGTTTAAGAGGTATTTCTCAAAGAAAAATCATATCTGCAGTAGCTATGCATTGCAGTAGGTAATTATGATGTTGCTAGCTAGGGTTTATTGCAATATATTTTAAGAGGTAATTATGAATCTGCTAGGGTTTATTGCAATTTCTAATGAAAAGTAACTGTATCTGTTTTCTTACAGTAAGGAGAAATGTTTAATCACAGTAGCCCCTTTCTTGTGCTCCGTTACCAGAACGCCGATTTCCTAATACAATTTGTATTCTGTAATTTTTTGTAGTCTCCTGGTTGGATGGAGCTTTCGTTTTTATTAGATGATTGCGAACTTTGTCATTCTGGTTATTGCAATTTCTACCAAGGATAAATATTTCTTACTTCTGTACTTGTGCCCCGTCGAATTATGTTTGTGTATTCGTAAATTTGCTACCGGTGATTAGTAACTAGGTCTTGTTTTGTAGAAAGTTACATATTAGGAGATTGTTCTTGTGAAATCTAATTTTCCGTTATATGCGACTGTGATTTCTTTGCACACTTCATTTTCCACCATGTATATTTTGTAATTCTGGAGCATAAACTAAAAAAATTGATGGTCCTATAAATGAATTGGAAGAAGTGGCTAAGATGTAATTCTGGTTTTCTGCCCAGAAATGTTTGTACACATGCAGAAAGTGTTTACGTATATATACGAGTTCTTTCTCTTGCCATTTGATTAATCCTATTATTGAGCACTACATATCTTATAGGGCTGTGAGCGCGAGGTTGCGGAAGCTGAGAAAGGTTCTTCCGATAAACTAAAAAGTGAATGCATCACGCGCTTGTCTTGGGCCCTTGTTCACTCAAAACGCGCGGATGATGTCCAACGTGGAATAGATATGCTTGAAGGTGATCTTGGACAAAGAATCCTCTCCCTCCCTTTCTCCCTCACACACACACACACACACACACACACACACACACACACACTAGATATCAGTCTTTTGACTCGTGAAATTTGTGGCTTGCAGCTTCTTTGGCTGGGTCTAGCAGCCCTGTGGAGGCCAGGGAAAAGCTTTATCTTCTTGGTATTGGGTACTACAGAAATGGCGACTACTCTAAGAGCAGGAATCTTGCCAACCGCTGTTTGGAGGTTCGAATTCTCCTCTACTGTTTGTCGAGACAAAATGTTCATTGATTCTTTATGCTCCGATTGTATGTGTATTTCTGTTTTTACTTCATATAGTTTGCCTAATCCTTCACCCACAAACTTAACGAAATTTACATTAAATTCGGTTTCAATATTACAGATTGCACCAAACTGGGGGCAGGCCTTGACACTCAAGAAAGCAATTGAAGATAAAATTACCAAAGGCAACTTTTTATCTCCATTTATTACTGGTATAAAAAACCGTCACCTATTTATATAGCTTGCATTACTAATAATCGATTTTTTTGCCTTTTTTTTTTTCTTTGGAAAATATCGATACAGAGGGAGTAATTGGGATCGGTATAGCTGCAACTGCTGTCGGACTTTTGGCTGGCGGCATCGCAGCAGCACTTTCAGCACGCAAGAAGTGATCGGCCCAATATTATGATGTATATATACAAATCAACATACTGAGTTTTGACTATCGACCCTTTTTTTGCCAGGCACCAAATATTGTCTTGGTCTTTATTTACAATCTCTTGTACAAATTGAATGAATATAATATGACTATATAAGTATATTTGACATAATACATATTGTATTTCCACGTCATTACTGAATTATTATGCATACATATCATAGTATATATTTATATGTGGTGTAAATTCAATTTTGTACATATTCAATTCCCTAAACTGAAGATTTAGAGGCAAAATTTCATTGAAGACTATGATTTGGCATCATTATTATATACATATTAAATAATTATTATGTACATATTAAATAATTATTTCATAAATCCTAATTTCAATTTTGATGATGGATAGTAATACAAGTTATATATGCACAATATTTATTATTATTAAATAAAACTCTGTATTTTTTCAAATCGGGGGTTAATAAAATAATCTTTAAATTAATCCAACAAATATTAGTTTTTGTTTAATAACTTTCTGCCAAAGCTTCAAGTGCTTATATAAACGCCCCTTCAAGTATTGCTTAAGAGCAACAAAATAAACAAAAATTACTATCTGATCAGTAGATTTTAGAAAGAGAAACAGTAGAGAGAGAGAGAGAGAGAGATGGCGAGGGATAGCTGCCTGACACGAATTGCAGCGGGCGTCGCCGTAGGCGGCGCTGTTGGCGGCGCTGTGGGTAAAGTCTCCTAATTCTCCTTAAACCCTAGCTGCAACTATTTCCCCTTTTCCCTGTGCGTATAAACCCTTTCCGGAAAGATTTTTCATAAATTTGCTTTATTTTTATAATTTGAATATGCAATTTTGATATTAATCACGCCGGCGGCACAAAGCCTGTCTGCGTATAGCAATAATGCTAGGAAGATTGTACCATTGCTGTAATTGAACTTCCAAATTTCGCGAATACATTTTTTATTTTATTTTGCAAATGTTGTTTCAACTCCTATTGGTATTCGGTTCGGGAGGAGACTTGTTTTGAATCTGCATCATCTGTAAATGCGTATCGCTTGGGTGTTTTTATATCAGTAAGGAATTCATTGTTCATGTTGACATTGGCTTTTGTGGAATATATTGTTGATTAAGTTACTTCAATCTTTGTTTGTTGTTATATTGGTGAAGCGTATGACCGTTTTTGGTGATGATTGTTTAATATGCTGTGATGCACAGGTGCTGTTTATGGAACTTACGAGGCCATAAGATACAAGGTAAGTTCAAAATGCAACTAGCTCTTCTAAAAGCTTTGAATTCGGATTGTTTTTTTTTTAGCAGTAAATCATTCTGAGTGATGCTAGTTGCTTTCGTTTTCATTGTTTCCATTTATTACCAATGTTTTCAAACCCGAATGTAAATCGAATATGATACTTAGAAGGGTCAGATTCGTTGTTTATCTGGTCAAAGCCGGTGGTGGTCTTGTAGATGTCACACCGTGTAGCATCTCACCATAGATTTACATATAATTTCACCCATGTGCGTGTGTATGTTTGATAAATGGATAGTTGCATGTACATATAACATATGTATGGTTAAGAGTCACTCAGTGAACTTCACTTGATCTCGTTCTTGTTTGCATGGTTAGTAGGAATTTGATTGAATGTCGTGTGGATGTGGTTGTATGAGAAGTGCTTTTTGGGGAATTTTCTGTTTTCGAATATTATCTGATATTAGGGATATTAGGTTTCAATATTTGTGGTTCTGAACTTTGTTAGTTTCTTTATTAATATATTTACTTTAAAGATGATATATCTCAGTGGTAAGTTTACCTCTTCCCAGCAACTGATGTATAAGACCCATGCTCGTATGAATTTTTCAATTGGGCTTATGATGGATGAGAGGCATAATGCTCGTCTTACTTTAATGTTTAAAGATAATATATCTATGGTTTATTTGTGTCTTCTATTACACTGGAATTTATTATTTTTGGTCGTTGTTGATATTCCTTTAGAAGAGCACTGTTCTACGCATCATAAATAATCTGCTAAACCTTGGACCATACTAAAGAAAGTCTCGGAAAAGTGATAAAAACATGGAAAAGACTCAAGTTACAGTACTACTTTTATGTTCGATATACTTCAGACTACTTCAATTGTCTTTAAAGTGCTAAAGATCAGCAATGCTTAGTCAAATCGAGAATATAAAATCTCTGAAAAATTAACGTGCTTTTATTTTTGTAGTGCATAGTTCTGTAAAGACTTATTATTGTGCAAAAACCCATTATTGTGTCTTTTTTTTTTCAGTTCTCGTAGACTTTTGAGTTGAATGTTTTTTTCTTGTGAAAAATGCAGGTTCCAGGTCTTATGAAAGTACGATACATCGGACAGACAACGTTAGGCAGTGCTGCTGTTTTTGGACTTTTCCTGGGAGCTGGAAGCTTAATACATTGTGGAAAATCTTACTAGTCTCTTCTATTTTATGAAGTAAAACTTGCATCGGGTTTGAACGAATAGTTGAACTGAATCACATTGCGGTAGATGTCACTCATATTAATCTCCATACCCTTTTCTGCCCAAGTTTTTATGTTTGTTATTTACGCAACGATCTATGAGAATTATTCGAGCCGGGTAATAAATATTATTTGGAAATCCCTCATGGATTTATACTGCTACCAATATTGAATTTGTTTTTTCTTGATTGAGAAAATCTTGTAGCTAGTAGCATATCTTAGTACATCTTCTTAACCATGAGAACTCGAACAAAACGAGTCTGTGATAGATTTTCTAGCTTACAGAGCAACTAGTTCCTTGCAAACAATTCTAACACTGAATTGGTCTGTTGATCTCAAGAAAACTTCACAACATAAATACAAAGGTTAATCTCAGGAAATACAAGGTTAGCATATTAAACTATAAACCATCAATTTTCCAGCATCTGGAAATTGAATACAAATTAAATGGTCTAACATAAGTTCGAAATTGATGTCGTGCAATTATCAAGAATCTTGGATTGTCTGACATTATCATCATCGTCATGGCAATCTTCCTTGAGAATTAAGTCAACTGTAACAAAGTCCCATGCAAATGGAGAGGGTGGTTGAGAATCCAGGCTTATTGGTGAAGAGGGTGGAGAGTTGAACCAATCAGAAAACTCTGACATGGACAACTCTTCCAGTTCGATATAGGAGCTGCTCGTGCTACCAATTTCAGGATCGATCTAAAAATCAGATAAAAAGGCAAGTAAGATATCAAGATTCAGTTGTCGTTACGTTTCGTAGACACATGAGCTAAATGAAATAAATGTTATCTGAAAAGTTCGTACCTTGGTTAGTTCCTTACTAATATTTGCAGAATCTGCACAAAAAAAATGATCTTAGAGACTTGTGAACTCATTGCGTAAATTCAAAGTAATAAAATGAACCGTAGGTTCGTTCTGAAGTAACAAAAGTTTCAGCTAGCATTGCATATAACCGCACATTAAAAATCCAGAATCATGCTACCACCCGTTGTGATGTTACAGAAATCATAAACAGAGAACATGGTTCAGATGCAACTTCCAAGGAGAATAGAGGAAGCAAGGAGTTAGGGTAATGTTACTCTAACTAGGTTAAGAAATAAAGTGAAGTACAACATAAAACTCAGACACGGATTAAGAATTTGAACAATTTACCTTGTCCAGGAAGAACTGTGTCCCAGAAATGAAGTTCCGATGTTGCCTTTTGTGCTTCAATGCACTTACTGTGGTCGTGCAAAAAACCCTCTTCTGCAATGTTAAGTTTCTCATTGACTGAACTCTTTTTCTTCGACAGTGCTTCAGCATCAACAACATGATTACACTTTTTATTTCGAAGAGTGTTTTGCTGTGATGATGCTTCAATATGAATGGATGACTTGTTCGTAATGTCGTTGAGAGCTTTACGACTCTCGAGTAGAACTCCACCCTTCTTAGAAACTTGTTTGGAGGTCTTAGATTTACCATCAATAGCAACCTCTGCAAAAGTAAATCAACTTTACTTTTGTAACATATCGTATTTCCCGAAAAGAGAGTCATAGAAAGTTCTTAATAGGTCTAAATTGTTTACTACTTGCTTAAAATCAAGTTCAGCTTAAAATATCAAAACATAAACAGGTTGGATATAAAGAAAGAATTGAACAACAAAGTGACATCTTCAGAGCCGAAAACCATAGTTTGCAACCGAAAAATTCAGCAGAAAAAATATAGTTCGTACTTTTACAATGGATGGCAGAATTTTCGTCTTGGATGCTCAGTGGCTTTAGAGTGAGGGGTCGTTCCATATTTCTTTACCACACTGCACATAGGAAAAATATATTACAGTTACTACACCAAGAAATTCCGAGGTTAGCGAAAAATACTTAAAACACGACCACGAATATACAAATTATACCGAAAAAAATTCAGCAAGATGTGAAATGACAATGTCAAATGTGTCAATTGTTGTGTATATTAAGTGGAATTCCTTCCAATTTATGCTTCTACAAGAATGGTAGTTCATCGAATTGACAACGGGAATACTGTTTGCCACTAATTGTTAGAGCTTACGAGTGCTGAAAGCTAGAACAAGTTTCTAAACTTGAGAATAAAATTACAGCAAAACACAGTACGGAAGTGACATTTTGACAAACATCTTGTGTGCATATCAATTAGAACACAAAACATACTGAAAATCAAAATTTATACCCATCAAAATATAGGGCACAGCTTCAAACACACACACACACAAGAAAAAAATGCGCGACCATTACGAAATCGAAACAGGAGAAAACAAAGAACAAGGACAGAATTTTGAAAGCTGAAGAATCAATATATCAAATTCCAGTGTCCAGAAAGAACTGTGTACCTCTAATTTCTCTGATTGATCCGATGTAAATATCCTCAGTACGAACGAACACTGTGTTCTGTGTATGTGTGTGTGCGCGCATTCGAAAAGTTGTAGGCGCAAATCTTTCTATCATTTGGGTTAATAAATTAATGGGCCGGGCTTACGTGATATGCCAGGCCCATTTTGTTATTTTAATTCACTTTATTGCAATAAAAAAAATTAATAATTTATATATTTTTATTTGATAATAATAATATAATCTTAAAAAAATCCAATTAAAATAAATTTGACAAAATATATAAATATATGTTGGAAGTGTGACAGATGAGGAACAATTGGTGCAATAATTATCCATTTACGTACAATCATCTGTGTATGCATGAACAAGAAGTTAAATTAAATATTTAATAATGAATAAACATTGGTGATTAAGAAAGATTTATGCAGAAGATTAACATAATCATCTGCAATTAAGAAAAGCCTGTGTGTGTGTGTGTGTGTGTGAATTACCCAGTACTAATTCAGGCAAACATTTATGAAGATGAATCAAAAAGCTGCCATTAGCAAAATTAACTTTTTCTCAACCCCAGCCAAACAAACAGGAAACCTCTCTCTCTCTCTCTAAAAACTCAAGCAAACCCGGTCCAGAAAGATTCCCTCATTTTTATTTTCTCTCTCTAGAGTTGCTTGAATTTTGTCACCTAGTGGCGTTGGGTGAAATGTTGATGTGTCAATGTAGAAGCATATAGAGAGGAAGAAG